>NC_049205.1:44356950-44664450 GCF_013347855.1 Anguilla anguilla
TAGTGTGCCAATAGAGTGGTCCCTGAAAAAGCAAGAATTAGAAGCCATCCTGAATGGCAGGAAGCTAATGGATGCTAAGCATTTTCATCCTACACTGTTCTCTTCATCTCCTTTGTTTTCTGCTGTGCTGCAGTAAGGTGCAGTGCATTCTCTTATTGAGTCCTCTTGCTTACCATCCAAAGAGGAGGCTTTCTTTCTTTGTGTGTGAGTAAGTGAGTGAGTGTGTGTGTTTATGTGCATGTGTGCATGAGGGTGTGTGTGTGTGTGCGGGTGTGTGTGTGTGCACGTGTGCATATGTGTGTATGACAGGGTGGTGGGTTATCCCCCAGGATGACAGGTTGCTGAAAAGTAGGACAGTACCGTGAGGCTGTGTGCTTGTATAGTTTGCTTGCCTCTGCATCTACATAAAATCTGCTTCGTTTGTTCTTCTGCCCGTCCTGGAAAAGCCCCCTTTATTAGAGGAATTGTGATATTGACGGTGATGGGTGTCACCAGATAATAATACATAGGTCTCCATTTGATTCCAAGAATTGGGCTCATCTTTGCATTTTACACTGGACATTGTATACATTTTGTCAGCAGATTGGTGATCTCTCAAAATCACAGGTGATGTGATCTCTGTGATGCCATCCAGTGTGGCTCTTTGTGCTGATAACACCAATGGCACATTACACTTATCTTTGACTGTGTATCACCAACATCTGTTTAAATTCACTGATGAATTTGAAGGACAAAACATCATGGGTACTAGGCTGAATGTGGGCTGGATGTGGGCCAGAGGATGTGCTGAAGTTATAGCAGAAGAAGTGCAGCTGCCAGTGGCAGAGGGAATCAGATGCAGGAACAGCTCTCCCGGCTGCGGAAGGTGACTGTGATTTGGCGATGGTGTCGTCTGTCTGTCTCCGTGGAGGCGATGCTGCCCCAGGGGGCTTGTCTCAGTTTCTTCTTGTTCTCTGCTACGACAGCGACGTGAACGAGTCTTTGAGCTGGAGCTGGAGCTGTCAGAAAGGCTTCCGCATTAGCCACAGAACAAAAAAAAAAAAAACCCTCCAAGCCCATCTTACCAAATGCATGTATGCTTTGCTTATTTTACCTTTATCCAAGTAAGACCTATTGAGACAACAGTCTGTTTTTGCACAGAATGAATGACTGAACTTAATGAATTAACGACACATAAATTAACATAAAATACGAAGCTGGGGTACAACTGTAGGTAAACATAGATCATGACAGTATTATTAGAATAATGGGGGGAAAGAGACTGTGAGAGACATGAGGACTAAACCTTGGTGCGTATGTTTCCCCTCCCTCAGTACGCCTCTCCTGTTCCCACTTCAGCTCTCTTTAGTGGGAATTCAATTTCTGCTGGCTCTTGCTTTTCCAAATCAAATTTCTCAGTCACACAGGGGTTAGAGCAAGCTTGCAAAAGCAGACCTTATCAGAAAAAAAGGCCCTTCCTATGGGTCCCTTTTACTGTCAGTTAAATTGACATATTTTCACTTGTGCTGAAATTAGTTACAACATAAAGTATAAAATGGATCATTTCCCAATAATCTTTAAATGGGTATTTAGACGAGAGGCTAAGGCTTGAATTTTGACATTTGTGTACACTTGTTTCTTTTGTTAGACACACAACATTTGGCCATGTGTGTACAGTACTACAATTTGTATTTATGAATATTATTCCTCTGTTCTGAGGCAGTGGTGTGTCACCCGAACCAATTTAGAGCGCTTTTCATTCTGCAGATTTGCTGTTATCATGCCACTGCCCGTAAGGGCCTCCAGTTGGACCATACTGATCCTGGGCAATACAAAAAGCCTGTCGGGCAGGAGTTCATGACTGTGCAAGGCCGAGCCAGCTGCCTCTCCTTTCTCACTGTGCTTTTCTCATTTCTCCCTTGAGTAGAATTCCATATATACCATACATCATTTTTACCATCTAAGGAGCGCAGTTTCTTTGAACTCATTGCAATTCCACTAACAGTCCTTGATTAGTAGAATTGAATCACTTTGTTTGGATGAAACCGCAAAACATTTTATCGTTCAGTTGGAAAGCATAAGGAATAACCATAACAATATGTGATCCTTTCTGTTGTGCAGACTAATAACCATAATCATACACATGCTGTTATAATCCTGACAGATGTTTAACCGGCAGACTAATAACAATAAAAACTTACATCCTGAGTGGCAGTGTTTCCAGTTAATGTATGATACCTCTGAGAGTGGCACAAGCAGTACAGGTTTCATTTCCACTGAATAAAGGCAGAAAAAGCATCAGCGCGTTCTTTGTGACTTTGCACAGAACCGATTTGCAGCCTTACGATAACATATCTTAGATGGCCGGAGCTGGGTGGAGCGTTTCGGTTATGGTTGTGTAACTCCTCTTTGGGTTATGATGTAGATGTTCGCTCTTAGGGTCCGACCAGGATGATTCACACTGTTATGAAAGCCTGTGGGTACGCAAGGACTGCAGGCTCAACCCAGAGGGCTGAATCATTTTCCCATGGCGCCCCGCGAGAACAACACCAAATTTCTCGCCCCGCCGGCACATTCAGATTTCCATCGAGAATGACTTCAGTGGCTCCGTCGCCGGGCCGAAACGGCCGTAGCCGTCACGCTTTGGGCACTTGATGCATCGTTTCATATTTTGCTCGCGCGTACAGCTGTGATGATAATAACCTCGCTGTGCTGGGGGAGGAACATCATGCTCTGGCGCAGCCTCCATGTTACGCCTCCCGTTATCAAAAGGCTTATGCTAGGTCTCCTTTGAGAGCTATACGCAGGCATGTGAAGCTCCCACAATGCTTGCTTGTACCTTCCTTCATTATTAGGAAGACTGTTCCCACATCTTAGAGAACACAGTGAGTCACGCGAATGTTTCATTGCAGTCTGATGCTGTTCATTAGTGCCTCAGCAAAAGGTGGTGGGTTGCAAGTAAGCAGTGCTGTAATGATGTAGTACAGTATATAACATGAACTGAAACGCAACCCTGCTTCTGTCTCACACTGAAGTTGTTCAATACATGTCTTCATTTGTTCCTCTCTTTGGTCTAGAGTGCATCAACACCTGTCCTTAAGTTTCCTTTTTCGTATAAATGTTTTTTTTTCTTTTTCACCAGCACTGGTGAGTTAATTTTAGAGATATTCAAACTCACAAGAATCTTTAAAAGTATCAAATTGTCTTTAATGTATTTGTGAATCACAAATGTTGATTGAATCCTGGGCTTTGTTTCCTTATTGTTGTAGGTGGGGCTTCAGAGGTTGTGCCTACCCACAGGAGGTTCTGATCTCATGTGGACTCATGTGCCTTTGTGAAGCAGGAGAATTTGTCCCTCACCCCAAATAACCTATGGTAAGAGCACTCATCCTCTAAATGGTTTTACTGCTGCCAGACATTATGTAATGATGGCCGTCTGCACAGTACGTCCGTCTGTCCTTCCTTGACAGACATATCTGGAAAAGTAATGGCAATGAAATTTTATTCTAGTATGTGTATGTTATGGTGAGTAATACATGTAGCTAAAAATGTTTTTCTCTTTTTATCAAATATGAAACATTTACAACTTAAAATGCAGAGAATGATTCCTGTAAAAAAAAAAGTGTAATTTCTTATCATTCCCATTTGAAAATGAATGCACTTTGGGATAGTTTGCTCTTGTTCAACAATTAGCAGAATCCCGGGCTATGTTTGTGATGGCTGGGGATTTGCATTTATGTTTTTGCGTTCAACTGATTGCCACCATTTCAAGTGAGGGGTTTGTCCGCGTAGCACCAGCTGATGTTAGAAATCAAGAGCAAGATGAACTTGGCCTCCAAACAATATTTTGGATTTATTGATTAGATTAAATAATTAATCAATGGCAGGAATTCGACGTTACCCATATGAATCAGAGTACTTGCTGCAGAGAGTCCTAGTTCAGCCATTTTTCAGATCTATATTTTGTATTATCACAATATCAAATATGAGGAAAGTTGGGCTACTTCAGGAATTTTGGGTTATTGATTAATTAGGATAATGGAAACATGCAAAACGTTTGAAGAAGGAATATGCTAGCTAGCTAAATAGCTTTTATAAGTTCCATGACTATGTATTCCTATCTGTAACAGAATAATTTAACTTAGGACACAACTGTCTCAATGTGAATGTCTGTAGACTGCTCTGTTTCCATTGTTCCAGCCCTTATCTCTGTATTTAGGAAGTGCACTATTGACAGATATGGGAAGATGTCTGAGTGATGTGCAGTGAAATTAGATGTGGACTGATCATTTTTCCTCTGTTTATCAAATGTTCCATCATTACCAAATCATTATTAAACATGTGAAAGGGAGCAAACATGCTGCTTGACCTGGCTCCTGCCAGAACCGCAATAAGCCCATCTGGTGTATTTTCTTTTTTTTTTGGCTGTAAGAAGAGTTCATTAATTCAACCTTGGTTTTTCATTCCTTTCAAGTGGGAATGCCAAATTTTATCTGTGAGCCTATCACATCACTGTAATACCAGACAAGCTGCCCCTTCTTTCTACTCTGCAGCCTCCCGGCTGAGCTGCGCAGTCGTTGTGCTGTAGTAGTGCGTTTCCTGCTCAGCTGCTGCAGGAAATCTGCACATGCCCAGTTGAGTAGAGGAGATGTTCTTGCCCAGTGTTCCGGAAAAAGCTTCCAAAATTATTCCCTCCCTGGGTGATGCTAAAGGCAATTATGACCTAGGCCAAGAGGAAACTGGCCATGGGCAGCATTGCATGGTCAGGATTTGATACAAGAGCTTAGGGGGCATGTCTTAGCAGTACGCACCGTCAAGCAGATGAAGTTATTCAATCATGACCATAGTTATTTTGTCTCAGAGAGACCATGGGCATGGCCTACAGGGTTGAATGCTAGCCAGTTAGCCAACAACATGAACCACCATCACCACTGTGCTACTTCAGAAAGAGACATTTGAGCTAATGAGTAATATCTGTTGCATGAATTATCAGTAGTAACTCAACTTATGAGCCAAATGTAGTTTTACAATGTAGTCTGTTATGTAATCTACGATATACAGTATGTCATTACAAAAAGAGCAAGAGCAACACAATTGCCGTGCAATTGTACTTATTTTAGAATTTTGAGCATGCGCTTAATTTAGAATTGCCATGGTAACTCATCTGTGCTTATTAGATGCCTGCAAAATGCAATGGAAGAAATGATTGAGGCCATTACATGGGAGTGTGTTTTTGAAAGGAAGTCTACTGAAAAGCATTGTAAAGAATATTTCATACCAAATCTTTACTTTTAAAAATATAAGAATGTGGAATTTGAGGTAAATGAAATATCTTATATATCGTATGTTAGCAGTGAAATGTTCAGTGTTAAATTAACTGTTACATTGTACAGGTCCTTATTGGACTTATATTGATATAAACTCTATATATTTCTTAGAACACCTTACAAACTGAATTACACAGTGCTAGTTATTGTGTATACACAGCACTAGTGATTGTGAATGGTTTTCAAATGAACTTGTTATTTGCCATTAGAAGTAATTTGTTGATGTGGGTGTCCGTCCAATGTGACAACCAATGTACTACTCATTCGCTGTCATGTTAAGTCTAAAACAGCACCATTTCCTAAGAGCCTTGAGGGCCGGGAAGGGGGTATGGGAGACGCCTAGTAAGTTTTTTTTTTTTGGCATTTCTGTAAAATGAAACAGTATGAATCAGGTCCATCTCCTCCTCTACGGGTGGAGGCAAATGCAGCAGATTGTTTATCAGTGCCAGATCCAGAAGCAGCCCTCCGCAATGTGCGATCTTCGCTTTCAAGAGAAGGCTTTTTTTCACATTGTCAGGCTAAAACAGGAACTGATTTTACAGGAGTGTAGGAGTGATAATTCAGCTTTCGCAGTGCACACACAGTGTTTCTCACAGCTCAGCATTTCATTTAGCATGGTGACTTGAGTTAGCCTCCTCTACACTGTGCACTTTTAAGATTGCGCTTGTGTGCAGTTTTTTTCATTAAGTCAATATTTATCAAATGCCTTTTCATGTAGCAAGAAAAAACATATGGCCATTTTGTACATTTTAGCAAAGCTTGCTAAATCGAGCTTAAATTAAGCTAAATTACGCATTGACAAGGAAAATGTAACAGTGCAGTGCTTAAAATCTGAAGATCTGCACTCTCCTTAATATCTGTGGCTACTCTTGGAAACATTTATTTATTTTTTTTATTCATTAACTCAGTGTGCATTATATTTATTTTGATTAAATCCTAAAAAGGTTTTCTGTACTTGTCATGTACTCTGCACTGGATCTGTCCAGGTTATACGTCTTGCACACAAATTTATGAATTTAGTAGGTTTTTTTCCCTTCCTCAATTTAGAAATGGCAGTCGTGATTTTAGGCCCATCCCATTACGGTAATGTGCTCCGGCAATTTGGGAGGGTAGCCACTAGCACTTGCGGTCCCTCATAGCACTGCATCATAGCATTGCAATCAGACACCCCCTTTTCACTCTGCAGTCCACCTCCTCACTCCATGTTTAAAGTAGACATCACATCATTGTAACCTGACAGCAGGTTGTTTCCAAGCATCCATCTGGAGGGGAGAGAGAACAGAGCAGTTCTTTTAAGTTGTGTCCTTTGACTTTGACGTGAGTTTTCCTTCTCTTTCTTCCTCTCGTGCCTTTCCTCCTGTCATTCTGTGCCTTCCTCTGCTAATTATAGCAAAAGAGGAACCCTGGCATTGCGGTATATTCTGAATTACAAGAACAATGCAATTGTCTTTGGCTGTAGCCCATTATAATTTACTTTTAAGGACATTACATTTTAAATTGATAGTGATTTATACTGACTACACATGCTTTACTGAAAACAGAATAATTTTGATGAATGAATGCAATTTGAGTTACTGCTAACCCAGAGGCACTTCACTTGTGGACTTTGGAACTGTTTTTTGAGTAATTTTAGGTGCCCTCCAAGTGTTCACTCTCACACACGGAGTCCTTTATGCACCCTTGTGACGAGTACAAGTATGTGCTTTTCCTCTTGTACATTTTCAAGCTTAGAATCATCTGCTCTTCTGCAAAAGGGAGGGATTTATCACTGGTTGCCAAGGAGACTACCTTGGATTCTTAGTGCCCCGATGAATGGTGGGAGTTTTCTTTGTGGAATCCCACAGCGGAGAGTCTTTCCAGCTATGCTCACACTCCTGACAGCAAGCTCTTAATACATCCTTTCCACTGTAGAGCTGGAACCAGGCTGGCTCATTTTATTCACTTTCTATTGTAGAACTGGAACCAGGCTGACTCATTAAACCCTTTTTGCCCTGTACAGCTGGAACCAGGCCAGCTCATTATACCCCCTTTCCACTGTAGAACTGGAACCAGGCTGACTCATTATGTCCATTTGGCACTGTAGAGCTGGAACCAGGCTGGCTGATTGTACCCACTTTCCATTGTAGAACTGAAACCAGGTTGCCTTATTATACCCCTTTCCTGCTGTAGGGTTAGACCCAAGCAGTACAAGTCTTTCTGTGGAATTCTCGACATACAGAGCCTTAAGATGTGACATTTATATAATAAATTATATGAATAACTCTAGATGACTGTCAGGATGCCCTCTAAAGCCCACTGGGGAATCATGTCCCTTCTGTCCCCCTCTGGCTGTTTGCTGGCTTCATCTCTTATGGCATGTTCTGTTCTCCTTTTTGGTCCATTTCCTTTTTTTCTCCCATGCATTTTCATTCACAGTCTTTGTAAACTTGTAGGGGAGACATTAGTTTTCATAATAATAATAATAATACATTTATCTATCACTTTTGCTAAATCCCTTTTGTGCAGTGACAAGAGAACACGGAACTCATCCCAAACCACCTTTCCCTTTGTTTTTAGCGGGAATAGCTTTTATAATGTCCATGTAGCAGAAAACAAAACAAACAATCTTTGAGAAGTATTTTGTTAGTATGAATGCTTTTCAAACTGAAATCTCTTCTGCTAGCCGTATTTCTAAACCAGAGCCACAATGCTGCAGAAACTCAATCGCTGGCATTTAAACTTGGACCATTGTGTTTGCCCAAGTAGCAATTTCAACCAATTGCCCAAGTAGCATTTCAATTTTGCTAAACATGGAAAAGCAGTGGAACAACAGGTTTTGTTTTTTGTTTTTTTGCTGAGGTCTGTAATGGAGTCTAATCTGTTGAAGGTTACAAGTGGGCTGGTAAGACAACTGCTGTTGATAATTATACAGCAGGTGAAGACAACATCCACAAGTGCAGAAAATGCCAATTATTACTACATTAGGCCAGCAGCGTCATTGGCACAGATGATTACTGTACGTTTTTGGATGAGAAATTGGGTGCATGAAAGCTTTATGAGCGTAATCTTTGTTGCTGGTTCCAGCTTTGAATAGCAAGGTCTGCAGTTTGTCCCTGGAACCACAGATCTGGAAGGCAATGCTTTCATGAAGGTTTTAGCAGGGATGTGGCTGGTGTTCTGTTTTGTCACATCAAAGGTGTTTGGCTGGACCTTGCTGCTGTGCACTCTGGTAGATGCTCATCAGATGCGAGAGCAAATGTCAGAAAGCCAACATGGATCGCAAGCCTGCCGGTGATATATTACTGCTGCAACATATTTTCAAAACAAGCTTTATTGTCTTTGCTTGCACTGTACTGTGACAGACATTTCTTTCCATGTTTAACTTAAGTAAATGAACTTCAACAGAGCACTTTTGGGGGGAAAACAGCTGCCGGCCCATTTTGAGGAAGGAAAAAGGAAAAATGTGTAGGCTACAGGTTATTGTTGTCTGTAGAAAGAGTATCCTGTACTGTGCATGAACAGCACGTATTAATGCAAGGTTCAGCTGAGCACGTGCCTAGACACCTACAACTAAAAGCGGCCCAACAAAACATAAATAAAAAAATAAATGACAGGGGGATAACGTCAAACAAATATAAGCCAATGACAGTACGCAATAATATAATTGGCAATTGAATACAAATTTGTTTTGCTTCGTGGTGAGTGATATGAAGCGAGCAATCAATGAAGGCCGCAAGAGACAGGTAGCAAGTGGTTGCTTGGATTGAATTAGCCTAAACTTGCTCGCCAAGTTTAGCTATGGATTGATCAAGTGGAGCAGCTAAACACAAATTAAAGAAAGAAAAGGATGTGAGGGAGGCAGCCAGTCTTCAAAATGTTCCTTCAATTTTGTAAAGCACAGTTGCGGGATGGCATTTACGTGGAAGAGGCTATGGTAACTGGTACGGTAAATAGCCAAAGTCACAGAAATGACAACAGGTACAATGCATATCACCTGCAATAGTTAACTATGACTGAACTCGCTGGACTGAGACTATACTCTAATAAGCTAGTTACTTGCTCTGCCCTGCCCTTGATCTCATAGCAAGTTTCCCAGGAGCTAGCCAGCTGTATGTAAAGTTGCTATTGATTTGTTCTACTTGACTTGTTTTACACAGTAGCCTGCAGTTAGCATGCAAAACGAGTTTAGCTAGCGACATTTTTATTTTCAGCTGATTATGTTATAGTTAAAAAGCAGTCTCTGATATCATTTTTGCTGACCAGAGGCCCTCTTTATCATGAACATTTGTTCTTTTTAGGACTAAAACTAGTAGAAAGTAGAAAAAAACATTAATGTTTGACCGTACGGTGTAGGGTCATGGTCCGTCCCTGTGCATGACTGTATGTATTGTGCTTTGAAAAGAACTGCCCAAAAATACTCAGTGGGTCTTGCTTCAGTTCTCTTCAATTCTGTGAGAGCCCCATTTCTTATTGCTTAATATTGGTTTGGAGGGAGCAAGCTTTCCAACGGACCTACTTATGTGTTCTTTTTTCTCTTTTTAACCAATATCAATTCTTTTTTTCTCTTAAGTTTGAATGCTGTTTTCAAACACCAGTTCTGATGCTACAGAATCCTCAGTCACAACGTAAAGCTGGTGAAGAATATTCCAGAATATTTTGTGCTGTAGCCCTCACTCCAGACCTGAAAACAGGGGTTTTTCTGTAGTCTGACCTCTGACTTCTTGACACTGTCTCTTTGGTTATGGAAACATGAGGGGGCAAAAGGCATGTGCTCCAAAGTGCTTGGCACCAGATGCCACTTTATTCTTTCATCCAGCAGCTGAGCTGTGCAGCCGTCATGTTGGGGGAGTATACGTCACATGCTGCTGACGCTGCCAGGTACACAGCAGGTGCAAGCTTATGTCACTGGTGCAAGGTGACATGAAAGCAAGCTAAATCCCTCCCACCAGTGGTGACTGCAAATGTGATTGCTCGACTCCACTAACAGGCATTTCATGCCATACTGTAGGGCGCATGGCGTCTCTGAGCCAGTGGATTAGCTGGATGCGCCACCCGCCACCTGCCAGCCTCAGCCTATGCCCTTCTCAAATGTATGGTGCCAGTCTCGATCAAGTGGGGCAAGGGAAAGGGGAACTGGAGGACCTGCACCACCGGTTTCTTATGTCAGGGTGAGTCAGGCTGAATCAGCACTCAGAACAGAACATGCTGTGGGTACGTGCGCTCCTAGATTTTGTGCACTGCACGTGCTGAAAGGGACCCAAGGTTCTTTCCCAGGTGCGCTCTATGAAATCAGCAGAGCTGGACAGCTGGTACCTTTTGAGCTTTGCTGATACAATAACATGAGAACTTTAGTGTGACCCCCCTTGAGGTCTCTTAGAAGCAGCCATGTTTTTAAAGGACCATGGTCTTTGAGTTCCATAGAGTATTAAACTAGAAATCTTTTGTCATCAGCCTTATATTTGATCTTGACTGAGGTATGTTGTCGATTAATAATTGTGGAAATGCTGGTGGAAGGATTATTTTAATGTGTGCATTTTCTCCTTATTCAGTACTAGTTAGAGCACTGAGAAAATTCCGGCATATTTTTCCCTCACTCCAGACCTGAAAACAGAGGGTTTTCTGCATTCTGACCTCTTGACTGTCTCTTAGGTAGCAGAAACACGAATGGGCAAAATCATTAAGACTGAATAGTGAAGGCCAATTGCCTATTATTTGCGCATGAAATGCAAGGGGTGTGTGTGTGTGTGTGTGTGTGTGTGTTTGTGTAACTTTTTATAATCAATTTACTAAAATAATTATGCAAATCATATAATTGTGCAAGCAGTCCTAATTAACTTGAAAAACAATGAGACGTTGTACAATTTAGAAACCCAAAGGAAAAAGGACAAGCCGTATGAAAGGCAGATACTGCATCAGAGATTCTGGAAATTCAGAGGGAATTGGGTCAGAGAAAAGTCAGGCTGTGCTTTCACCATTCATTGAATTCTTCCAGGGTAAATTTGCAATAATACTGTATGTACGATTTCAAGACAATTGAATTTCCAGACGCATTTATTATTTAATCCATTCATTTAATTTTAACTGGAATTGAGCACCAGATACAGACTTACGTGTTGTTTTTTTTATGATTGCACTTGCACTGAGGATGCTCTTGGTTTTGTTTTTACTGGTTGTGAATGTAAGCTCATAAATACAGGAAGACTGCTGGCAGAGAGGTCAGGGTTCAACGGAACGTGGGCGGCAAACAAGTCCTTATGTGTGTGCATGTGCGTGTTTGTGTGCTTGTGTACACTTCTGTGTGTGTATGCGTGTGTGTTTGCGTGTGTGTGTGCATATGTGTGTGTGTGTGTGTGTGTGCATGTTAGTATTTGCTTGTTTCTGTGTTGGCACACGTGTGAATATATTTGTGTTTGTGTGAGTTTCTATATTGGCAAGAGGGGGAAACTGGAGAACACATTGCACTTCTCTATGTAACCTTACAAAAATGACCTGGAGTGATAGTGCTCTCCTACGCCACCAACACAATGGCAGTGCATCATGGAAGCAATTAAAAAAGTAATCATGGCTATAAAAGGATTGGGTTACCATGACACACATTCATTTTGTTTATTATTTTTTTGGACCGCAGCACAAGTGATTAGCGAGTCTGTTCTGTTAAATACCCTGTAAGTGATGTGCGGTGGCAGCTTCAAAAAATTAAACCAATAATACAGGGACGTACAGAGCTCCGTAATGTTTGTGACAACCATTATTTGTTCTTGATTTGGTTCTGTACTCTACAATTTTAGATTTGTAATTCAAATAATCCGCTTGTTGTTAAAGAGTAGATTCTCAGCTTTTATTAATGGGTACTTTTATACATTTTGGTTTTACCATGGAGGAAGAGGACACTCCTGAGCTCAGTAATCACAAAAGGGCCTTGAAGGCCAAGGAAGCCCTCTACAGTTGATGACTGAAAGATTGTCCCCATAATGCAGAAAAACCCCCCAAACACATGTCTAACGGATCAGAAACACTCTTCAGAAGGTAGGTGTGGATGTGTCAGTGACTTCTGTTCACAGAAGACTTTATGATCAGAACTAAAGAGGCTACATTGCATGTTGAAAACCACTAGCTGGCTGCAGAAGCAGTGCAGTGCCTAAAAGAGCCTGCAGTGTTCTGGAAAAAGCTGTTGCGAACAGATAAGACCAAAATTAATTTGTATTAGAGCGATGGCAAGAGCAAAGTGTGGAGGCCAAAAGGAACTGCCCAAGATACAAAGCACCCTCCCTCATCTGTGAAACATTGTGGTGGGGGTGTTATGGTTTGGCACTATGTATAAAACATGATGAAACCTTTTCATGGTGAAACCAAAGTGTATACAAATACCCTAATGAAAAGCTGAGAATGTGCATTTTAACTGCATGAGAATTGTATATATAAACAGTCTCAGGTAGTGCTCAAATACCCACCCCACTTCCCCATTATCGGCTCAAACTTCAGTTCCTATGCTTGTTTCTTGCATTGTCAACATTGAAATTTTCATTTCCTTTCCTTCTTCTCTGCTGGGATAGCCTTGGCCCTCCTCTCCCTCTGTGGCCCCTACTGCTTCCTCTCATGATCCTGTTCACAGATGTGTCAAGTGGAGGCTCAAATGGAGCTGTAGGTCATCTTGAAATTGCTCTGACCTGCCCAGAGCTGTACATAACCAAGAACCCTTTCCAATGACAATCCCTGAAAGTCAATGGAAATATATACTTTTTTTCTGTTAGGCTTATGCATATCGGGGATGACCCTTTCTTTTACAATGTAGATAGGGTAGTGCATCAGTTCTGTTCCCTACAAGCTTGTGTGCTTAGCAGGGAAAAAGCTGTTAGATTTCAGTGAATTAATAGTAAATCTTTGACAGAATTTTTGACAGATACAGATATTGTGCCTGATGTTGGGTAGGTGGTGTCAGTGCTATTAAATTAAATGTTTTCTAAAAATACTATGCCAACCCATTTGCATAATTCACCCCACTTTCATCTATATGGAGTTTATTTAACCTCTCATACAGTATAACCTCAACTGCATGATTCATTTGTGTTAGAGGTCTTCACCTGCACATTAGTGCACGTGTATAGCAATGCATTTGCTCTTAATTAATGGTGAAAGGTGATTTCGCATTTGAGATGATGACAGGAGATGAATGCCTGCTTGAGTGCCTTGTTAACATTATGGTGACATTGAATAAAAACATCATTCCTCAGCCACAGTGTGTTGATTGATGTGTGTTAAAATTGAGTTCCGGAAGCCAGAAGGGACGTTGCTTTTGTTTGCTCATTTTAATACACCTCCATTTGTGGTTCTGGAATTCTCCAGTGTAAATAAAGGTTATGGAAGACATTGCTCATTGTGTTAACGTGTTCCTGTAACTTGTCCTTCTTGGTTCACAAGGGAAGCATTCTTCAGCTGTTAACTGTGACCACGCACAGGTCATCCAAAGGCAATGTACTTCTGCTGGTGTCTTTCTTTTCCAGAGAATTGAGGTTCATTCTTTGGTGTTTTTCTTCTTGAATTTCAGGCCTCCTAGTTGCCATCGCTCCTGAACTTCCCTCTCTTGCGGGTGAAACCATGGACTAAAGTAACTGACTGACATGAGCGTGCCAATATCAAGGCTGTCGCAGAACTTCACAGTGAACACAAGGAAAGTATGTAACTCATCCTTTCGCCTTGTGTCCATTAAGGTGCATCTCACTATTTATTTTATTTACCGCAGCACATAACCTGGGCGAATTTATTAATGTATATACTTACATAGTGTCCATTTATTCTCACATATGCTTATTTAATCCAGGTTAGGTATGTCGTACCATTTTTCCCCTTTCCCCTTTTAAAGGGTGAGTAAAGGTTGTTGAGTAGGGAATAAGACACACTTGGTCCAGAGAAAAGGTCTATCATCTTGGTGTTGTAAGATATGTGTTAGCACATATTAAGGTTGATGTATGTTGTAAAACTGCTATGGGAAATGGTATTTAATTAGAATGGTTAATGCACCTAACCTGTATAGCCCTCTTTATGGTACGAGCCATAAAGCCCTCGGAGTCAGATTTGTATTTCCAGATATTCTCAACAAGTCCCCGAACAGTAATGAAAAATGTAATAGTGCAATTTATTTTACATCCGACCCTAATGATTCCATTCTGTGATAAGATGCTTAATCTTTTCCTTTGGGATTTGAGAAGCCTCCAGGGTTATAACTAAAACTCTTCAGTTAGTCTTTTCATCTGTTTTAAACTTGAAGGATGCTTTTTTTTTTTTTTTTAAAGGGAGGGGAGGCATTTCCCATTGAAATATTACAACATTTAATTATGTTGAATATGCTTAGTGCTGAATGTGGCTGAGATGTATATCACACATGCTTCATTTAATGCATACAGTGATCTGGGAGGAGTTTTCACTCTTCACTGGCAACCAGAGAAGCTACTGCTCTCTCCTTTAGGACAGAGGTTACTTTACAAGTCTATCATTGCAAAGGTTCTCTGGGACACACGCAATCTGCAATTGGCAGTTATTCAAAGAATAGCATCATTTACAGACTTCTGTTGATTAAATTCAGTGACTGGACATTTTTTTAGTGATGGTTTAGCTCAGTTTTGAATCACTAGTAAGTACAAATACATATTTCAAAACATTAATCATAAGGTTCAGAGAGGTACACGCTGAGGTCTTTGTAATTCAGCCATCCACCAGTCATGAATCAGGATACATCCATAACAGACAGACATGCACATTGAACATGCAAGTCCAAAAATCAATATGGATCTGGGCCAGACACAGAGGGTGAACTTATGGTCAGTTTGTATTGGTACATAATCTAATGAAGATGGTCTGACTGTAAATATAGTCTCTGCTTTAATTAATCAACATGTTTGGCAAGAATTATGTGGGCACACCCATCCCCAGCCACATTCATGTGCACTTTTGTAAACTTGGTTGATTATGGCGCAATTTATAGTTCTTAATAATGAATTAATAACTGTCGAGCACTTCTTCAAAAAACTATGTTGCTGATTTTCTGTCCAAAATGAATACACATTAATAAATATAACATTAAGAAGCATTCCAGGGCTTCCAGATGCAGCAATCATGCAAATAAATTACAGCACGCTCTGGTGCTATGCTAAATATAGCCTGCTCCACCATGTGTATAATGTAACTTTTTGTACTTTTTCACATCTGGTCTTCCTAGCCCTCTTTTTAGTGGCACATTTACATGTAGTTATTAATACTGGCTAGTAAAAAAAAAACTGTGTAAATGTAATTACACATAAAAACCTTTTAATAATATATGAAGAATTGCGCCTTAATCTGTTTCATACATTCTTGGCCATCACTTACAGTATACTGTATCCTTTACTATGGCCTTATAGTTATGCATATCTAGTGTGGTTAAACCTGCCTTCTCACTTCTCAATGTAGATCCATCTCTCTTGGGACAGATTGAGCTTCATGCAGGAGTATACTAACCTACTCACAATGTGTCCACAAAGAGAAAACACAAACTCACCTTGAAATCATTGTGAGAAGCTGTCCATCTCTCAGCGTAGGAGAGAGGGAGCGTGAGGGTATATGGGATTTTTCCCCCATAGTGTGTGGATCCTGGCTGGTTTGGTATGTGTCCCATTCCTAATTTGATGTATTTATCCAGAGTTAGTCCAGGCATAGCCAACTGACTGGCCTCTGTAACACCAACTCAGCTGGCCTTGGTTGGTGGGTCAGGACGACAGGATTCATCATTATTGATCGTTTCTACGCTGCAGAGATTTTCTGTATGCTACTGTAATCATTGTCATGGCAGGCTTTCACAAACCTGCCGGAAAACATTACATAATGCATTTCATTTGGCAAACAGACTGAAAAAGCGTTATGAACAGCAGTGCAGCCCAATTAGTGTGATGTAGTGGTGAAGAAACTGGGATTCTATCCAGAAGTTTTCATGTTCAATGTCCAGTTGACCCAATGTTGATATACTCTTGAGCACAAAGTACATTAAAACCTTGCTTCAATAAATATAATGTATAAGATACAGAAATTCAGGTTGTCCTTGCATAAAAATGGCTGTTAAGGAAATTAATGGCAATAATAATTTGTGCTTCTATAAATATGTTTAGTGATTGCTCCTTGTTGTTTAAGGAATGCTTTTGGACTGTGGTACTCTATGGAACAGTGTCGGGTGTAGCCAGTGTGTAGGGCAGTGAACTAGGAAACACTGAAATTGGGTTGTTTAGTTTCAAACAAAAACTTTGGATTAACCAAAAAAAAGCTACATGTTCCTTTCCTCTAGGTCCACAATTTTGAGTGAGACAGCATGTGGACTGCTCTCTCATCTTGTCAAATCAAACACACAGTCAGTAAAGGCCAGTGAGTCATATGTGCCCTCTGCCCCAGATATGTAACTCTGCTGAGTACAGCAGGAGTAACAGTTGCGATGCAAAAATTACCAATACTGCACAGTGAAATGTCCAGTGTTATTTCAACTCTAACGGAGTACATATAAGTTCAATAGGGACTGTATGTACTCAGTAAGAGTTGATTTAACAATCATGTACAATTAATTTTTTCATATTAATGACTAAAGCTCTATCATTGCCTTGGGTAATTAGTTGGTATGAACCATGTCTTGAATTATTATTTCTGTTTTGTTTTAGTGCCCATTGCAGATGGCGAAATGGCTGTGGCGTCATTGTTCACGTTCGTATCGGTAACCAAACTCTTTTGTATACGCATACGGGTTGTTTCAAGTGTAAACTGTGTTATCACGGGTATCGGATAAAATTAGAGGTAAACAGGTGGTCAAAAAAAATAGAATTTAGAGAAAAAATCTGAACTGGGCACCTGCGTGTAAACAAAGCCTCAGATTGCTGCATTTCGCAACTCTATTTCCTTAAAGGGAACATTTATGTAAACAGGTGAATGTGTAATTCACATTTTTCCATATTTGCAGTCATAAAGCAATGGACTGTAATGCTGAAAAACACAGTCAAAGCAGACCGATATATCCGAAGACCTGGAAATTAATATTTGTCCTACTTTGGTAAAACCTACACAACAAGGGACATTCAATAAAAATAAAATAAATAATATTGTTGGTAATATTTTCACTGCAATATTTTTGTCATCCAAGACACTTATTAATAATAATAATAATAATAATAATAATAATAATAATAATAATAAAAAATTTATTTTATATAGCGCTTTTCATGAACTCAAAGACGCTTTACAATAAGTGGTACATACATACATATATACATACATACATTGAAACATACAATTCAGAGAAGGAGAAAAAAAAATGTAAATACTTTTCATATAAGGAGACTGGCTGCTTTTGGCACTCTAAATCAGACATGTCCCTCATTAACTTACCTAAAAAACATCCACCAACTCATTCCTGTGAAAGGAATGGGACACACCTTTGTACCTCCTGTGTGTAGCACTCATCTGAGTGGTGCACAGAACTTATTTGGTGTCAGAACACTCACCACACATCAGATGAGAAGGAGAAGTAGGGATTACTCAGACACTTAAGCAGGGTGAGGATTATATGGCCAGATTTAGGGAGCCAAGTGGGAAATTTTTTCAGGACACGAGGGAACACCCAATTCCCTGCAATAAATGTTATAGAATCTTCAATGCTACAGTGGCTAGATGGCATTTATTATATAGTAATTTACATACAGTGTGCAGCAATGGTTACATCCTAAAATGGCTTGAGAAGTAAAAAAGATGACTGTTTTCTTGAATCATCTTTCTAAACTTACCCCAGACAGTAATATGAAATTGTATTATTTGAAGGAAACTGTAATATATGTAGAGTTCATTTACCACAGAATATTGTTTCATTGTTCATATTGAACCGCCTTTGAACCTCAAAAATGATTTGACTCCACTGTAATCCTACAAAGTCAGCAAATCCTTAAGTGATGGTTAGTGTAGGCTTGTCCACTAATGACTGCAGAGCATCCAGTCATTTCCTGTAAAATATGAAGAGGGTGTTCGATGTGTAGGGCAGAACCAAGCGGCCAAAACCGGGCTGCGTTTTTGAAGCTCACTTCCTTGTCTTGTTGAGAGACGTTGCTCACAAGCACCACTGCGGTTGGCCCCAGTATAAGTCTTTCACCCACCCGTTTTAATGTCAGTCAATGGCAGCAATAAGAAAAAATAGTCGCAATAGGTGTGCTATTGTGCTATTGTGAACGAATCAGGGACGGTTTGCGTCACAACCGAGTCACTGTATCTCACACACTTAGTGGATGTCTGGACTTCAGATCCCTACTGCGCAGTCTCTGGCTTCAATTTGTATAACATGGCAGCGCCCACATACTACACTTCCCAGGCTTCAAAACCCTTTTAACCAAGCCTATGGAAAGTCAATGGGTGACATCACAGTGGCTTTGTCCATATTTTTCCGTATTGTTTTACAGCCTATGGGCAGAACCACCAGTCGTGTATTATAAAATAGAGATATTCATAAATTGTACACACAGAAAGAGCTATTTCTTATGGCACCCAAGCAAATACAATATTTGTTCAGAACAGATGGCACGCAATGCACAGGCACTTTTACCACTATAATATAACATATTTAAATTAATTTGGGACTTTGTATTGATCTTGTTCTAACAGACCCAGAATAGTAGTCCTACTGTTCTACCCAGCAGTCTTCCCTGCCTGATGGCTGAATCTAGACATGATTTGTGTTTAGATGAGGCTTCCTGGTGTTTGTGGACCAGTGGGGGACAGCCTTGCATCTGAAACTGAAAAGAAAAGCCAGTGTCCCAGTGCAGTGACGGGATCATTGTTCTGAGAAAGGTGGCATGCTTTGGATGACAAACTGAGGTCTCGATTCACTGTGGTCATTAAAAAGAAAACAGCACTTATCACAAAGAATAGGATTTGTCTTGCCAAATTCCCAGTCTCCTCTTTTAAACTTTCCCAGGATAATTGTGCTTATAAAACCCTCCATCTCCTGCTGTGATGTGCTTTCATGGAGTCATAAGTAAGCATGTGAATGTCCACAAGATAGCATCACTCCCTGTATCCTGAATCAGAGTGTGAGTAGTTGCATCAGACCTCTGTTACATTTGATCCACAAAAGTTGGTTAACCCTATGTAACCCTGATGATGTATATATCAGTATAACTTTGATCCACAAATCCATGGATATAAATGCAGTCTATTATTATTATTTAAATATTTTAAATGCTTTTTACTCCCAATTTGGGATGGCCATTTGTTTTCATCATCAGCGCTCATTGCTTCAACCTCTGCTTTCGATTCGGGAATTGTGTGCTGTACTCAGTGCATGATGCTAAACGTTGCTTCCTATCACAGGCTCACACAGACATGAGTTGGAGGAAGACATGCAGGTTAACAGATGGGGCTGCTAGCCACAGTCGACGCTGCGCTGTTCTTAGCATTAGTATTAGTATTACTATTAGTAGTGATAGTACTAGCAATGATAGTAGCATACCTGCATGACTGGTACTGTATGCCAAAAACACAGCACTAAAAACAGGCTGAACGCGTGTGTGGCACGATTCACTAGCAGCTGTGATTCAGGCAAACACGACTGTTAATTTTTTTACTGAGTCTTCACCTGCAGTCAGCGTTTCTCAGAGTAGTACAGCCTTCTGGCGAGATAAAGTATTGCTTTCGCTCTCCTTATTCAAGTGGATTCAGATAGGGGCGAGTGCCAATAAAAGGTCTGGGGCTCGGTTCCCTCCCCCTGAATGACCTCGGCGGGCCGGGCTGCCTTCAGGGAGGGCATTTGAGGACATGACTGAGCCTGGGCAGAGGGCTTTGTCAGCTTTAATAGCCCAGTAGGGAGCTCTGGGTGTTTTACAATATTGCCTGGCTCTGCAGCACAGCTTTCATCAGTGAGAGCAGTGAAAGAACCTCGTGTTTTTGTAGTTTTGCCCTGGTGTGCTTTCCCGACGGGGGTTAGGCTATTCAATGGCAAAGAGACAGGTGAGGTAGTGCACTGCATTGGACCTCGGCTGGTATTAGGAGGTCTAGTGTTAAGCATATGGATCACATCACAAATCTTTTCACAGAAGTTGCAATTCTATTTAAATGAATAAAAGCAGCGTCATTTGTGCCTTGCCTCTCTGATTTTGGTTGCCAACCAACAAGGAGATTACCATTAATATTCTGAAAAGGCAATTCTAATCAATTCTCCTTGTCTTTTCATTACATGCATTGATGACTCCTAAGCAGGATATTATATGAAACACAGACAGACTGCTTTTTACCTGTAGCCCTGCTCTTGAATTAGTGTAAGGCAGTGCGTGACTGCTTTTCTGCATGGCAGTGTGTCATGCCAGACTCCCAAATGGAATGGAAACGAGCCGGGCTCAGGATTCTATTATTTCGGCTGGGCTCCTGGTCAGACTGCAGCACATGCAGTAATGAGCCTACATGTGCCAGAGCAGAGAGCTGCAGCGTTTTCATACACATTTACCTGAATCACACCAACACATCTGCAGCGGACTTGTTTAATTGTATTGTAAAACTGTTATTACTTCTATGAAATATTATATTCTGTTTCATCCTATTTACAGAGAGTAGTATGACTAAAATGTTTTACATTTGCACAACTGTACATTTCTAGCACTGCTTGAGCATTAATTAAAGCTGTGCACTCCTCATGGATTCTGAACGAGATCAAATCAGGTGACCATTATGACGGGTTTTTTAAAGGTCTGCATACTCTGTGTGATATCATAAAACACTGCACTGCTTTGCTTGGCATGAATGACCCAACAGTTGAAGCCAGAGGGCACCTAACACACGTTTCATCATTAGAAATGCATTTTGAAGTGAAAATAACGAGGTAAATGTTTTACTTGGTGAGCTGGAAGTTTGAAGGTTGAAGAAATATTTACTGAAATAACTTCACAAATATAAATTCACCTTAAAAGCAAGCTGGGAAGTTGTAAGAAGTAGTAAGACCCAGGGTCTGTAATTAACAGTTCTACGGAGCTCCCATACGCTTGAAGGAGACAACGCAGTTCCAGAAATAAGAATTACAAGGAGTAGAGTGCGTATGACTTGTAATGATCAAAGACTGTGTAATAAACAAATCATTTTCATTTTAAGGTAAAATTTATTAAGTGTGAACATTCTTGCTTTGACCAAGGAGGGAAAACAAATAATTTGGAGCCTGTCAGTGCCAAATGCGGGAGAACTTATGAAAATGACTGGAAATGCACAGATGTGTACTTACTGTAGCTTCTTCCATTAAGAACAGGCAAATAAACATCCAACAACAAATGAATGATAATGGGCCCCGAACTAAGAGCAGATGCTGCTTGGAGCTTTATTGTGTTTGCCATTATTGCTATTAAGCCAGTCACTGCTCTAAGAGCTTTGCGTATAATTATATACTATTAACCAATATGGTGCTTGACAGGCAGTCATCTGTAGGCAGTCCACTGTGTTCCAACCAATGCACCTACCTATCTGTGTGTTTAAATTAAATGAATGCAACTTGAAC
This sequence comes from Anguilla anguilla, assembly GCF_013347855.1. Lineage (NCBI taxonomy): Eukaryota > Metazoa > Chordata > Actinopteri > Anguilliformes > Anguillidae > Anguilla > Anguilla anguilla. Next base: position 44,378,761 of record NC_049205.1, read on the forward strand.
GCACGTTTCAAATAATCGGTATATTACATTTGGTTTATCAGATCTCACCAATACACAGAGATTAATCCAGTTTCCAGCTCACAAAAAATGGTTCAGTTAGTCCTCTGCTAGCCTACATGAAGCAGCGAACACTCATCCTGTATCTGCTGTCTTCTCACAAAAATAATTGCATATTTTCATGTGTATATATATATATATATATGCTTATCTTAATTCTAACTTAAATATTTCTACATTTATGCTGGATTTATAATGGCCTGATTAACCCAGCTAAGCTAACACAGTTTTTGTTTTGACTGCAGATGACAGCTTGAAGCCAGTCTGGCGACCACGGAGCCTTTCGCTGCGGTCTGGGCAGCGCACCCACATGATCACATGACTCTGGACATGGACGCGGTCCTGTCGGACTTTGTTCGGTCCACAGGAGCCGAACCTGGTCTGGCACGAGACCTGCTGGAAGGTAAGGTCCACCATGCTGACCATATACCGAGGTACTCTGTTTTCTCTCTATACAGAGTGAATCTGCGATGTACCTTTGAAAGTATTTTTCAAGTTAGATGCGTTTTCGGTGGTGAGAGGCTTTTATATTGTCTGTGTCGTCCATTAGAGAGTGTTCGTGAGAGGTGAAATTTCACAGACAGATGCTCCAGGGTGCTCCAAGCAGACTCTAATCTTCAAGCATTATCTCATTATAAGTAGACTCCAGAGCACAATTCTGCTTGAAAAGCAGGTAAATTTAAAATGTAGCCTGCTCTGAAGCAGCTCAGAAAGTTTCTCAGTTAGCTGCTTTTCTTGGGGTTCCTCATCTTCAACTATGAGTAAAATAAAATCGACACAAAATAAAAAAAGTAATGGATACAAGAATAGATTTTACATTTATTTCACTTCTGTTTTGTCATTAAACTTATCCAACTCATCCATCAAACTCATCCATGTGTTCCTAAAATCCTTTACAAACCTTAATGCAGATTTACAAAGTAACATAAGCATAACTAATTTTTATATAATGACAATTTGCGGAAGCTGAAAAGAACAACATTGCTGTGTTTTCTAAAAGGTGGCGGTTAGTCGAGCTGCTCTTCACATTCGAATTCACAAATTATCAGCATTGCCAGATTTCTGACAGTGCTATCTCTCAAAAAATCCCTCAAAATACCTCATTTCAATTGACCCCCATAAAATTTTTCAAGACTTCTGTGATTTTTTTGTCACAAATCCTTGTGTTAGGGGGATAACCTCATTCTGGCAACCCTGCAGAGGTTCCTTCTGTAACGAAGGCATGCGGCATGCTATCTACGCTAGGCTAGGCTCGGCCAGTGATTTAGAGGGCTGCGTGTACTGTTTCACAGACATCTTTCATGGATACACTCCCAGCAAGAGCTCAATTTCCATTCAGCGAAACTCATTCAGAAAAATGCCAGTTTGCATGCAGTGCCTTGCCCTTATCTTGGAAACACAGTGCAATGTGTGAAAGGAGACAGTGACAATCACTGCATCATAATTTTAATAGACTGATGTATTATTATATTTGTACAGTATGACACTGCACACAGTACAGTATGTTTTTTTTTTTTTTTTTTTTAATACCAATTTCTGAGTAAGAATAAAAGGGATCTTGGCAATTTTGTGCAGTACCATGTCTGCTGTTTGAAGTTTTCTGGTTCAGTCATAGGCTGGGTGAGTGGCATGTTTGTCATATAGCCGGGTAACATAATCTTAATGTAAAATCCATTTGAAATTCTGAACATTTTAACTGCTCAGTTATGTAACAGATAGCATTTCAGCAGGGTTTTTATGCAATGAACAGTAGCACACAGCATACCGTCAAGGGTATGAACAAGCCATTTTTCAGCATCTGGAGTGAAGCAGGACATTGAATCAGTGCTATCCATGCGTGTTCATACTCTCGAAGGAGGCAGGTGCAAAACAGAATGAAGTAGACATTAGATCCATGTCATGCCTGTGTTTTCCTCCTGTAGCTTATGTAGCTAACTCACTCTCTGAGAATACGTGAGGGAACAGAAGAAAATGGACCGCAAATGGTCTTATTTTCAGGAGAGTAAACGTGGTGTTGAGAAGAGCTTAGCTGCAGGGTGGAATCAGATCTTCCTCCTGCATGTGCATTTGAAGTAGCCTGACTGATGCTATAACTGCACAGCTCAGCTGGTGAACTGCAGTGTGAAAAGAATAGACTGGCAGAATGCTGTTCAGAGGAGGTGTTTACATATAAATATAAATATACATATAAAGGTGTTATTGTACACAATAGCACCTGCACACTGTGCTATGGGCTCAAGTGAATCTTTTTACAACAGAAAATTTTTGTTGACTTACAATTGTGCCTGACTAACATTTCAGGATATTTTCTCTTAGGGGCATAAAACAGTTTTGGGTATTACCGTGCGTCCATATCCAGTGAGAACACATTGATGCCCAGTGTATGGAAATGTATTTTCTTTCTTCTTTTGTTTTTTAATTATGTGCGAGTGTCTCAGAGTGTGAGCAGAATTCCCCACCCCCCTACTCCCCCATGTCCAGTGCGGGGGAGCAGGAGGCCTGGCAACTTAGGGTTGCTTCAGAAGAAAGCCGTGGGCGGAGACGAAATAATTGGTCATTTGGGGGTCCAGAAAATGTGTCAGAATACCTCAGCATTAGCAGCGTTGATCCTTAGTGTGAATTCACGTCTATTCCAGTCTCTCTTAACTGAGTGGAGTCCTTATCGCAGCCACAGCCCTGGGGATTTTACTCTGAGCCCCCTACACAGGCCCAAGGCGTTTCTACTTCCTGTGCTCAGGGGAAGATAGTTCTGCTGCTTTCATCCTGGAATGGCTGACCTGGGTAGCGTGTGTGTTGCCTCTGTGACTGCACTGAGGCCCTCACAGATAGAAAGGTGCTACATCAGAAAATGTGTGCAATGCTGCCTTCTGGGGGAAAGGCAGAGGTACTGACATAATGCCATAGGATGTGCTTAGACGTAGATTCATGTGATCATTTACATTTTTTCCTATCAATTTTTTTTCATTGGAATTTGGAATCACCAAGTGCCTCTCGAGTCACTGATGTGACATCTGTAACTATCCAGAGCACTGAACTGTGAGCCTTTATACACTACAGACAACTCAGTACTACTGGAGAGGAACAGTGTGACTCAGATCAGAGGATCAGCATATCTCCTACCTACAACCACCAGTAGCCTGTGGAAGCCATTGGGAAGAACCAAAGCAGCAGCAGTAACCAGAAAAAACTCAACTTAAACCGATTGGCCAGTTTTGGACTGCTGCTGTGGACTCCTCACCAAAGCCAGCTAATGGCTTAGCTGAGACTTGGGACTCATTATAGGGTCCAAGCAAGAATTCTGCAGCCATATTTCTTTCACAGAAGATTTTTTGGTTTGGGCTAACTAGCTGGTAAACTGACTCCAGACTGGATGTCCAACTGGGAAAAGAAGTGTCTGGAGTCCTCTGTCACATATTGAGTTCCACAGCTGTCTGATGGAGAACAGAGGTAGTTGTGTTAGACTGATAAAGTGAGTGAGTGAAATTTTTTGCTGGAAATGGAAATAAATCCAAAGAGGAATGGATATCTGATACTATTGATCTGCCAAGTATTCACACCCCATGGTGGCCATGGCAACTATTTGGGTGCCACCATTAGGACTGAGGCCTGGTCGGACTGGTTGAGATTAAAACACTTAGCGTCACTCTTTTTATCTGATGAATTTTTTAGTTTATGTCATAAATTAAACAAAAAAATAATTTCACTTTGATTAAATCATTTAATGAGTTTTGAGCCTGGCTAGCAGAGCATGAGACCCTTGGGGAGTAAGCAGTGTGCTTAGATGCCTGAGATCAAGTCTCTGTAAAGATGCTCAAATGATGCTGTGATAAAAATGAAATAATGATGTAATCAGATATCCCCTAAGACCTAGCAATTCATTTTTGTCCCCTACAGGGTCTCTGGTCTTAATCTCAAAAACCATATATTCTACTGTGTTGAAACCTACATTATGAGGGACATTCAGCAAAAAGAAAATATTTTCACTGCAACACGTTTGTGTCATCCAAGACACTTGTCTTACTGCTTAAACCTTTTTCTGCTTGGTCTTCGGAGGATGTGGTGTTTTTTAATTTGAAAGGGAATTGTGTAGTGACCGGGAAATTGTATATTGACGTTGTCATATTTCATTTGTGCTTGTAATCAAAGATCCACAGGGACTAAAAACTGAACTTCAAATATTATTTTGGTGTAGCTCCTAAAGTACTTGACAGCTTGGACAGCATGAAATGGAAAATAGCATGCATCAATGTTTTGAGTCGTCTTTGGGTTGTGGCCTTGGATTTTGCTGAGTAAATGATAGAGAAATGATTGTGAAATAATTTGTTCTGACTTGATTTGAGTGGGGGTGATTTGTGTTGTAATGTTTTATGTTGAGAATATGTTAATTCTGTGGAAATAGTGATGTCATTGTCAAAACAGCATTTCGCAATAGTTAAATGGAGGAAGGTGGTTTTCTCAATAGCCAATAAAAGAATCTGGTTTTATCAATAGCCAGTGGGAGAAGCTGGTTTTCTCAATAGCCAATGGGAGATGCTGGACAGATGTAAAGCATGTACAAGAGAAGACGCCAAAATGATCTGGTAATGATGACAATTACTATAACAACTAAAATAAAAGTACATGTTTGTCAAGCTAAAATGGAGTCAATCACATCATAACCATAACTGAAACGTGTCTCTAACTACTAGCATTGTGCTTTCTTTCAAAGGTGATATTCTAAAGTGTATCTACTAAAATAGTTTTTAAAACAATGATGTAGTCAGCGAAGAGATAAAATAATTGATTAATAGCTGTACAGATTGAAGCAAAAAAAAGAAACCCTTCCCATGTGCGGCTGCTCAGAAACACTTGCTCATTATTATTTATGGATGGTTATCATAAGTGCTGGCACTGACAAAGACCCCTTAAGACTAAATAAGCCAGCTGCTTTAATGCTTTATTAACTGAAGTAGATGCACACTCTCAAGGATGATAGCACTAGTACACTAAGTTGGCAGAGGCAGTCGAATATGACTAAACTGTTCCTCTGATGAAGTGCTTCCTGCTGCCCTCCTCCAACAACAACCATAAGGAAATAAAAAGATTTAAAACAGAAAAATATGTCAATTTTCCCTGACAATGTGTATTCACTATCATACTCCGCAATAGGAAGTGTTGTATATTTTGTTCACTGGTGGGGCTATGCCTATTCACCCTTACAGGCACGACACTAGCAGCCTGACACCACGCATGCAGCAATCAGCCTTATGTGAAGAACTTGTACAAAATGAGAGGCGGACGCACTGCGACATGCATCGCAAAATGTCGCTGTCCCAGCAACAAGCCCACAGTTTTTCGTTTGAATCGGTGAATCACTCCTCACGATTGCTTGAGATAAACTCAGATTCTGAGCCGTGCATCTGGGAGCAGGGACTGTTGGACGACTGCGGTGGGAGATTTGCGGGAGTGTGAGGGTGTTTTGAGGACAGCTGTGAATTGCAATTGGAGGAGACTTTAGCTTAAGGGCCCGCGCGCGTCTAGGGAGGGAGGCTGAGGGTTGTTTAAGGACAGAGGTGCGTGATTCAGCCCGCTGTGGGGCTGTGCGCTGAGGAACAGGGGAGAGCCCGGGGCCGTGTGCATCCCTGTGCATCTCTGTATCTGTCAGGGAGGTGACAGACAGCGGCTGGGTCAGTCCTGGGACCTAGCCGCCTTGTCCCTTTTGGCTGCTGGCTCCGTTTGCCTTCCATAGAGATTACTGCCATGTTCCACTGTTCCCCTTACTCCACGCCTACTGTTCCTACTCATCTCATTCCTCATCATAACCTCCATCAGAATCTCTTTGTCCTTCACCTCTTTTCCTCTTGCCACTTTATTCCTTCCTTTCCCTGCTTCTTCCTTCTCCTGTTCTTCCACATCATAACCATCTTCCACCTGTAGCTCCTCCATGGAATATGGGTTAGGAAATTGGTTGGGAAATTGGCGGCAGTAACTGCAAGTGCGCAAATGTCTTGAGCCAAACTCTACTTTGAACATTCTCCTCTGCTATCTGCAGGTAGGTCATTATAGGGATGTAACAGTACACTGAGCTAACGCTAAGTATCACGATACAGAGGTCACGTACTGGGGGAGAGTGGGGGTTGTCTCATACAGACTAACATTTCTATAAAGTGTGCTGTTTATTTTCGATGAAATAAGACTTTTTATTAACAAGAAGTGTCAAAGAAGTAGTTTTGTATTTATAGTCTTTTAGTAAAAATAGACTATAAATCCAAAAAGTCTTTAAAAAGACTATGCAATATCTGCTTTAAAAAATAGCTCTAAATTATTGGAAAACTATGCAAAACACTATGCATCTATCCTTTAGCCAACATATCGGTCATCAGACAACACTACTTTCCCTTTCAAGTGGCAGTCTTCCCTTTTAAGAACCAGTCACAGTAAAGCGTGTTCTACACAAATGGGCGTTCAGGGCTAAAACAACCTAATGAAATTAAATAGACTCTCAGTGGTCACGTTAATGCAAGATTAATTGCATTTTTTATGCAAAAGAAAAAACATGCAAGGATAAAATACATTGCGTTCTATAAAAGAGATATTGCAAGGTCTTTTTTTAAAGATTACAACAGGTGACAACCCAGGCTTGAACCACAAAAAAATAGTTACTGCTGTTTCTGTGAGACAATTGTCTTTCAGTGTCTGATATTTGCATAGTTTATTGTCGACTAATATTTACACAGCCGCTGGGACCGAGATTCAGAGAGTGCTTAATTTGAATGAAAAGTAAAAAACAAGATGCCATGCTCTAGCTAGCTTGCTCATTTTGAATAAATTGAAACAGAAATCACTCCTATTGTTTTTGAAAATATTATTAGCCTCGGTTTTTGAAAAACGTTATTAGCCTGTGTGGCAAACAATCATTTTGATCAGAACACCAAAACACTGGATCTTTTTTCATCTCGCATTTTATCCTGCTATGGTTATGTTTTTCCCTCCTCATAAGTGACCGGGATTCCAAAATATTTTCACACTTCAGACTAACATTTAGGTGGTGGGTTTTCTGTTTCAACTTGCCTGTTCACACTGGTCATGGTTTCTGCATGAAAATGCAATCTTGTCCAATGAACGAGTGAGCTCTTGCGAATATAGTAGTCATGTGACACTTAGGAGTTTTCTCTTTTCAGTGCCATGTTTTTTGGGAATCTTCTGCAGGTTTTGGGCTTCCCTCTGTCCAGGGAAATTGTCTGTCTGTATTTTATAAACTAAATTAGATTAAAATAAAATAATGTGCTAATATATGCAGTTTTCCTGTTTATATTTTCTGCACTAACCGTCAGCTATTTTCAGTACTATTTTTCGGTAAACAGTATGTTTTTGCACCTGTAGTTCATGATGTCATTCATTAGGTACATATTTTCATATGAATGCTATGTATATGCAGTTTTGGTTCAGGTTTATTCCTCTTCCTCTTTTTGAACTGTATCCAGGATGTACTGTAAATGTGCCCTGTACTGTGGTTTTGTTGAGAGCACAGTGTGCTTTCCTTCCGTGAAAAGCCTTTTGAATTCCCCAGCAATAATCGTTCCATGGCAGTCAAGGGCCATTGTGGTGCTGTGATGCAGGGCTGTGGGCTGGGGGACACGGCATGTGATTGAGTGAAGGCCGGTGTGTCCGGTAAAGTGTTCACTGACAGGTGCACCTGCATCATGTGCGCAGGTAAGAACTGGGACCTGAGCGCGGCACTCAGCGACTTCGAACAGCTGCGGCAGGTGCACACCGTCAACCTGCCGCGGGTCTTCAATGAGGGCCGCTACTACAAGCAGCCGGAGCGGGACACGCCCCAACACCTCAGCAAAATTGGGCGGTCGTGCCAGCCAAAACAGGAGGACAATGCTCAAGGTGTGTGGCGGTCAGGGTGAGGGGCATATAGGGAACCATACACTCACACATTAGGTAAGTATACAAAAGCATAGTCAACAACATAGATAAGGTTTTCCATAATGATGTCACTCATGGAAACCCTGAAAGGGAACCTCCACTGGAAAAATGTGAACTATAAGTGTAGAGAATGGTAAACTAGTAAAATAATTTTGTTCTCATTTGGTTCCTGTTTCAAAATTGCATTTTTTAAAAGTGATTTGGGCTTTGGCTTTTGTTTATAAACACAATTCAGTAATGCAATAATATGATTGCCTTCTCTCTGGCTCCAGGGTCGTAGTTGCTGTTTTCAGTGTCCAGGGGATGTGATTTTAACTGTTGCTGATTTGATTTGAATTTAAGAGATTTCATGAAATTGAAATGAAAATCACACCCCTGAATAACAAGAAGAGGCAATGCTCTGTCAAATATCAAACAAAAGCCAAGTGACAGATTTTTTTAAAACTTCTCTGCATTTACAGTATAGTTTGTGTTACCCAGTGGAGGTTCCCTTTAACCAGCATGCCACCCCACCTAATTGCTCTATCTGATTGAGTGATGGGTTTATTCTGATTTGTTTGTTAAGCAGAGCTGGCTGATGTATGCTTTAACCGGTGCCTCGTTCTCCTCACCCCCCCCAGAGAAGCGCCTGTCTCGGGGCATCTCCCACGCCAGCTCGGCCATCGTGTCCCTGGCACGCTCGCACGTGGCCAGCGAGTGCAACAGCGAGCAGCTGCCCCTGGAGATGCCCATCTACACCTTCCAGCTGCCCGACCTCAGCGTGTACAGCGAGGACTTCCGCAGCTTCATCGAGAAGGACCTCATCGAGCAGTCCACCATGACAGCTCTGGAGCAAGCCGGTCAGTGCAAGGCCTTCTGTGTTTGTATGTGTTGCCTGTGTTTAGGTTTGTGTGTGGAAATGTAGTGTATGGTAATTTGTGTATTCCTGCTTCCGTGTGTGTGCATGTGGGGTCGACGTCTTAAGGGCCTGGGTCAGGTTTTAAGGGGGGGTTACACCCCAGAGCAGGCATGGTGGGGCTCTATCATTTGAGCCTGGGTCAGGTGTGGGAGGGAGGGTTTGGGCCTCTGGGGGCCCCAGAACAGCCTGCTATTCCCTAAAATCTCTGCAGCAGCGCGAGTGACACACCCATCTGAACTTCAGCCACAGCTGGATGCCCTGGCTGCCTGCTCTCAGCAAAAAGGCTGTCCTCCTCTTCCACCACCAAGGACATCGCTAAATGATGAAAGGCTTCGCCCGCGCCGCCGCAAACGAGCTTCCGCATCAGCCTTAATAAAATATAGTGCTTCATTTTCCGCCCAGTAGACTACTCGCCGAAGGGCTTTTTATTGTAATAAGGCAGGGCATAAAGCCATCTCTGTGAAGCAGGTACATCCTAACCTAATTTCGCAGTCTTAGTTTTTCTCCCTGGATGCAGAATGGCAACATATTAGCATATCAGATTTGGTGAAATAAGTCTTAGCAAAGTGCTCCTGTTTAATAAAGGAACAGTCGCAGAGCATGACAGAGAATGCATTCGAGAGAGGCAGAGTAGAAGTACAATGGATATAACGTGAAATGGAATGGAAGAAGGTGAGTTACAGTGTCTCACAAAGAACAGAGAATGAATTAGAGAGACACTTGTCAGCAATTTTTCATAATATTCCATAAATATTCTATGAATGTCCAATATACCAGCGACAAAAGGTGCTTAACACTTAATCTACAGATGACACACTCAAGAAAATGTGTAACAGTTACATGAATGGGTTTGAAGGCCCTCTTTGTTTAAATTTATGGCAGACATTCTAGCCTGCTAGAGACCTGAGCGCTACTCGGTTCCTTTCACCATGTCATTCTGAATGTGTCTGTTTGTTGGTTTGTGCCCTTTCTGCAGGGCGTCTGAACTGGTGGTCCACCATGTGTACCAGCTGCAAACGTCTGCTCCCATTGGCCACTACAGGGGATGGGAACTGCCTACTGCACGCGGCCTCTTTAGGTTAGCCACGTGTTCCATTCCATTGAGGTTATTCTGTCTCAACATGTTTCTAGAAAGCTCTTCAAAGTGCAACTAGGCCTGTTCTCTAAATAATAATTAGTGTTGTTTTCTCTCTTTAAAAAAAATCTTTCATTTTTCATACAGTCCTCATATAGCATTACAGTGTATCCAACTGGAGTATTTACTATTGTTGTAGGCTAAGCCAGCATGGCTATGATACAACAGTGGACCTCTGGAACAATGGACTTCACAGATAAATTCAAGTTAATGCACATCAGATAGCACAAACACTCACTGCAGAATTACGAATAACTCAGTAAACAACTGTGTGCCTTTTAGAATTTTAGACATAACGTCAATCATTTCTCACATCCTACACAGTAAGGTTATAGCCATAAATGTAGGCTGTCCATTACACAGGTCTGAAGTCAGGGATGCAATGTGCAGGCAAAACATAAAATACCATCAAAAGACTGTAGCAGAGCTCAATGCCAGGGTCAGAGGGTGGGTGTTTGGTGTCAGAGCATGAAGGGGCTCTCCTAGGGATCACTTCACCTCAGGACTGTTGGGAAATTGAGTTCCAACTGTGACACATGCACAGAATGGAGAGAATGAACTCTAGGACTCCCCCTGTCTGAAACTTGCAGTACTGCTGGCAGAGCTGTCCTGTGGGAGCAGCTGATAGGAGCTACTGTCAGGTTAAGGTCGGCTTTTATAGACTGTACTTTCCAAGGTTAACGTCTGTATGCTAAAGATTACACAGTAAGCAGTAATTTTTCATAATTCTTCGTATGTCATGGTAACTGTCAGTGTGCACAATTTATTTCAGACTATACTGCAGATAATAAAATTGCGGTACTACATTGTATCAAGACATTCCAATAGCCTTAACAGCGAGTGTATGTGTTTTCATGTGTGCGTGTGTGCAGGGATGTGGGGTTTCCATGACAGGGACTTGGTGCTGAGGAAGTCTCTGTACGCGATGATGAAGAGTGGGGCGGAGAGAGAGGCTCTGAAGAGGAGGTGGAGATGGCAGCAGACACAGCAGAACAAGGAGGTCAGTGAGCCCCAACTAATCCCCACTTACCCAACTCACCACCATCTCTCTCTGTGCTTGTGTTCCATGCACTGCTTAACGAAGCCATTTTGGCAGATAGCGCATGTTCATATGTAATGTCATTCAAATGCAGTTTCCTTTACAGTGAATGATTTTTAGTGTCCACAGCACAGACCGTCTCCTGTGAGCATGCTTTAAAAGCCACATATTTAGGTAATAATGCAGGTGTTGTTCAGTCATTATATGCTTAAATAGTGTTAGGAATTGCCAAGTGTTATGGCAGCATGTCTATGAAAATGAAATTAAAGCGTAGGATCACTTGACTCAGGACACAGGACGGATTGTTGGTAATGGAGTCGGAACAGAAATCGGAGACTCCAGGTAACAGCTACCGTGCCAAAATTTCAGACTGAACAGCAAACCATTGGTGGCAGACATGACAATGTGATTAGGTTTTAGAGATCAAAAACTGCTGCCGTTATATGAGATTTCTTTGCTTTTGTCTCTTTCTTCCCTGACAATAGGGATGTTATTCCCTTTTTTGTGCATTCATTGTGTGCTGGTCACTTGTTTGTTTGTATGTAATGACTCAGGATTCAGGTATACTCAGAAATGATCAGTTGTGTACTATGTCTTGTGTGTAAATGTGTGTGTATGTGTACCTGTGTATGTGTGTATGTAATGATTCTTTCTGTCTGCCCAGTCGGGACTAGTGTACACAGAAGAGGAATGGGAGAAAGAGTGGAACGAGCTTCTGAAACTTGCCTCCAGTGAGCCACGTACAAACTTCAGCAAAAACGGAAACACCAGTGGGGGGTATGTGAAAGCACACAAGCACACACACACACACACACACATGCAAACACATGCACACACACACACATGCAGACACAGTAGATTTGTCAATAAGAAATCAATCATTAAAGGACAAATGATGTGGAGTATAGACTAAAACACAGAGTATTGGTGGAAATGGAATGTTGTAATTGTGGCTAATGGAGTCAGGTTTCTGTGGGTACTAGTGTCTGGAAATTGTAGCATAGAGAAACACATAATTGTGGGAAATTAAATCAGGTGGTAATTGTTCACTTTCCAATTGTACATTCTGGGAACTTTGGAACATGAATTCGTAATTGTTGGTAATGCATGCAACTATAGGAAATGAAGTATTGATTGTTGGTAATGCAGTCTGATAATGTGGGAAATGGAGTCATGTGCCTTGCTAGATATTGTTCTTTTCCTGTTTTGTGATTGTAGTCTGGCCATATGTCTTGCTTCTCTCATGAATCCTGAATGTTAAAAGCACTCCGAAGAGCCGGAGTGGAAATAGATTAAGCGCTGCTCCAGCGTGATGTGAAATAGCAGGATGTTCTCTGTTTGAGTAATGAGCTGGAACCACCACATCACAACACTGGAGCTGAACTCATTTCAGAACTGTCACTGGAAATCGTCAGTAACTAATCCCTGAAGAAATACTCAAAGGTTTCTCTTCATTGTCCTTTCCTTCTTTATCTATGTGTTTTTTTTGCTTATTGTTTGTGGGTATGTTCCCTTTGGTCATGGTTGTTTCTGCTCTTTTTTTGTATTGTAAAACAAAAAAAAATTGGATCAGGAAAAAAAATGATTGACAAATTTCTTTCCACCTCCAACAGCACGCATGTGCTATATTCCACATTAGGACAATGACCTGCAAATATCATCAGTGTTTAAAAGGATATTAGGCTAAAAAATGAATGTGAGGGTCATGGGCTTACAATATACAATACAATATACTTTATTGTCCCCATGGGTAAATTTGTCTTGGGCTCAAATGCTGCACACACATAGCTACCTCCATAGTAGTAATATGTAAAGGAAAGTCAGTAGTTGAACACTCACAGCTCAGAGCTGGACAGGATATCTTTGGGGTGAAGCTAGGCAAAGTGTAACGGTATTGGCCGTGTGCCGCAGGGTGGATGGCTCGGAGGATCCCGTGTATGAGAGCCTGGAGGAGTTCCACGTCTTCGTCCTGGCCCACGTCCTGCGCAGGCCCATCGTGGTGGTGGCCGACACCGTGCTCCGAGACTCTGGGGGAGAAGGTGCGAATCAGTATGCCTTTCACTCAAAACACTTCAGCACACACAGGCACGATTTATATTTGGAAAAGAAATGGTTGAGGATTTAGCCTGGAGAAGAGGAAACACCCAAGGAATATTCCTGCTCTTTGTATGGGTACCAAGGAACCTGAACACCTCCGATTAAATTAGATGGGTAGGCACTGCCTGCTGGGCTGCTGGCAATGGCCTGGCTCACAGTACATGGGGGTTCCTGCTCAGTGACATGGTTGAAGCGTGACAACATCTAGTATGTATGACCAAACATTCAGAAATACATTGGTTCATTTTTTATTATTGGTTTGTGTAATTCATGTCTTTAGCAGTAATCAGTTACAGATTCCAGGTCAACTTGCGTTGCCCACAATTTGCATGTGATTAATTATTACCTGCGTTATCCATGTGGATATGTGCTGTATTCAGTTTAAACACCTTCCTCCAAGGGCAGGATGACAGTGAACAATGGTAAGCAATCTGGAAATCAAACTTACAATCGTTTATAAGGCTTCACTGAAGTATTCATAGTGACTGATAAGCATTTATAGGCACTTGGCTTTGTATATAAAATGCTTCAGAGCCTGCAATGTCTTGTAGTCTGACAGTTTATGTCAGTTGTAATAAGCAGTTATGAATGCTTATTTAAATCGTATAGAATCCAGTCATTATTTCTGCACAAGTATCCAGTTTGCTGAAAATTTACATAGAATGTCCGGCTCAAGACTATTCTTACATAGAGCCCATTGTATTGTGTTGGAGTCTGTGGTGTGCATGGTTATTTTGCATTTTATGAGGAGGGGTTGCAGCTTGCAATCAATGTAATTGTATTTAGAGGCACAGCTTTTTTCTGTTCATGATCCCTTGGAAACGGGACATTTACCAAATTGGAGTGCAAAGGTGAAATATGGCTTACTTAAGTCATGTGGACAACCCGGTCTGCTGTTTGTTCATCCCTGTGAATTAATGAGTCTTCTTCGTTAAAGGAGGAAAACAGAATATTTGTTATATGCAGCTAAATTAAATGATATGCTAATTGATATGATCTCAATCTTCTTGGTTACTGGAATTAGTTGAAACAGTATCTTTGATTATGCTTTGCACAGCACGTTATGAACTGTGGCGTCAGAATTTGTGTTTATTACTCTTTTTTTTATAGCGTTTGCTCCCATCCCATTTGGAGGCCTATACCTGCCACTGGAGGTTCCCCCAAACCGCTGCCACTGTTCCCCACTGGTTCTGGCCTATGATCAGGCACACTTCTCCGCTCTGGTGTCCATGGAGCAGAAGGACCAACATCGAGAACAAGGTACACACTGACTGCTTACCACTAATAAAAGTATTCGCTGACCAATCACTGCTGACCAAACTATGGGCTGACCAATTAGCAGTTACCAAGGTAAGCACTGATTACACACAGCAAAGAGCAAGACGCAAACTGATCAATAATGGAACAATTGTCAGCAGACTGAACTAAGAATGAATATGACCAACCACTGTGCAGAGCATGCTACAGACTGACCAGTCACATTACAGAACGAGGTGCAGGCTGACCAGTTACAACGTAATGTAAGGAATAAAATGAAAGGTCATCCATTCAGCACCATGTGAGATGCTGTCTCACCATTCAAGGCATAGCGTCAGATACAGTCTGAGTAGCACAGACCACTGTAGAATTAGGTAAGTTACTGAAAATGGCAAGGTCAAGTTCTACTTTAAAAACATCCTTAGTCTGTTGTAAAATGGAAGAGTGAATTACATATTTAAAGCCAGAAGAGGGCAATATCTCCACTATAGTTGCTCTCGAATGCAGTAAGCTTTTATGCTGTGTTCATACAGCTCAGAGAACCACGTTGTTTATGCTGCACTCAAGGATCTATTATAGTTCATATTTTTATGTGATATCATAGTGGGTTGCAAGTACAGAGGTGAAAAGGGAAAGTTTTGCATTGCAGTTCAATAAAGTATTATGTTCAATCATGAAACATAAAGGCATGAATTATTGCATATGAGGGAATTTTATTAATTTGTCTTAAATGTTAAAACAAATTTAATGTTTGTTTTCATAAATGAAAAACTATTTTTAAAAATATACGGTGGAATGTAAGACCAGATGCATCATTCCTAAATGAGCAAACATGTATGTGCATCTAGACACTGATGAAGGTTTGTGACCAAAGCATTTGTTTGCCTTGAATTTGGACACTTCATGTTTGGCAATAAAACAATTGCCTTTTTGCTACAGTACTACCTGTTTTGGTGATTTGGGTGTGCACTTGGGGGGTTCCAAATGCAAGAATGGAGGAGGGGTCTAAAAAAGCATACAAATGTGTAAGAGATGTCCTGCAATATTTTACCCTAGAACAGTGTGACCCACTTCCTTCTGCAATGTGGGTAGTGGGAGTGGGGGGTTGGAGTCAGGCTGTTTCCTGTTTTAGCATCAGAAATGAGTTATTGGGCCTCACTGCAGAAAGAGCTTACATACCTGCCCACCCATCTTCCTGCCCCGCTGTGCTAGAAGATCTTCAGCTGCTGCCCGATAGATTTCACCGTTAATCAGAGCAGAGCTAGCACAGCATAACCCTGCAGACCACATGGGGGCAGCACTGTGCCTGTTTCTACATGCCTGTGCATCTGACTTCCCATTCTCTGACTGTCTGCTGTCTGTCATGGCAGCTCCCACAGTCTGATCCAACTTCTGCAATGCCAGTGTGTGTAATTGTTTCAAGAGTGGCAGATACTTTTACGGTGATTATCATCTTGAACCTGTTTTAGGTTTTTACATAATTAACTTCATTAAGCCTAACTCATTAAGCTCCCTGATTTTAGTCAAGATCAGCCATCAGAAGATGATTGCCTTTTTATGTCATTGTGTGTGATGCTGTAGTACTGCATACGGTAGATTACGATATCTTTGTGTACTGAACACTATGCTACAAAGGATCATTCTAGTCATTGGCGGTTGGATTTAACTTAAAGCCAGGGTTTTTCCTGGCTCAAAATAGGGCTTAGGTCTTTGTGTGACAGTGACTGTTGTCGGTCCAGCTTTACTGCCACCATCAACTTGATGAATTGTCTCCCTACTTTTAGCTATATTTAGAATGTGAAGTTCTGTGAAGTCTTCAAGAGGCTACCACAAGGCATTTAGATGTCAGCTATAAAAAATGTAACATGTGGCAAAGATTTTAATAATTATTTAATTATTTATAATGTTAATTATTTAAATATTTATTGAAAGGTTGCACAATGACCCAGTTGCACAAGGTTTGTAAGTGCCAGGATTGGGGGACATATAGCCAATACTGAAGGATTAACACACTATAATGGGTCATTCTACAGGAATAGTGGTGTTTGGAATAGCAATATGGCTTTAAATGCATTTAATTTTTGTCACTCAAAACTTAAGGGGTATAAAATGAACCTTTTAACTTAATGAATCCACACAAATGCTACCTTAATGCAATTAAATTATTTTTATACATTCACTCGAAGAATGTGCACTTCACCATGTCAAAATCAGATGAGGCTTTATAGAATTTATCAACAGAAGGGTTTATGTGTTTTTGTTTTTTGCAGAGCTCAGAAATTATAATTTAATGCCCATTCTCAATAAAAAACCAACTTTCAACAATGCTGTACTAGATTAATGCAATCTGCGAGACAATTCCTTGCTTGGACAAATTGAGTGCAGCTTTCTCAAGCTAAATATGTCTGTTTTTTCTCTGGCTTAAAAGCATGACAAACAAATATTAATATTTTTAAGCAGGGAATTTCAAGTTAATGTGGTTCAATATGGCCCGATTATCAATTAACTCCATTACTTAAAAAAACCTGTCAATTTGAGGAAGACTTCTGATAACATTTTGTAGAGGAAATGCACATTGTAAACACATTGGTTATATGTTTATAATATCCACCAGAGGGCACCCCTGTGTAAACTAACTATAAACACAAAGGGAGTATCCATTAATGTAATGGGCTTTGATATTTCCATGTCAGAACTAATGTTGTAGGATTACGTCACACATGCTGGCCGAGTTTATTTGCAAGGATTATATGAATGAATGAATTACAATTTGTGAATAATGCAATCGATCCATCAATACCCAATTTTTTGGAATATATTGTGACATATTTTCATATTCATTTCATTTTGCCTGACCTTTAATCAAACACGGTATATAAATTATTCCCGCTTGTACATGTATTAACTCAAGTGGTAGTGCCTTTATCAGCTGAGTCTCTTGGGAGCCGCATGTGCATGACCAGGCTTAAAAAATCAAGGGATTTCTGTTTATCATTATGGTTATTACTATTATTTATTTACTTAGCCAATGTCACGTTCAGAGCAACTGCCACAATTCACACCAGAGTGGGCATTTTCCCAAGTGACTATGAAAAAAGAATTTAAAAAAATAGAAAACTCCTAAAAGAATCAATGTGGGGGAAATTTTTTAATGATTCCCTGAATAGAAAATTGGGGGATACACAGAAGGGTAGTATGTTTACAGGATTCTCTAAGCGCAAACAGATGTAGAATTGTAAGGTTTACATTTCGAAGAATGATGCTTATGAAGGTTAGCTAACTTGCGAAGTCCTTGAGGTTTTAGAATCACTACTAATCACGTGCTGTTGCCAGTGTCGTCTCATAAGTGCTGGCGGAGGGTTTGATAAACGAGAGAAAACCCCGCGGTGATGTGCGGCCGTAGGCGCACCTGTTTCTTTTTTCACGTCTTTATTCTCCTCCAATCCCACAGCCTGGCGCTGTTGTTCCCACTCTTTCGAAAAAAGACTGTCCAAGAAACGCTGGCACGCCGCCCGCGTGCTCTGGGAGGGCCGTGATGTCATCTATGCAAATGCGGCCCGAGAGAGGTTGTCTGAGGACAGGGCCCTGCAGCTGCCAGCGGGAGTAGTAAACACAGAGTGCCAAGTCTTCTGGCATCTGAATGGGCAGCCAGAGCCTGGCACGGGCCCTAGAACTAAAACGGAACAGCGTGTGGTGCAGGTTCGGGAGGGGAGGGGAGGCGAGGGAAGGGGTGGGGAGGGGGTGCGGACAGCTGCGGCATGGGAGCCTGCCTCTGGCCTCAGACCGAGGTCACGCTGCCCCCTGTCTGAACCGCGCATCAATGACGCCCTTGCTAGGCGATAGAGGGCTCATTTAACACCCTGCGATGGGAACTCGGGATCAGATTCTGCTTTGTCCTCCTATCAACCCCCCTCCAGAAAGCTCTCTTCTGAATCCCTTTTTTTTCACACTCCCGTCACATGACACGCTCAAAGCACCTGGCTCGGTTTGCCGCCATCCAGCGTTCTAAAAACCTGCGTTTATTGAGCAAGGGGTCACATTTCACTGTGTTTTCCATTTAAATACATACCGCGTTCAACGCGTAGCCGCGCTTAGGAAACTCTAGATACGGATCTTTGTGCTTTATTTTGGCGGCACTCCCCATGCTAAGCCGATGCAGACACATGAGTCAGGCCTCTAATTGCCCCAGCATTAGCTTCAGGCCTTTCAGATGAGGGAGGATTTTTTTTTTTTTTTTTGGGTTGCTACGCCTGCAGCTGGCACTGTCACGTTATAATCACAGTATTTACACAGCAGACAGGTGTACGCCGCGTTCCTCTTGCGGTGCAGCGAGGCTAACCTCAAGCCCATGGCCCAGTCACTTCTCATGAGCTCTGACACGTTCACAAGCTGGCATCTGCAATAAATTACATTTTACAGAAAAGATTTGTTTCGAACTGAAACTCTCGTAAATGTGAAAATGACTCCGTTATCCTCGCATGCACCGGGGCTGTACAGCTGTGTGGCGTTGAACCACCAGTTCATTCGGAGGAAACTGCCAGTCTGAACATATATTTGCATCTCGACTGGGTGTTTGCCTAGCGGCAGCTTTGGGGCAGATGTGGGGTTCAGCCAGTGTCAGCCCCGCAGTTGAAAGGAGGAGACATCTAACTGGAGTGTAGGGAGATGCAGGTGGAGGAAGCCAGAGAAATCGTACACGGCAAGGAACAGGGTTTTCAGGTAATGTGTGACCACGCCCCTCGATGAACCCTGGGTAATTTAACACCCAGGATATCAAACTGCTGACAGCACCGCTGGGAGTTCCTGATGAAACTCTCTTTCCCTTCCCTCTCTTTCCTTACACTGCGTGAGCGGGTGAATTATTAGGTTCATCTAAGTTCACAGAAAGGATTTGTCTCACCTTCCATGTTAGCCGCATTTAATTACTGTTTGCTGCTCAGATCTACGCTGAGGATTTCTGAGATTAGTATTAATTGTTTGTGGTTCCCTTTTCATTGTTTTGTAGGCTTTAAGTTGGGATACACGCTTTAGATGTCTAAAGGCTTTCCTCTGACAAGAATCAACAGACGTAGAGAGACAAAATTATGTGTGAGACAGTCAGTTTTAAATGATGGGTTCATAAACCTGGAGCTGATACCTCCATACTTCAACTGCCAACGGAGTGTGTACATTTCAGTTAGCCTTAAATGTTAGATGTCAATTAGAGAGTAGGATAGGATAGGTAGGATATGAAGTCTCCTGTTAATTGAACAGTGTGTATTTGTGTGTCTGTGTGTTTGTGTGTGTATGCATGTACTGTTTGTGTGTGTGTATTGAGTGCAATTTATTCTGACATGTTCACCAACACAACATACGTATTATACATACGCATACCTCTGTCCATGGACACACACACCCATACATACACACTCACATATCACATGGGATCATATGTGAAATCTTCATTCACATATGCATATAGACAGTATATGTAAACACACACACACACACACACACACACACAGTAGCCCTGCAGCTTATTTCAAGTAGGCTAACTCTGAGAAAAAAACATTCAGATCTTCTGTACACTGTGAAACTAGAGCCCTGAGCTGTCAGTACAGCACTGTGTGTACCATGTCTGTGTCTGTGGGGCTGGGAAGTCCTCAGCCAGAACAGGAAAGGTCTCTCTCTCTCTCTCTCTCTCTCTCTCTCTCTGTCTCTTCTCTCTCTCTCTCTCTCTCTCTCTGTCTCTCTGCTGCAGTAAACTGCAGTCAGGTGAAAGGGGGAGGAGAATTCTGTGCTTAGTGCTACATTTTGAGAAAGCAGCCTAAGAATAAATATCAAATCCAAGCTAATGCACAAGCAGAAACAAACTGTAATGGGGAAATGTCTTTAATCTGAGATGGTGCAATGAAAAACAAAAAACACATTCCTCCGGCTCCATCCCCCATGCAACCTGTGTGTGTGCAGTACTGACCAGCGAATACGAGTGCGCATGCGTACCCGTGTATGCATGCATGTTTGTGAATGTATGTGGTTGTGATTGTGTGCATACGTGTACAGTATGTCTGGGAGTTCATTTGTTTTTGTGTGCATAGTTGCACATTTGTCTCGCATGCTTCATGTGGGTATTATGGGACGGAGTGTAGCACAGTGGGTAAGGAACTGAGCTCGTAACCGAAAGGTCGCAGGTTCGATTCCCGGGTAAGGACACTGCCGTTGTACCCTTGAGCAAGGTACTTAACCGGAATTGCTTCAGTATATATCCAGCTGTATAAATGGATACAATGTAAAATTCTATGTAAAAAGTTGTGTAAGTCGCTCTGGATAAGAGCGTCTGCTAAATGCCTGTAATGTAATATGTACAGTACATGCACTTTTGTGTTCCGGGTGTGTGAATGTGGGTTTTATTGTATATGTAGGCGTATGTGTGGTTGGGCGCGGATGTGCGAGTCTGTTTACATACAGTAATACGTGTACGCGTATGTGCGTAACTGCTCCCAGTGATGAACATCCCCCAGGTTGACCCCTGTCCCTGTGCTTTGTTGCAGCCATCATCCCGCTGACTGACTCAGAGCACAGGCTGCTTTCCCTCCACTTTGCCGTGGACCCAGGCAGGGACTGGGACTGGGGGCAGGACGACAACGACAACGGCAAACTCGCCAAGTAAGCCCTGCCCACACTGACCCATCCTGCGGGAGAGAGTGAGAGATGGAGAGATGGAGAGGTGGAGTAGCGCCTGAATGTGTGAGAAGGGTTATGAAGTAGGCCAATGCTCTTCAAATGCTCCTCATAGATCCCCGGTGGAACTATGAGAACAAAACCAGGAAAAAGCTTAGTTGGTCATGCTCAGCACATACTCAGAATTCCTGTCTGTTCTGCCCGTCTGCTGGAAGAATAAGCTTCCCAGGGCAAGTAGGATAGTAGAGATGCTGACTGTGTTTCCAACACAGGCTGTAGGCATGATTCTTTTTCAACGGTACAATCTGTACACTTTTTAATATTATGCATATTATGCATATGTTGTCAGTACAGTTGGTCTTAGCAATTGCACTACAATACTTGTTGATGATACAATGTTGCTTTTGTGCTGGCACTTTAATGACCTTTGTATTGTACTCACATTCTTAATCCTAAACCATTTTATAAATATGATGTTCAATGCTCATGTCAATTATGACCTATTATGTGGTCTTTATACAAAGCGTACTAAAGAGTCTTTTGTGCACAAAGCACTGAGAAACAAAGTCCTGAAAATGAGAGCGTAAGATGGAGACAAATGGCTTTGTGGAGGATCATTGTTTTATGTTGCGCTCCTGGCAATACCAAGCTCTATAATTTCAGCTGTTTGGAGTCAGAATTACGGCCCTCTCGATTCCAAGGAGGTTTAGTCTTATCCTCAGATTTCTTTTTGTTTGAATACAGTGTACAAACATATAACTCATGTCATAATGCTTTTGTGTGTCAGATTTTGTCATTTTTTCATGTTTAAATTAAGGGCCTTTATTAGAATGTTTTTTTGTTCCTTTTAGTTTGATCCTGTCCTTGGAAGCGAAATTAAACCTTCTGCACAGCTACATGAATGTAACATGGATACGAATCCCATCTGAAACAAGGGTACAGTAACTGTGTTCCTCTCTACTTTAAAGTACTTCAGAAAATATGACACAATATTGCAATCTTGAGTAATTATACAGTTATATGCTAAATTACTGGGACAGTGACACAATTTCTTTTTGTTTTGGATCTGTACTCCAGTACATTGGATTTGAAATAAAATTAATGAATGAGGATAAAGTGCAGACTGTTAGCTTTAATTGAGGGTAATTACATCCATATCAGGAATTACAGCCCTTTTTATACATAGTCCCACCATTTTACATTTAACTTTATGTTATAATTATATTGTGTAAAACATAATGGATGTATGTATTTGAAAACATTATATTAAATATGCGCAACATCAAGATCTGAACCTGGGACAGCAGCCCATAGTATAAAAATCATGAAGAGCAAAATTACAGGGTGCCCACACTGTGTGCAAAAATAAAGTCTTGAAGTGACGGATATTGTGTGATACAGTAGATTCGGGAGTGACGCACAGCTGATGTTCTGAGAGTAAATATAAGCTTTTTGATTTCACAGTTTTTTGCTTACCCAATTTAGCTTTTGTGTATTTAAATATAGGTTTTGAAGTAACTGCAGTCACTTACATTTATTGTAAAAAAAATATATATTTTATTATATTGCAAATTCCTCCTTCTGTACAGTTGCCAAAGTTACAGCAATTTTGATGTTGTTGATCAATAACTCCAGCCCTGTCTGGATAGGATCAATCGGTAGCCTCACTGACTAACTAACAGAACCGGCTCTGAGCCATATTGACGAAGCCCTTCTGGTGTAGATACGCAATGTGCTGGCCACCACTTTGAGCTTACACTGCAACGGCCTCAGATTTTAAACATCAGCAGATTATTGGGTCTTTTGTGAAAAGTCTGTTTTTATACTGCCACATCCTCACTGTCAGCCATACGTAGTGTATTTCCACTGAGGAAGCTCCATTGAGCTGCTGAGCACAGTCACTCAGCTTCAGCGAACACCGCTGAGAGCCTCATCATGGGAAAAGTCTGACTGCAGTTAGAGGGTGGATGAATGGAAGAGAAATGTCATAATAATAATAGCAATAACCTTTCACAGAAACTCGGGGATCTCTTGGGATACATGTATACATCTGGTAATAAGGAGACGTGGTGTGTGTCACATCTGCAACTCATGTCAGGGTTAAAGATCTCTCTCTATCCCTCTCGCTTCTCTCGCTTTTCTTCATTCTCTCTTTTCCTCTTCCCTGTCTTTGTTCCCCTCTCTCTATCATTCCTTTTCTCAAACTCTTACTTTCACTCGCTCACAGGCCCCCCTGGCTCAGCCTGAGTCTCCCACTGCCTCAGCAGGAGAGGACGTGCAGTCCCTGGCCGACTCCATGGACTCTGACCGCGAGTCCGTCTGCAGCAACTCCAACGTCAATGGCGGCAAGCCGGGCAAGGAGAAGGACAAGGACAAGCTGCGCAAGGACAAGGACAAGAACCGTACGGACTCTGTGGCCAACAAGCTGGGGAGCCTCAGCAAGTCCTTGGGGATCAAGCTGAAGAAGAACATGGGGGGGCTGGGAGGGCTGGTCCACGGAAAGATCAGCAAGTCCAACTCCGTCAATGGCCGCAGCGCTGAGAACGGGGAAGCCAAGGCCAAGAAGAAGGACCCCAAACCCCGTAAAGGCAGCAAGGAGGACTCGGGGCAGTCTGCCAGCACCTCGTCATCCGAGAAGGCCACCAGCCCCTCCCCTGTCGACAGGGCCTCGGGTGCCTCGCCCGTTGAGAAGCCAGGTGCCCCGGGCAAGCCCTCCAGCGACCGGGCCTCCGAAAACTGGAAGTACAGCACGGATGTCAAGCTGAGCGTCAACATCCTGCGGGCGGCCATGCAGGGTGAGAGGAAGTTCATCTTCGGTGGCCTGCTGCTGACCAGCCACCGCCACCAGTTCCACGAGGAGATGATCAGCTTCTACCTGAGCAGCGCCCAGGAGCGCTTCAGTGCCGAGCAGGAGCAGAAGAGGAAGGAGGCGGAGAAGAAGCCCCCATCCAACGGTGTGACCTTGAAAAAGCCTGAGCAGGAGAGCGCCTTTCAGAAGGAGAGGTCAGACAGGTCAGACAGCTCGCCCAACGAGGGCTGCTCCCCAGTCCTGCACCAAAGCCGCAGCTCCCAGCTGGTCCTGAAGGTCCAGGGGCGGCAGAGTCCTACGCCCGCCCCCTTCTCCTCCCCCGGTGTCAAGAGGGTAGGCCCTGTACCCGTGTCCGCCCATTACAGCCATACACCACCCGTGCAGAGGCACAGCGTTATTCACCTGCGGGATATGAACTTGCAGCCCTCCAGCTTGCGGGAGGAGCCGTACCGGCCCGTAGTAGGCACCCTAAAGACCTGTGCCACCTACCCGCAGCAGAACCGTACCCTGTCCTCCCACAGCTATAGCCCCGCCCGCCTGCCGGGGGTCCGAAGCATTGCGGTGGACACGGCGCAGTCCCTCGTCTATGGCACGCCCGGTGGGCACAAGTCGCATACTTACACCAACGGTTTCGGCACCGCCGATATCCGGGACTGCCTGGAGTTTGCCGACGAGGATTCCCCGCGAGTCCGCCCCAACCACGAACGAACGAAAGGCCGAAGCACGGGGTGCAATCCCTACTGCGCCCAGCAGGAGCAGTGCAAGAGGGAGAACTGCTCCTTCTATGGCCGGCCAGAGACTGAAAACTTTTGCTCCTACTGCTATAAGGAGGAGCTGAAACGCAGGGAGAGGGAGGGAAAGGTGCACAGGCCTGGATAGCCCAGGGTCAATGCGGACACGACTGCCGCAGGTGACCACCCAGCCCCAGAAACACTCCTAGATGCCACATTGAGAGGATGCTGGAACAAGAAATTTCCTCTGTGCTTTGAGAATCACACAAAGTCACATTTGAGGTTGCTAAAGGACACACTCCCTACTCCCCGTCAATGAACTGCATTTCCTCATGTAATTGTTACAATATCTTTCTATTAGTACGAGTGGACAATGGAACTTGACAGTAAATTAAACTGAAATGAGTTTACAGCTTTGGCCAGAGACATTGCTTTAGTCACACAGTTTTATTAATTGAAGTGAAATATTGTTTTTCATGTCATGCCAGTAGGCACATATAGATTCCCTGTTTCAACAGAGACAGAAGTGAAGCTTAATTTTGCAGATTGCGAACCTAAGCAAAGAAATTACTTGAACAGTACTGTTTTTAAGCATTTTAATATAATACATAATTTATTCACTTTATTTATTATTTATAAAATGATGGATTTTTATGGTGCAAAATTACATATGGTGAATTACGTAGGGAGACAAACATGCTAGTACCACGATTGACTTTTTAAAAGCAATAAG
This sequence comes from Anguilla anguilla, assembly GCF_013347855.1. NCBI lineage: Eukaryota > Metazoa > Chordata > Actinopteri > Anguilliformes > Anguillidae > Anguilla > Anguilla anguilla. The sequence continues at coordinate 44,404,091 of NC_049205.1, forward strand.
TTTCTCAGTGTGAGAAAACTGTATTGAAACCTTCCTTAAATTGAGCTATGCATCTATTATATTGGTTAATAGTGGTCAATAGTACTTTCTTATTACAAGAGATTGCCTCCTGTGTTTAACAGAGCTGTGTAGCCAAGTACATCACTTTGTATGATAGAAATCCAGAAACACTACAAGCTCTCACAGTTGTGTCGCTAAACTGCCCTCTGATGGCTTGAGGTAGGTTAATAATAATCAATGAAAGGAATAAGTAAAACTTCATGATTATTGAAAAGAATAAGAATCCCTACAAAAACCTTTTAAGTCCTTCTGGTTTGTCCTCATAACACTACAAGAAGTTGACAGTAATGTAGAGGGAAAATGAAGTGAAGTTATAAAATACATACACTCTGTATCGCAGTTCCATTATGGAGTATGGCTTTATCATTTGGAAAAAATGGCCACTGGCAGACTGTCAGGTCCATCAGGGTATTGTCCGCAGTATTCCATGGGCTAGCACGACCATTGCTAATGCTTTGGTGTGCCATAATAATAAGCCTCGTTCTATTAAGCCTCGTTCTATTGATATCTACCCTGCTTACTCATTGTACAGCATGCCTGTGTGTATATGCTACTGTATAATGGTTGAGCTAGGTTTTGTGTGCATGAGTGGGTGGGTGAGGGTGCATTGTTGAGGGCCCTGTCTCTGACCCAACAGTATGCTACTGGAAATGGCTAAGACCTGAACCACAACTGACCCACAGAAAGAGCAGGAGCTAGGGCAAATGGAAGGTTAAGCCCATTTGTTCTGTGCTGGACAGCAGTTTAATTCATAATCATAATTCAGATTGTAGGATAGAGCTGACATTTCAACACATTTTGGTGAGTGTAACTTTACCCAAAATGTAGCTACTGAGGAGTACTGTAGGACAGTTAACTTTTCTTCTTTATGCTGGCTAATGCTTTATTTTTCTGAGCACTGCTACTCAGTTTTCACTCCTGTGTGTATTCACTGCAAGTTAACACACATAAATCACCATGAATGCTTCATGGCATGAACTCCACAATTAAAAAACTCAATTTTTCAAATTTGTCAAAATAGTGGACAGAAGATTTGGTTGCCATGGAGCCATAAAACTGGGCTATCAAACCCATTCAATTATTTTGTAATGAAGGCTTTGTCCACACACACACACATACACACACGCACACACACACACAATCCTGATAACCTTCTTAAATGCATTTTATAAATAAAGAAAAAAATCTACCATAGTAAGGTAATTTTTGTTTTTGTAATATTTCTGAATTGCCAAATAGTCTCTTGGCCAAGGATGTCTGCTGCTATTTCAGTTGAGTTCAGGTTTCTACTAAACATTTTGCATTCCACTTCTTCCCTATTTCTATGTACAGTAACAGGTTCATGGACTGTCACCATTAGAAATGTAAAATATTATTTTTTATTCATTTGAGTTTTACACTTCTTTAAATGATTAATTTGCACATTAGGTACAGATGTAAATATTAAAAAAGAATTACAACAAAGATTAGTTTATTGTTAAACAAGCTGTGTGTGTGTGGTTTTTGTATGTTTGTGAACTACTGAATTTACAAGCCAATGTTAATCTGTAAAATAGAAAAAAATATAATATAATTGAATATTATTTCCACAAAATTCCATGAAGCAATATCAGCACTTTTTAAAACCTCCTTACACCCTTGTCACTTTGGTTAGTTGCAATGCTGCTTAAAATAATTATGTCTTGAAGGACAACTTTTTAACATATTTCAGTTGATTATTTGGTTACACAATACCGTTAACAGACATACATCTTTGTTACTACACTGTTGTTAAATAAGTACCATGTACACTTTAAGTATTATGTTCCTTTTTCTGAACTTACATATTGTTGCAGTTCTTGTGCAATTATATCTAACCTTGGAGTTGAAATTAGGGCTGAGCTTAGTGATGGGTTTGGGTTTAGCATTAAGTTAGTACAGGAGTTTGTACTAACTTAGTGCTAAAGGAATGTTTAAAAGTAAGGTCTTGGTAAGGTTATTCATACTATCTGTCAAATACTGCTACTGTTATTTAGCAATTCTTAGTAACAATGACTAAGCTACATGTACAAGGTTCTTACATAACAGTTAGTCCTACAGAGTGATTATATTGTTGAACTGCTTAGTTGACACATACTAAGGTACCAAAAACTTGAATATATGAACATTTAGGTTCCAAGCTATTACATGATGTGTTTAGAAAGCCACTTTTGTGTAACTGTATTTTGTAACTTGTGCCTTGAATAGTGCAGTCTTGCTCCAGTGTGTATCTATCACAACACTATATAGCTTTTTCCAAAAACTAAGACACACACAGACTTACAGGGTAGAAGTTCAGCTACAATATTGTATGGAATGAAGCCATACAGAATCTTCAAACCGGAAAAGTGAGTTGGCTGCTGCACGTACTGCACGCACTCTATAGTGGCAGGGATTTATGTTACGTTAACTAATTCATGCACAGTATCTGCTTCCTTCTGCTATACAGGATATATAGCAAGCGCATGACCCTTGCTTTTCAAAACAGGCTCAATTGAAAGAGCATATTTTGTTTTGATGGGTGTGCACATTCCTGTGTTTAAAAAAGTACCTAAAAGCGGCAGGCATTTCATCTCAGAATATTTGTAGTCTTTACCCTTGACTTTAAGGTACTTTCTTTGTAATAGAAATGTTCTTATATCATGTATATTGTTGTAGACTGTCTATACTGTTTGATTTAGCTTTGCCACTCTGGGCCTTTATCCAGGGGTTGTACATTAGATAATCTGTACATGTACTGTTCCACATTGTGGTTACTTTCATATATTTATACATTGGAAAGCCAATCAGTGTATGCATTAGCAGAATTTCTGGACTTCCTTAAAGGAGAACCATACTGTGTGGGAAGTGCTCTGCATACCTCTATTTTGTTTTAGAAAAAAATATAAAAGCAGAGTGAATAGGGTGTTTTAATTATTAGTATTAGTATTAGTCAATTTCTTACCCCTGAAATTTGTGAAATTTCATTTATGGCTACTAATTTAAAGGTCACATAAAGTAAAAATATCTGCTGGTATTATAAAGCATGTGACCTACAGACAGACAAAGGGCTCCATTTTGACTCAGTATTGTGTTCTTAAATTCATGAAGATTCTGGAGATTCCAACTGACGCATAGCAGGATTCTTCAGGTACTTCTTCATGGAGGCAGGAATTTTGATCAAAATGGTGCATATTAGCCAAACATTTTCCACATACAATGTGCAAAATAAATGGACTTACCTTATATATTCACATGTGTGTAAACAAAGTAGATATCTTTAAAAAAAAATTTTTTAAAAGAGCATACCTATTCATTGTTACTTATTATTCTAGCTTAATGGGATGTTTACTGTGCACATGTGGATGGAAATAGTCGTTATTTAAGATGCAGCTGCAAAATCTTTTTTTCTTTTCAGTGATCAAAGAGCTGATAATATATCTACGGTGTTCCTCATTTGGTCCCTGGTTCACCAGATGAATAGCTCTGGTGTACTTTATTAACGGTCTTACTGAAGAACTGAAAAGCCCTCTATAACATTGTTTTCCATATTCATTGTTTCCTGGTGCAAAACATATCACACTAACCCAAGAATCAGACACAACGGCGAATGCCAAGAGATGAATGAGAAAAAAAAATAATGTTGCTAGACATTATAAGCAGAGGCATATTTACAAGTTTTAAAAGAGCCAAGCCTTTCAACTGAGTTCCTATTTGAAGGGCTGACCCAGAATCTCTCAGATTCATGCTGGCCCCCCTCCTCTGCAGCACAAAGCTCCACGTGTGCTGAGGCATTCTCCAGCACTGGAAGAAATTGTCCTTAAATGACCTCAGGCTCGGGGAATAGACCTAGAGACTGGATTTGTTATGTCTGCCCTCAGCCTCAGAGATTTCGCTCAAAATATTCTTTATCTGTTCCCAGCAGTTTATTGACACTCTAAATTGATGCTTACATGTGAAGACTGAGAAACAGTTGAAGCAGTTTGCCTTCTGCAGTGCATTTAAGGACACACTTTATCAAGTTTCTATCAGGACCTTCAGTAGCTTATCACTTGAGACGAGGAAGCACTTCTTTACAAACAACAAAACATGTTGATGCATGCGATACTTAAGAGATGAGATAAGTGAACTGAATAATTAACATCCTGAATTAGTGGTACCATCGGTATACACAAAAAATGGACTTATCTGTAATGAATACCCTCAAATGACAGCGACCATTACAACAAGGTTCCTTAACTATTTTTTTCTGAACAGTGCCTGAACTGGAGGGAGTGCAACAAATATGACTGTTAAAGCCACACCCGGTAGGAACTTCACTGTTATTCTACTAAGATTTTTAGTTGAAAACATTCTGCAAATGATTCTGTAACAGATGAACACATGGTAACAGATGACCACATTGTAAGGAATATATCTTTTGAAAATAATACTAATTCAGCTTTTGAAGTCATAACGTAAACTGTTAAAGAACTATATTAAACTAACTCAAATACATGTGGCCTATATCATTAGTTTTGCAGACTGCTTCCTCCTTCCATCCTTTCTCTCTTCTATATTACAAAATGGCCACCCTAAAAAGAACATAGTGAATGTTACAACATGTCTTCTAGCCTCAATCCCCAGTAGTGTTAGGCCTGCTCACTCAGCCCTATGGGGCAATCAATTTTGCTGTTTGCAGATTATCTGAAATTGGAAGATTCATGTACCGGTATCCAAAAGTGTAACCTATGAGGTATAGTTATTTCCATTTTGGAGGGAGGTCCAAATGCCCTATCTCGTCCTCTGATTGGATAGCCTCATGCCTGTGTTCAATGTCAGCGGTAAAAATAGACCAGTGTTCTATTTTTCTGCTTTCTGCAACTCATGGATAAGTAATTTCCCTATGCAATTTTTCCTGTATCAACTGCATGCTTAGCTGAGATAAATATACAGAGACCACAGGGAGGAGCATTGCTTTGTTAGCCACTCGTCCCCTATATAAGGTTGTGCTAACTGAGCAGTGATCAAACATACATCGCATTTGAATGCTCTGACCTTGTGCCTACATACAGTTTTGATCATGGATGCCACCCGATAGATTGAGAGGCCTAGGTCATATTCAGTAGCTGCAATGATTCAAATCATTGACTGAACAGTTCACTAGAAATATGTTCGTAGTGCTTTATAGATGCAGCCACTGTGCATCATTTCACAGAAAGATGCAGATGGTCAGCATTATATTTGTCACAAGTGCATTTGCTATTTTTAAACATTCGCCTATGTAGTCTGTGTGTTTGTATCATGTATCAAATCACATTGTTGCAGCCGCTGTAGTACTGTGCTGGCTGGCTCATGTTTTAATTATATTAGTTTCATTTGACACATTTCATTTTTCATCTGGATGGTCAATTTAGCATAGTTTTGCATTAGAGAGATTTATGCAGTAGGTTTTATGGGTAGGATGCAACCCTTTTATATTGTAAAAGGTATTTCTCTGAAAAAAAGACCTTTAAGCCGCGTTTCAACTTTTAGTCCCAGGAACTACTTTTCAAGGAACTAAAAGGTTCCTTCAGCCCATTGTTGTCTGCGTTTCCACCGCGGTCTAAAGTCCCGCGAAGATTAGGCAAATTAGCCCACTGACGTATGAAAAAGCGACGTTGTCGTCGGTCCATCTGTCCTATGATTTCTTCTGTAACCCCATACTACCACCAAAGTAGCCTACATTATTTTCTAATAACCGGGACAGCCCGGAGGGGTTTATTCCACTTATATACAACGGGTTACCAACAATGATTATATATGGTTACTTTTGTATTTATTGATTTTTATCGATTTAATCACCTGGAATTGAAATATTCTTCTGCAGCCGTTTGGGCATATTTTACCGTTGTCAAGCAAAACTGTCGTTGGTAGTTGAACTTGGACCGTTGTTATGCAACAAATAGGATATAACAGGCCAATAGTCAGATTGTAACTGTTTTATATATCCTCTCAAACACATTCATTATGTTTTTGTACGAACATTCGCTTTCATGTCTTGACATCCGAAGCGACAGAATGCATTCACATTTCCAATATAACTGGCAACAACAGCAGAAAACATGCACACGTTGTAAACAATTTGCTGTTTGATTACTTTCTCATCGTCAATTCCATATAGGCTAATCGCAAAATGACAAGAATGGAACGAAAACTCGGACTTGCGTGAAAATTTAAATTAGTAGTGGTACAGCCACCGTTTGCTTTCCTTCGAAGTTACTGCTAGCTGAGCAGCGAAGTGTGCCCTCCAGATGCGAACCATGCACCATAAATTAGTCCATAGTCTTCCTGGTCTTTTTGTGGAATTGAAGAATGGCAGAGTAAAATTATGGCAGTCTGAAAAAGCTAAAGGGACGATTACTAGAATTAACCTGTTATTTTACCCTGACAAAAAGTGCGGAAGGTGATTTCCAGTTTGCTTTTACTGTATCACCAATGTGAATTACGCAGAATTAATCCGTTTGATTGTTTTGGTACGTAATATGCTGTCCCAGCACGAATGCTTAGCATTTTATAAAACGAATACTAAAGCAAGAAAAGAACAGAAGAGCACACGTTAGAATTCCAAGACGTTGGCAGGCTATAACCAAAACTAGGCTACTGCGCCGCATAACATACAAGTTTGATTTGAAGTTATTATGAAAATAAATCGGTTTGTGGCTGCATATTTTTAAACATGGCGGCTGAAAATAAACACAAAAAAATGCTGCGAGTACTCGACCAATCAGAAATGTTCAGCGCTGCAAGCTCCACCCAAACGGTTCCTGAAAAAGTACTACCCCCAGAGCAGGAACGTTTTTTGGGGGTAAAATAAAGCCCCCGGAACTAAATTTAGACCCTAGTTTCTGTGGTGGAAACGCACTGAGTTCCTCAAAAGGTTCCTAGTTCCGGGGTAAAGTTCCTGTGGTGGAAACGCGGCTTATGTCTACTAAAGCCTGATATGTAGGCCTTTTAAAAGGAGACAGATAGCTGTCAGGTGCTTATTTGAGTAATCGCAAGGACAAACCAGCTCGTCATATAGAGAAAGTCATAAATTGTACCACCCCTAATGCTAACATTAGAACATTAGAAGAGCAACAAGAATTGCAGGATAGTAAAATCCTTTGAACCAAAAAATAAGAAGTACTGGTCTCCAATATACTTTTAGGAAAACCAACAGTCTTGTTGTCAATTATTGTCAATTACCCTATTAACATATGATATGTAAAATCAAGTACTTTTCTGTGGTTTAGGAGATGCAGGGACAAGCTAAGAAAATGAGCTGGGTGGGTAAAGATGGTCAGTTACTCAGCTATTCTGAATGTCTTGGGAAGCTCATTCAACTACCAGGGGATACAGAAGAGACAACCGACGGGGGAAGCCAAAGCTGAGCATGCTGGGAGTGAGCTTCTAGATGCCCCTGGACCTCAGAAAAGAGCTGCCTGGCTGTATTGTATCGGTAGGTAGCAAGGGTGTAACTTTAGTTTGCTTTTTGGGGGGCTGAAATGCATCAACCCAAAGAATTGCAACCCTCTAGAGCATGCTATTTAGCCTTTAATTTAACAAAACGTTGTTAGAAATGGTGTATGCTCAGATTGCATTACTTAAACAAGACAGGTTTTATTTGGCTCTGAGCCTAATAATAAAACAGGTGTGTCCATTTCATTTTTTTAAAGTTTGTTTTGACCTCCATCGGTATTTACCAATATCATAAGGAAATCGCCATGTTTATTATATGAAATTATTTATCTCATTATCATACTATATTGATGGGTGGTTATTTGGCCTGTTTTGTAATATTGGGGGAGTTGTAACAAAACATACACTGTTCAGTACTGGAAAGCAAAGATCTTCTACATCCACATGTCAATCATACATGAACTCACAGACACACATTCTCAGTGATGTGTGTACACACAAACACAAACATACACTGTTCAGTTAGGACTTGCTGTGAAAGACATCACAGGTCCGTACAGATGAAACATATAAGTATACTGTATATACCCACATAAATGCAAGATTCCATACATACTCCTCTTGGTCTTGTCATTCACCCAGGAATTAATTATTTTAAATCTTTCATTTTTCTAATGAGGGGGGAAGGGATGTCTTTCTTCATTTGCGTAGTTAGAGTAAAATAGGCTTAATTTTAAAAGCCCTTTTTTAAAGATAAAGTCTTTAAAACTCACTTGATTAAAGTCAAAGATTTGTTCCATTTTTTGATCTGCAGTATACTCAGTATATTAAGATTTTCTGTGGCAGTTTAAGGGGCTGAGTTTTTTTTTTTTTGGAATAAAATTTAAACATGCTTATTATATTACTATATTAACAACATGATTACAGACAGCACTCGAGTCTGGTTATGATGTATGAGGTCATACCTTGTGGTATATTCAATGTCTCAGTTAATATTCAAAGGATAAACTGAGCCAAAAATGTAATTACAAGGAAAATAAGTTGGTTAACCAATTACATATATCATTTTCTTTACTGGCAGGGAGAGGCTATTTAATTTTGAAATAGGAATTGCAAAATGATTTTCTGCTTCTTTTGCCAAAGAAATAATGTTACAACAAATAACACCATCAATCAACATATGCAACATATTCAGTTAAATATCCGAATGGCTTGTAACTCTGATATAATGTAAACCCAAATAGGATATCTTTACAGCTCTGAGCCAAAGCTTTATACAGCTGTAAGAGTATATAGAGGAGGAATTTGTGATATGTGGAAATGAGACATTATGACAAAGAAACTTCAGAAGAACTTACAAAGGCAAAGTGACATTCTGCATGCTCCACCCTATGAAAGGAATCAAAATATGATTGTGCTATTCATTAAGTTATTGGTTGTCCATTGAACCAGATGATGACCATCTTCTTTATTTGTGGATTTTTTGGTGGAGATATATGAAGATATCTGAGCCAAGATGTGTTTAGTAACACAGCGGTATTAGAAATGCACACTTTCAAGCACCACTTCCTTGGTTGCAAAGGAGATGGCTTTGATGGCAAGAATTGCCCTAGACAGCCAGTATCTTACAACTGTAGGAGACTACTGAAAATATGTTCTGTCAGAAAACTACATCAAAGCTGGCTGCCAAATTTTGTTTTTCTTTCAGAGTTAGCTTCCCTCACCTTTTCCTCCCCAGATTTACCCACAAGCCTGTGGGGCAGTGCATGGGAGCTCTGAATATCTCAGTACACGCAGTGCTAACAGAGACAGTGAAGGCACATGGTGGACATAGGATGCTCTGTACAAATTGCAGGCGTCCACACAGCACTGTACCTATTGTATCTACAAAGTATTTATATAGAATCTTTAGTCTCTGCGCTACTTCAAGACACTTCACAAGCAGGGTTCAAATGCTAGGTCAAAAAGTGTGGCTTGAGGCAGTGGTAAAATATGTTCGGCGATCACTCCAATGAACTTGCGAGACAGTGTTAAAAGGTATATTTTTTAAAACCGTGGTAAACATGAAGATCTTTCATATGTACTTTGACAACTGTCTAGAGTCTCACAGTATATTAACTGGAAAGATTGTTAGCCTACTGTATTTCAAAGTAGTTGTAAATGCACACGGCTTCATTTGTGTTGCCATTCCAAAGTAGTGGCAGTTGCAGTAATCAAAGCTGGAGGTCCACCAGAAGAGAAACTCACTCTGTATGCAATGTCTAATGAGCACAGTTATAGAAATGCTGTTTGAGGAACTCCAGGAGGCAAGTGGAACACTGCAAATAGCCTGTTCAGGATGAGGACCTTCTGTCAGAATATGTGCTACTATCAAAGAAGGCTGCAGGAGTGTCTTCTGTGAATCCACTTCCTGCTTCACAAATGCACAGAAGATATTCCAGCACACAGAATGCGCTTCACAAATATGGAGCATAATCCGCAAAAATGAACAATGATTTATAAATGCGGTCATAATATGCAACTATGTGGTCAACTGTACGAATGTTTAATGCAGGCTCTAAAATAAATATTGCAGGATTCATAAATGTTGCTATCAGCCACCCCTCACCCAGTTATATTTATGACTGGTATTTGTGGATCCAGTTACGTTTGAGAATGGCCATGTGGTTTCTGGCTGTGATTTACCGTGCCCTTCCCTGCCAAAACTTGCAAATATATAGTTCTGTGGTGACAAATGCACTGGCGAAGGTTGCATTCCAACATTATGCCTTAAACCCTCGAGCCCTCACTGAGGGCCCTTGTTTTGAAAACGTGCCATGATGTCACTAAGAAATTATTCCAGAGCGTGAGGGGTTGATGAACTGAGGGGTGCTAAAATGGAGCACTCTGGAATGGACCTTGAAATCATCATTAGGACTGATGTGTAGATTATCCAGTTAAGGCACAGTTCTCTTTCTAGTGCATGACTGGGCCCCACAGTCCAGGACTGAATCGCAACCTTGCCGGTGCCAACTGTGGCCAGTAGACCCGCAAGGCAACAAACAATTGAGTCAGATCTAGGATTTTAGTAGCCCTTAACAAGAATGAACTGGGGAAAACCAATGGGAGACACAAGCAATCGCAGATCCGGAGGTTGGGGGTTGGGTAGGGAACGGGTAGAGGGGGGGTCATAAGCAATCACGGACCAGTGGAGCAGTCGTGAACTTGAGAACCGGTGCAACAACATCAAAAATGATATTTGCACCCTAAGAAAGCTGCACAATTAAAATTTCTTTAAAAAAAATACCAAAAACCTGTTAAACCTGAATTGTGTCGCCCACGGATGGTTGTGGCCCTAAACGACCACACAGAGCACCAACAGCCAGCTCTGCCTTTATGCGTGTGCTACATAACAATATGCCTTTGACTATTGTGTGTTCAAGTCACTGAGTTCAGTTTTAATAGTCACTGTAACTGTTTGTGAGTCAGTATATATTTGGGCATTTTATATTATATATTGTAGTTGTAAGATTTATAAATATCATTTATTTTCTTGAATTGTGCATTTTGTATGTGATTTTATTCTACACTTGCAAATCAGGTCGTAAGTCGTAAAATAATCACTGTTAAAGTCATTTTTGATATGTTCATCTGTCGTGAGAATTCAACATGAAATAGAAAAATACACAGATCCCACAGAGTGTTGGGAATGAGTGAGAAGTTGTCACACTAATATTATGGTGCAGATCTTCTGTGGACAGATCCCAGAATATACTTACAGGTCAAAAGTTGTGTTTTTGTAAGGTTTTGATAGTAAAATTGGTAAAGGTGACCACTGACATATGCTGTGCTTTGTAGTCACGAGTCTTGACTAATCTGGTCAGGTGCATTAGTGTATTGTGGTCACCAAGGCTCCTTGGATCGCCACAACATTAGTTCCCTCCAAAATATATTAATTCCTTAATTCCTCCAAACATTATGTTTCACATACACACACACACACACACAATTAAACCTATGGCAACCTCTTCAAAAATGTCATAATTGTTGTGGAAGCTGAGGAACGAACTGTTCAATAATCAACTGTTCAATAATCAACAATAATAGAACATGGGAACCAAAACAGTAAATCACAAAATTTCCAAAAAATGGCTGCTTATTTATGAATTTATTTCCCAAATGTAAACTTCACTAATTCATGCATACAGGTTAAGACAACATACAATATTTTACAATTCTGTTAATTTCTGTATTTGCATAGGACATGGTCACAATATGTCTAATAACAGGTAAAAAATTATGTCATAAAAAGATACAGCAGAGCAACAATAGACCAGCACATTAATATCTGTACAATTTATGGAACTGTACAACTGTAATACTTCAATCATATGTAGTGATTTTGGTTGATTGAGACAAAAATATTATACACGGCAGCTTTTGATGTGGTCATGAATAAAGGAACTGGCCAATGTTTAGTAAAAGTTGATCTACGAAGCAGGTAACACAGGTGCCAGTAAAGAAGAAGAGAGTAGCACCATTTTGCATCACTGAAGCAGGCAACACACGGTGGTGAACAAAGACTGCATTAAAAAGGTAAAGTCTCGCTCACAGGGAGGAAATCTAAAGCACTGACAATGGAGGAAGCTCTGCAGCCGATATAAATTCTCCTGCACCATTAATCTATACACGAAAACAGAAGGTATCCCTCAAACAGTATGTAAAGGACATGCACTCTCGAATCTGCAGAGCGAAAGCGAACCGACTGATTTGGATGTCGCGTTTTTGATAGATGAATGCGGAGCCTATACAAGCCTGTGAATTTTCCAAACTCCCAGTCTGTGTTGGAGCTTTTTCGGCCTGCAGAGGCTCAACCATATTTAGGAATTCAGCATAAATGTCTGAAATCAAAGTCTTTCATTTCTGCTGAGACAAACTGCAGGCCAGCTATTTTCATTGGCTCCTGTGACTATTTGCACAACTGTGCGTGCATGTGCGATCATGCTGTCATTGAGACAGCCAAACTTACAAATAGAACACCACAGCTCTCCCAAATAGTATTTTTTAAATAAATGGTGAGAGTGTAGATATTCATTTTTTAAATAAATCTGTTAGTTTAGGGTTAACATGCCATAATTTGACTTACGGCTACAAATTCAAAGAATAATCATTACCAAAAGCAATTATTGGGCATAACCAATTCAAGAATCTGTACAAAAACAGCTTGAGCAAATGCTTTTCCAATTTAAGTGTTAGATAATGTGGCCCTGAGGCCACGAGGAAATCAAACAGAATATAACAGCGAATTAAAATGTGACAATTCATCTGCACACAAAATCACAGGTTTGCTTATACCTTTCCACCATGGAGAAAAGTATATCAGCACAAAGGAATTAGCCACAACTACCAGCATTTTCAAGCAATATCACAGATATTCTATTTTCTGATGCTGCACTGCAATCTGTCCTCCATCTTCTCCAATGAGATTTTAGTTTTTACAACTGGAAGTTACCATGCTATTATGAATGCCCTTTTATGAATATTCAGATGAGACAGCAAACCAGAACACCCAACACTGACAACAACAAAACTTCCAAAGCAAAGCATACTTTGGAGCTGATTATCTCTTAGGTAAATTGAATATCTGTGGTAATACTGAATTACCATTCAACTCTTTTGAAATAAGCTGTGGGTCAGGGTCTGAGGCTTTAGGGGGTAGTATGGAGCACTGTGGACCAGAATCCTTAGTCCACAGGAGTTCTATCACTGCAAGAGCAACAGACATGCCCGTGAAAGGAAATACGGAAGGAATTATCCACTGTGCAAATCTTTATAATTTGGGGACAGTCATTTATCGAATTGCAAATTAACATTTCTGAAGCCTTTCTCGATCCACTCCTGAAACATCTGAGAACCATTCCTGGACCCAGTCTTAGAAAAAATAAAACACTAGGTAGAATCACTGTAAGCTGGCTCCACCCCCTTTAATTAAGCCAATGTGGTCTACCTCATAGTTTGACCCAAGTATTAATGCAAGTTGCTACCATGGACTTTAGTCACATCATGTCTTAAAACTGCATACCTCCGAAAACGCACTTCACAGGCTGAATCATGTTTTTGTTTTTTCTACAGTGAACACATCTGCCATTTTAGTACACGTCACTTTACATTAAGCAACTACTGCAGTAAGCCACAAAGCAGGAACGGATAAAGTGTTCAAAATTGAAACATCAGCATGACAAAGCAGGAAGTATTTTTCCTAATTCCCTTTTATGGCAGAGCAGGGGTGGGACTTGTCTGGACATGACATCAATTTAAAAATAAAAAAAAATCAAAGGACCAGCCTACTAAATAGGAAGAGGAACTCTGAAAGAAATAAACACACAAAACTTTTTTAAAATAAAGCAATACAACCAAAAAAGCGAACTACGTAGAAGTAAAGAAGTACCCAATCTACTACTCAAACAGTCTTATAAATGTATCACAGTAAGTAAGTAAGTAAGACAGGGACATGTAAAAAAAAAAAAAAAAAAAAAAAAAGACATGAACATAAAATTAGGGTCTGAAAACATGGTTTGAGGCAAAGCAGCGCAAAGATAGCAAGTTAAACTGCAGTCCTTCGGAATGGGTATGTATTCACTTTGTACTATGTGTGAGCACATCTGAGATTTGCTACATTTGACAATGAAGAATTTTAAAATGACAAACAGACATAAGGTTATAAAAAGAAAAACACAGCTTAAGAAAAAAATTGGATAGGAAACAAGTCTCCTTTCATTATGCAGGTTAAAATAAATGAAAAGTAAATAAGTATCTAGCTCACAGCAGATTTTAAGCATAAAAATACTTGCGTATTTAATACACAGACATCTTCATTCTATACATAAACATACAAACTAAAATGACATCACATACAAAACTGTACAAGTATGTTGGGTCTTAATATAGTTAGGGAATTTGGTGTTGTTTAATAAAGTCAATAATAACTGAATGATCACTTAAGCCTTTGGCACACAAATTCAAATCATCCAACTCATTCACTTTGTGATCAAGTCCACTTTTCCTTTTAATTAAATCCCAAATCATTCCCTTGCTAAAGTGTCATTTATAAGATCTGGACAACCTGGTTATAATGATACAAAAGGGTGTTAAGCAGGTGATAAAAAAGAAGGTTTTTTAAATTTTTATTTAAAAAAAAAAATTTTTGGGGGGGGGGGATGCAAAATCAAGATTTTACAAGGAATCCTTTTCTTTGTGAAGATAATGTAGTTAATCTCAGAATGTTCTTTCATTGTGCCTTTTAAGAGAACCCAGATACGATAACCACCAGAAACTGTTTTAGCTATTAGCTATGACCAGTGACATTCAGACATTTTGGCTAAATTCAACAAAAATGAACATATGCGTTCTGATGACCCCCACCCCCACCCAGATCCCTTCCTCTACAAGTATCCCACAGATCTCTTCATCTGTGGGTATAGAACAAAGCGCTGAAATCTTGGAGTGAAAAATAATAAACCAAATGAAAGGGAAATAAACAATAAATTGTATTATATCAGCCTTTACGGCTATGCAACATTCAGCAGACGGATAAGGTACACTGTACAGGTCTATGAAAATGCTATTTCCCTTTATAATTTCACCATGTGTTGCTTCTTATCACCATATCCCATATCAACAAGTATTAAGGGAAATGGAAATGTACTTTTAACTTCCAGAATCAACAGCATGCATTTTGGTGTTTGTAAATTTGGTGTCCATTTCTCAATATTCAACATAGTGTTCATAGCTCGAAAACAGTAAAATGAAGCCACCAATGTGACACTACATTGTTCCAACAGTTTATGAAAATACAGTGATAACAAATAAAATACCATAATATTATTAATAATAATAATAATAATAATAATAATAATAATAATAATAATAATAATTACCTGAAAATAGCAAAAGTATCAATCCAATGCAGGAATATACAAATGAAAAGGAAAAAAATATTTACCAAATTCAAAAAGTTCATGTCTATGTTCATTTGTTTTCAAAGCACAGAATAAATGAATAAATACTGCTGAACAGGACATATATGACAGCTGTTAATGGTCTTTCTTGTATTTAATGATTCAGGTAGATTTGGTATTGTGAATTAAAAGATAACGTGAATTTCTCAATAAAAATCAGTATAACCCAGATAAACTAATTCTGAGAGATATTATTGGGGACTTTTCACTAAGCATCTATCCCTTGCTAATTATTTACTGTTGGCAAATCTGAGTATGAAATCTTTGACAATCTGAACCAAGATTGAAGTGGATGTTTTACATCATCTTTATACAGTTTAGTAAATAAGTGGTTTTTATAAATGCACATGAGGTGGATTTATGTTTGGTTGCCAGGCGCTGCTTCGTCAACACAGTTGCCTGGGGCTGCAGAGGGGGATGGGAGAGGGGAAGGGTTTGGACTCTTTTTTTGAGGGAAAAATGAATGCAGAAGTGCTTCTGTCCACACTGACCGGCAGCGTACTGAAGGAGCAGAGGGGTCTGAGAGTAGTACTGTACAAAAAAACAAAAAATCTGAGAAGTGGTGCAATAGTCCAGATAAATGCTGTCGAAGACAGCCCCTGAGGTAAATGTGTTGTTTCCGGATTAGGAAGTGATGACCCTGACCAGTGTGGAGGCCGCACATGTAGTACAAAAACAATAATGAAGAAAAAAAATCTATCAAAACAAAATAAGCCAGAGTGGACTGCCCTCTTTCAATCTTTCAAGTATTTCCTCTTTTATGCAAGCTACCCTGTGCCACAATTTATCAAACATGAATGAGTATTCCAACACGCATATACACTTTGTTCCATAAAAGCAAAGCACGTAGCAAGGAGCAGAGAGCCGCCAAGGTTTCGAGGAAGTCGGTAAGCTTGTGTGTGCAGCCAACAGCGTGCATCAGGCAAGCCTTTAAGGGAGTGTCATCCATTCACGCCAAAAGGCTTTCAGAGTTAGACTCAAAAGCGGAGGGAAAAAAGCCCCATTGTAGGTTCCTCTATCCCCTCCCAACCCCACTCCCAGCCCGGGCGAAAAACACACACGCATCTCAAGGATCATGTTGCAGTTTGGAATCTGTATAGCAGAACAGGGGTAATCTTACTGTAGAGCTTCATATGCACTCAATTCCTGGAATACTGCAGCAGGGATTCAGCGTGTTTTTATAATGGGTGTTTTCTTTCTGTAAGCAGGGGGTTGCACAGGACTGATTATGTGCCTTTTTCAGTGACAGGGAAAAGAGGTTGGCGGGGGTTTAGAGGGACAAGGCCAGCCATTCACAGATCTACACCTGCTCATTCCTCTCTGAAGGGGCTCCTCTTTCTCACCAGCTGGCATTTCACTCTCCTGGCCTGAAGCTCTTCTTTCCCAGAATTGAGGGAGTGCATGAGGAGGGGTCAGGGGTGCACAGCCAAGCAGCGCAGTAAGCGCACATTCATCCTAATCCTGGAACCTCTGACCCTTCCATGTGACATCCCAAAGCCACACAGGGTTGTTCCAAAGATTTGCAAATCAGTCAACCATGGGGTTTCCAACTGGTAGGTGTTGCTTTTGGCCAACTAAACATTCTGAATTTTGTTTTTCACAAAAACTCCACAATTCATTTAATTCTCCATTCTTTGGGTAGGATGCACTCAAAGGAAAGCTGTGAGATATGCCGCAAATCATTTCTTATGGAACAGCCCCAAGTGAAAGAGAAAGCCATATTGCAGGAGAACAGCTTCAGAAGACATGTCCAGGCTAATAATTATGCACGATGTATGGAGGTGGATGTGTGTGTAACATAATGATTGACATAATGTCTAAAATACATATTATGCATGTATTTGTTGGGCCATGCGCTAGTTTGATACATCCTTTACACAATCATTTGGGGTTTTTTTGTTTGGTTTTTTTCTTTCTTTTTTTAGTTTTTTTTAAAGAAATTCAGATTCACTGGGAGCACAATTGGACATTCAAAACGCTTTCCCTGGTTGGCCAAAAGAGTGGTATGTTCGATTTCATTTCAGTGAAAAGTTTTCTTATTT
Organism: Anguilla anguilla; assembly: GCF_013347855.1. Classification (NCBI taxonomy): domain Eukaryota; kingdom Metazoa; phylum Chordata; class Actinopteri; order Anguilliformes; family Anguillidae; genus Anguilla; species Anguilla anguilla. The sequence continues at coordinate 44,421,606 of NC_049205.1, forward strand.
TTTACAAAGGTATGAAGCCTATCCGTAATCTGAAACATATTTTAAAAGCAACTGTCTAATTGCAAGTAGAGGTAACACATTCTATTACGTTCTGAAACTTTTAGTAATGCCCCAATTACGCAGTGTGTCTGCAGTTTCTACCCCCCTACTCTCGCAGGAAAGCCTTACTGTGCACTCCAGATGATGGGTTTGATTGGGCTTGTCTAAAAAAGTGGCCACTAGCATGCTCCTATATTAATTACACATAATCATTAGCGGAACTCATTTTGTCTCCATAAATCTTACAAACAGAAAGTAATGAGGCCTTTCTGAAGTTGGCAAAAAGGCTTCAAAGTATTTGAGCTGAATGATACAGCTCTTTACAATCTGTCCCCCATCACAATTTGATGAGTTCATGTAATGTTACCAGGAACAACATTACAGACTTGTGTTTGTGGGCTGTGCCTTTTGCCTCCTCATTCAGCTAGCCTGCCCACAGGCATAACTCAAAATGTCCACATTCCAGAAGCACAGTCTACCTCGTATCTCACCGACACCTACACCTGAATTAAGCCCTATGTAATTTTTGACTCTACTTTCTATCAATTGATGACAATCTAAACCACCATTGAAGCAGTTGGATCATTCCCAAGTGTGTCTATACTTCAAGCCTACCTGTAGTTCCTGCTGAAGAAATGGCTGCTTTGAAACCACCTCTCTTGCGTCTCCATTTCTATTTTAAAGCATGGAGAAGGGCCGACTCCATTTGTTACTTCCATTTGAGAGGTTAAAGGATAGCGATGGGACAAAATATGCATTGCTGTGTGCTTGCCTATGCTCCAAGACAGCAGTGATGTCTGCCTTTGAGGAAAACAATACAAAACTGAACAAAAAAACCCTGTCAAAGCCCCTGTGGTCATGGTCATCGATAGACTGTTAAAAAAGCGGAGGTATGAGGTGAGTTATTGAAAAGACGAAAAGTGAATTGTATTTTCAGTCTCAAAAATAAACCAATGGGTGGTCATTCACAGAAGTCACCCAACTATTGTCTGAGGTGCATTATGATACAAAGAGAAAAAAAACTAACCAAAGAAACCTGAAAACCTCAGGTTTAATTGTTAATCTGGTGCTAGTTTCCCCCAGTGTGAAAACTAACAAATCTTTCAAATAAAACAAAAAAAAGAGTGCAAATCCTGTTGACTGTAAGGCTGTTTTAAATATGTGTTCTGTCTTCATCATGTTCATTCTTTCAAGCTAAGGAGGCCATCCCTGAGCAGGGCACAAAATTCAAGCGTGTTGAATTTCAGAGTAAAGTGATGCTTGTATTGTGCAGTCAAGTTAAGTAGTTAAGAAAAGAACTGTATTAAATCCTGAGGTGTAGATGAGACCCCCCCATGTTAAATAAAGGTGAAGAATATTAAATATCCGTCAATCTGTTGTCGCTGTTGTCATTGTTGTTTCTTGAAAATCAAACAGTTTCTTGGAACTGAGTTTAAATGAAGGAAATAAAAACATGACAGATAAACTGGCAGTAGCCAGAAGCTAAAAAACAATACATACATATCATATACTATGTAAATATTGCCACCTCTGGGAAAGGTGTTGCTTTTTTTTTTCCTTTTTTTTGAGTTGCACAAGAGATTGCACTACAATAGGCAGTTACGCACAGTACATTACAGTACAGTACAGTACAGCAAGCGGAGAGTTAGCAAAGGGAAGCCAACAAACTGTGCAACACAAATGTCGAGGGGACAAAAAAAGACTTTAGTACTGCGGGTTCCGTGGGCGTGTCGTCTGGCTTTCGCCGGAATGTGCCGGGGGGGGCGGGGCTTAAGGCGAGCTTGCGGGGCTGAGGGCGGGGCTGGAGATGTCGGAGCGGCTGTAGTCGCTGAGGGAGCCGGCGCGCGTGCCCGCGCCGCCGTGGGGCCGCTTCAGCATGCCGGGCTGGAAGTCGGAGTGGCGGCGGGCGTGCTTGGTCAGGTGGTCGCTGCGCATGAAGCGCTTGTCGCAGAGAGGGCAGCCAAACTTCTTCTCCCCGGTGTGGGTGCGGTAGTGGCGGGCCAGCTCGTCCGAGCGGGCAAACTTCTTGTTGCAGTCGGGCCAGGTGCACGGGAAGGGACGCTCTCCTGGGAAAAAATAATGTACAAGCAGGGGTCAAAGGTCAGGCATGATATTCACCTTCAGTTTCACTAAGAGTGGGCTTCTTCAATACCACTTCTATGAGGCCAAACAAGGAGCACAGACACATACATCTCAGTGTTAACATTTAAAAGTTCGGTATTTTCTAAGATGTTCCGTATTCTGTTTTAGATATACACATTAGAAATCAGTAATAGCCATTGGAGACAATCCAGGTGAACTCCATGAGTCATGAGCTTCTTGGCTGCCACAAGGCACTGGTCATGAAGAAATAGAAATTTCCTTCGCACAAATCTAGCAACAAAATTCTGTAATGTTTCTCTGATTTCAGATCTTCTGTATATTGCATAACACATATGAAGGGTGATTTGTTGGTGGTGGAATGGTGGTGGGGAGGGGAAGAGGGTTTAACAGCTACAATACACAATGTGCTCCTAATGAGAATTTGAAGGGGTGCCTCACAAAGCCTATTATGTAACTATAAACATAATGATTTCATCCTCATCTCAAAGACAGTAATTTCAAGCTTCATCCACATTATCTCTAAATTTTCCAGTTAACCTCAAAGACAGACACTTAAGCTGTCAGACAGACAGACAGGGACAGAGGGGAGATAACCTGCACTCCAAACTATACCACATTATAGGTACATTTTCTATGTTCTATATTAAATATTTAAATGGCAACCTCAGCATAGCTAAGCAGCCAGACAGTAAACCTCCAAGTTTAATTAGTAAGTTTTCAGCCCTCCCTGTTCCAACCACATATTATAGTCTCCTCCTCCAGACAAAAACTTGGGTCTTGATGCAAATCCACAAGGCCCAAATGTTACCACGTAACCAAGTGTGGCTTTCTCTGTGTTCTCTCTTGAGAGAACAGTTTAAATCCAAAGAAAAAAGTTTTTTTGTGCTCCATGTGGAACATCTAAGATGGATTGGTTTGTTTTTATCTGTTTATATTTTTGCTCAGACATGTTCTGCCTGATAAAAAATATTTTCCCAAGTTCCCAACATGCCAAACTTAATCCCATCATCACTTCAGGATATGAATGCACAATAAGGGCCACGTGAGGGATTAATATGAGGTGAGATACTCACTTCAAGCCGGAACGTTTTATTCCCTTTGAATGGATTTATTTCCACTAAGAGGCTGATCCTTTGAGCTCAATGGCTGGCTAATAACAGAGAGAGCCCCTGGAAACGAGAAGTCCCTCCATGAGTTATGGGCTCAAATAAAGCACAGGAACTGCTCTTTAGCTACAGGGCCACACGTCAGCCAAGGTATCTGATCCCTGCAGCATCAATATTTCACATCAGCATAGTGGCAACAGAGGCCAGGGGTTCAGAAGCCTGTTCGAAACAGAATAACAGTGCAGGTAATCAAACGGGCCCAGCAGAGAAATGATGTGACGGGGCTGATGGGAAATTAACTGGGATGTGTCCACTGGCCACAAATCTCACACATTTCTCACATTTTTTGGTAGCTGGGAGGGTGGCTAGTTATTATGTCAAAATGCACACAAACACTCATCAGCTCTGGCTAGAAATTCTACATATAGTTCATCTATTGCATGTTTTTAACCTGTAACAATGTAAACTTCACTGTCCCTGACAAATAAATTAATTAATTAATTGAAATTTTTCTTTTTTGTTTGTTTCCACAAGACACACAGACCACTATAGATAGTATGGTTGTAGTTTCAGGGTGCAAGCCATGAAAACCAAGCATGAGACTTTTAATTTGCTTTACTCTTTCAGAATAACAACTTTCTGCCAAGGGTGTGAAAACACCCTTGGCAGAAGCAAAACATCTAAGCAAAGAAAACTGCTGATTTGACAGTGTTGGGAGGGCCACCATCTCCTTTCCGGTCCACAAGAGAAAGCAAACAGTGGAGGTGGGCATGAACCCAAATTTCTCCGAATTTTTAGGGACATCCCATACCAGAGCCCAGTCCCTCTAAAAAAACAAATTAATTAATTAAAAAACCCCATGATTCCATTCTCTGTGCCCTGCTATTTGATTATTGAGCAGCTTTGTGAAACCAGGCGTAGGGGGCGGGGGCACGCTCTGTACATCTGTGCAGCCACCAGACACGCCCACACAAAGAGAGCACTGCACCACCATGCACAGTGACAACATGCTGCAGAATGGCCATTGAAAAGTGTTGCCCTCAGGACTTCAGCAAGGCAAGGCTATGCACGCATGAGAACACACACGCTCTGCTGTCCCTGTCCATACAAAGCTTTAATCGACCCTCGCCTCCCCAACACACACACAGACACACACACACACGTGCGCGTGCATGCACACACTCACACACACGCACATACACTTACACTCTAGATCATGTTTTTCTAAGCTGTAAACTTGTTCGTATCCCTACTTTATAATGAAAAGATTTTAATGCATGCTGTTATTTCAACACTCATTAAATAGTATCATTTGGTAGAAGAAAGACGTAGGAAATCATCTTGGTACTGCCCTCTAATGTTTGAAATTGTATTCCTGCATTCCACTCTTGCCCCCGCCCTAATCATGATGTTTGAGTATCTCTTTGGAGGTACTACTGCGTCACATGAATGTCAATCAAGCTATCCAGCTTTACTTTTACAATAAGACGGAACACTGCCACCACCTGTTTGGTTAGACGCACTATGCCCAACGTTTCCAACCGGAACAACATGGCAGCCTAATTAATTAGCCTACTTATGATTTTGCTGTTTTTGAGGTAATGGTGCAGAATTAAAACCATTTTAAATGATAGCATAATCAAAATTCCTACTGTCGTTACTGAACTTTTTATATATCGTTCAATGCTACTCTGGACTGTTTTGACATTTCTTAATGTTCAGAGCTGTCATGTGCAGTGGGGAGTGAAGAGCATCATTTTCTTTCTAGATTGAGATAGCACAAACAGATTCCGGAGAAGCTTTGAAAATAGTTTCCTCCACTCAGAACTCTCAGCCTGCATTATTCCTGATGAAATGTTGTTGGACCCCATGTTGACTGTTCCCTCTGTCCCTGCCTCCACAGTCAACAAATATTTTCTATTTTTTTCTTACCCCCCCAGCCCCATTCTCCACAATCACCCCCTCCTCCCCTTCCCCCTTGTTTGTCAGACCACAACACTCACTGTGATGAAAGAGCCTGCCAATAAGCAAGTCTCTTTCTGGAACACTGTGACCTTCCTTTCCTAGAATGGGAGGAGTAATTATGGAAGCGTTTGGATGGCTGCTTTCTTCTAATGAACACAGTGACCTAGTTACCCTGAAAGCCAGTTACATCAGGCAAAGAACACAGTGCTCTGCCTGCCTGCCGACTCAACACCAGTATCTCCCCCTTCCGATGCAACGTGATTATGTCACAGGTAGGAGGGTTATATAAATGTACCCATTCAGTGCCACTGGGTCAGTATTTTTATTTTTTTTTAATGACTCAGAAAGAACAAATTGAGTCAAAATTGTTGCTACAGCCAGATAAAGATCGAAGAGATACGTTATCAGCACCTGAATTCATTTTGAGATTAAGGACGACAGAAGTGGCAGCTATTAAGGGGATGTGAACTGCCACAGGACAGCTGTGGTCAAATCATTCCTCCTTTTGGATCTCACAATTCAGAGGCTCAAATCCAGTTGCTTCTTGGTTAGTTGAAGTCACCAGCAATTTCCCCTTTAGGTCAAATAATGGACCTCCTGTCTATTCAAACAGGGGAAAATCACTCTGTCAGCTAATCATACTTAAGTACCACAACAGAAGCTGGCAGATAATGAAAATTGTTGCAATGTTGAGCAATAAGTGGTGGATAACTAGGGAAAGGAAATCCACAGTGTTTGCTGGGGAACTGGGGTCCAGGGTGGGCTTCATCCATAATGACCTGAGGGGTAGGGAGGATGTAGTGTGACCAGTTTGGCAGTCACTGTCTTAAACCATGCCCAACCAACATTGCACATTGGAGCTCTGGCAGAACAGAGGCATGTGACGTGACACAGTGTGGTGAATCTGATTAAACATGTTCCTTTTTGCTGATGATTGTGGGAAGACTCAAAAGCACCTTGCAATCAGAAAATGGAATCATTGACTTCATTTATGGCCTGATCCCTGCATCAGCGGAAGACAAGATGGAAACGCAAGCTGAAAACAGCACCACAAATACACGGGGGAAGACAGTTCATCACAGAGCTTGATTTATTTCTTATGGCCGAGAATATACAGTTGTGGTCCTGAGCCAATCAGAAACCACGGGCTCCTACGTAAGGTAATGACAAAGATGCTAATGTGGACTCTGGCAGCCCTTTCATCATAGTGTTTACTCACTGACCACACTGACCACACTGCAAGAAACCAGAAACCTGCCCTCTGTTTCCTGGAAAGGCAACAGAGAGAGTTCAAGGTGGATAATTACACACACACACACACACACACACACACACACATATATATATATATATATATATAAGGTGAGCTCCATAATGTTTGGGACAAATACTTTTTTCCCCTTGATTTGGCTGTCCACCACAATTTTGGATTTGTAATCAAACCATTCACATAGTTAAAGTGCATATTCCCAGCTTTTATTTAGTGTTGTTATACACTTTGGTTTCATCATGTGGAAATTAGACAACTTTTTATATGCAGCCGCCTTATTTCAGAGCACCATAATGTTTGGAATATATTAATGTTATATAAATGAACGTAGTAATGTTTAATATTTTGTTGCATATCCTTTGCATGCAATGACCGCTTGAAGTCCGTAACCCATACAAATCACCAGGCGCTGAGTATCTTCTCTGGTGATTCTCTGCCAGGCCTGCTTGTTTTTCAGACCAGGTGAATGGCATGGCCAGCCAAGAATGTCAAGACAATGTTTGGGATCATTGTCATTGTCTGTAGGATCAAGCGCCATCCAGTGAGTTTTGAAGCATTTTCTTGAACTTCAGCAGATAAGATACTTCTGTACACTTCAGAATTCATTCTGCTGCTGTTATTAGTAGTTACATCATCAATGAAGACATGTGAGCCAGTATCTGTGGCAGCCATACATGCCCAAACCCTAACACACCCACCCCATGTTCCACCAATGAGAGGGGTTGGGGGGGTACTTTGGATCATGGGCAGTTCCTTTTGGCCTGCACACTTTGCTCTTGCCATCACTATGATACAAGTGAATCTTGGTCTCATCTGACCGCAAGACCTTTTTCAAGGACACTACAGTCTACAGGGTCGTTTACATACTTCCTATAAAACTGTAACCTGGCCGTCCTGTTTTTGCAGCTACAGTAACTAGTGGATAGCATCTTGCGATGTAGCCTCCGTTGTTCTGTTCATGAAGTTTTCTGCAGACATTAGTCACTGACACATCCACGCCTGCCCCGAGAAGTGTTTCTGACCTGCTGAAGGTGTGGTGTTTGAGGGTTTTTCTTCATTATAGTGAGAATTCTTCAGTCATCAACTGTAGAGGTCTTTCTTGGCCTAGTACTGAGCTCACCAGTGCTCTCTTTCTTCTTAATGAGGTTCCAAACAGTTGGGTTTTGCCTTTGACTGTCATTGACTGTTTCTCAGCCTCATAATGGTTTCCTTGACTTTCATTGGCAAAACTTTGATCTTCACGTTGACAAACTCCAATAGGAGACTCCAAAGGCAATCAAAAGCAATTTATTACATTAAGACTACATACTGAAACTCTGTTATACCTGCACTAAGGAAGCAAATGAACACTTCTGACTAAATATAAACACCTGTGAAGCCATTTGACCCAAGCATTATGGTGCCCTTAAATGGGGGGGGGGGGGGGGGGACTGGGTGAGCTATGTATAAAAAGTGCTGTAATTGCTACATGGTTAAACCATAATATACAAAAAATACTTTTTTATTAACAGCTGAGAATACACTTTAACCACATTTAAATATTTCATTTCAAATCGAAAATTGTGGTGTACAGAGCCAAATCAAGAAAGAAATATATAAGTAAATGACATGCCAGGTCTTAGGTATATATTCCTTAACATATGTTATTCCAGAAGAAAAGAGAATATATGTTGACAAAGTTGTATATGTGACTGTGCATGCCAGTGTGTGACTGTGCCAACACACAGATCACAGCAGGTCACTGAGTCTGGTTAATTAGACGGACCTTGTATTACCTCATCGTGGTAATATTACATAACCAGCTCCTACATGTTTTCACAATGGCTCTTTCCTGCTTTTTTATTAGATACTTTATTAGCCCTCCCACTGCCAGCTTGGAGAATAGGTCTATGGGTGTTTCATGATCACATGACAGGATAGCATTTGGAAGAGTAGCAAAAATGAAAATTTAGCATCTTAGAAGACATTGGGCTTTTTTGGAACCCACATTAATTAAATCCACAAATAAGGAAATAATAAAATCTCCTTCTTGGCATGGGCCATGGCCTAATACATGCAAAACAGCACTTCTATGCCACTGATCTTGTAATCTTCACATAGTTGTGTGTAGGCCGATTTGTGAGAGAAGTAAATGAATGATTACAGAGTATAGAGACTCCTGCACACCACGAGAACTCACTTGGAGAACTCACTTCAGCTCTGTTAAACTTGCTGAAAGCTCAATGACCCACTGTACCATGCTCTAGACTCAGGCTTAGAGGTTTTTGTTTGAAGATTAAACGTTTAAAAGAACCAACATCGATATTCACATCAATTTATACATCAAGCCTTTGTGCTACAACTTCTGTTCTCATGGAATGGATGGAGTTTTGAGCAATGGCTCAAATTAACAATGATTTAAAATGCTATTTAGGAAATGGAAAGATTTCTTAAGATTAAGGCTAAAACAATGCAATTTGATTGAATACACAAATAACATACCATAGTCTATGCACAGGACTGCCATAAGATATGTTCTGGAACAACACGATCAAAGCAACACTCAGTAGACTACACCCTTTCATCTGTGGAAGAGTGCAAGTGTGTCTTTTGTGTGTAAACGCTACCCGAGGCTCAAATCCAGAAATATGATCAGGGCAGGCGTAATCTCCAAGACAGGACCTGACTTCAGTATGATTCAGTACTCAAACATCACTATTTTTTTCAAAAGTACTCTTCCTTCTTCGGTAACAGGACCTTCCAGCCCTTTGAACTGAACACCTTGATCCCGTGAAACTGACAGCAACTCGGAGCTATGCCAGGGCAGCCGCCCTTGTTTCGGAACAAGGCAATTACCTTGGAACCTTTAAATCAGCTCTGCATGATACCCATAATTCAAAGCTGTGCTCAACCACAGACCATTAATATCAACAGGAAAAAGCTCACTGCACGACTGGAGTGAGACTCAGGCACAGAACGTCCTGCACCTTCCCAGCATCCACACACCTCCCTGCCCTGTCGTGTCTGGGAAGTAAAGAGACTGTTATGACGACTGAGCTGGATCATTTCTATGGCCTTTGGGCAGCTGGCTGAAATATTTTCATGCCGCATTTTGTTGCAGGGAGGGAAGAAAGCAGGGCTATTTAACTGATTCAGGTTAGCTGGCTAATGGTAATGGAAAACCCTGCAAACATCAACAGCAATGATAGGAGCTTTGGCACAAACAACAGGAACCAATTCGATCTGTCTGCTTCTTAGCCCAAGCCTGAACGGAAGATGATATTGATCTAGGTATTACAATTCACTCAACTGATTTCATAAGATCTTGTATACTTGTTTTGCAAACATGAGTTCTAGGTCACATACATGTGGAAAGAATAGCATCACCTGAAGGAACTATCTTCAGTCTGCATCAAAATAAAAGGCTCATTTACTGGCATATCACAGGAACATGGCCAAGAAAGCCAGCTATGTAGGCTGGCTACAGCGTTTTGTTCGACACAACTGTTACATAATTATTTGTAATAGTCAAATAAAATGGAAACATCTGCCTACAAAGCAATACATTGGAGGCCACGGGGTTATATGAAAAATCAAAGGCAGAACTTTTTTCGCCTCTACCAGCCACTGCCCCTCCCCCCAAACCCTACCCTCACAACCACACCCTTGTACGGCAATGAACAGCGAACTACAGCCCAGCATATCTGAGAGATGACACACAGGAGAAGAACAAACACATGTATACACACAGATACACAAATATACACACAGGCGCATGCACAAACAAACACACCGACAGCACAAACACATCCATTCTTAGAAACAAAGTTTACAGAAACATATAGACAACACATAAAAGGCCACTGGCACACAGCCACATACAAATAGACACAAGCACGACACGCACGGGGCTCTGAAACTACAGAAAGAGATAGCACCCTCCATTTTCTGATAATGGATGAACATTTAAACCATTTTGTCTTCTCTTCATGTATTTCTATGCTGCCGGGGAGGCACCACGGGACGGCGGATGTGGAGGATGGATAAAGGAACTCGCGACCGCATGGGTGCCGCTCACAGAAGGGTGTTTCCTGCTCTGGAGGTCACTGATGAATGCGCTCATCAGGCAGTGGGCAGACATTCAGCAGAGCAAATGACCTACATCAACCGACCGCGGTGTGCCCTCAGGCAGCCCCCTCTCCAGTGTACTCACATTACCAGCCATCCTCTTTCCCCCGCCATCCCACGGGTGCCCGAGAGACTCTGGGACAGAGTTTCCAGATGCTCTGAAGGCACACGTCCTTTAGAGCCCTCTCTCTCTGTCTGCCCAGGGTAACTGCCACCCTCCAAGGCAACAACCATGCCAAGGGCTACGCTACATCTGGCCCACAGAGCAGTGGCCATTTCTAATGTGATGGCAAGCAGGAGTCAGAAGCAGCAAGAGATGGTCTTTCATGAACATCTTCCACAAAAACAGACCCTGTAAATTGAAGGTAACAATGGTAAATTTCCAGGGTTTTTTACAGAGTGGCATATATTTGAGAGGGGAAGGCTCACAGTGCCTCCCATATCCTCTGTCTTTCTTATAAAGGTGTGTTTTTATAAATGCATAGCCAGCCCTCTTGGGAGAAGGGGCAGACAGCATTTTAAAAATGAGGCACCTGCCTGAAAATAAAAGACATTTCAAAAAGAAACTGGAGGTGGGTTGCACATAGGAAAAAGGTGCTCTGTGCTGAATATATTGGGGACAGGAACTCAAAAAGCATAGCATATTGTCTCCGGGCTTTCACATGGATTAGCCAGACAGGAAGAATCCTTTGGTTTTTATTTACATCCTGGAAACGAAATGTATTTCTCAGAAAGGATGCTGAGCCGTGCCAAATGGGAACTGGGTGGGCTGACCCCAATCGCTCGAACTTGTGGCAGCTGCCACTGTGCTGAGGTCAAAGGGGAAAGTGGAGCAGGGAAAATGCATCCGCCGTCTCCTTCTCTCCCTCCCCAACTCGGATAAGACCGAAGAGAGCCGACGAAAGGCGCATGAGATCAGAACTACGCAGGGCGGGGGCACAAAGATCAATTTTAATGAACTGGCCATGAGGAAAAAAAATTCATTTAAACTACTCTTATTTACAGGGAGTCAAAGGGTGAAAGGTCGGCCTCCCGACAGACAATCAGTAATTTCTCTCAATGTACAATTTATCAGGTGTATTTGCGAATGACCTTGTTGTAGTTGTACGGAATGTTTATAAGCTTAAATCAATCAAAATTAATCCTAGGGAAAACTTGGTTGGCAATATCCATTTGGCAGTCCAGTCCAAAACTGTTGCCCAAGTTTTATTTTCTCACAGGACTATGATGTGATTACATTCCATTGCTACACTCATGGGTCTTAAGGGGTTTGACTTAGCTTTTCCCCCAAAAGAAACTGAAGTAAATCCAGATTGCAGTAAATGCAGGAGCCGGCTCAATTAAAGAATGGAGACAACCGTCTATCAGGGAAAATATTTAAATATTTTGGAGCCCACTGGGAGGGAAGCAGGTCTCCAGTATTAACTGTTGAAGGCCAGGCCCTTTGAAAGACAAAGGTTTTGGTCACTCAAAAAACAGATCGTAAAATATATGATTATAGCCTTATTATTGTCTGTGTGTAGTACAGCTCTTAGCAGTGGTTAGAGGCAAGGTTCTAATCCTGATTTGGTGCTTGAGGGGTGGGGGGCGAATGGGGTGCAGAACCCCCCTTTGTTGGAGAGGCAACTGGGAAGCCGAGAGGGGTCATGATGTTTTTTGTGGAAAAATACAGCTTAATGAGGCTGTAAGGGGCATTCACTCCATCTGATGCATCAGTTAACATTATGAAGGCTGTGTTCTGTCATGAGCCACATATCACCAGCTATGAAATGCACTGCTTACTTAAGATAAAAATGCAAAACCATTGCAAATGCAGACAATTCCATTACAAGCTAAATGGAGGAAAAACAAAACTCAGCAAACATACCTTCTCCTAACGGCTACAGTTTTTTGTTATAAGGCATTTATCCCCACAGTAGGTGGCCTAGATAAATGCCCATCTAAAATAAAAGGACCTCTCTTTCAGGCATCAAATGAGACTGGCTGTTTGTAAATATGTCATGTATAATAGTTCCAAATAACTACTATCTGCTTATCTGTTTGTGGCATTACAGTACCCAAATCATTTGCTTAGGGCTACGGAGAGAGACCCTCCCACCCCACCACAACCCCCTCAAAGTCTAGCACGCATGCACACACACAGAGCGAGAGAGAGAGAGATAGATTGTATAAGTTTATGCAACACTAATCCTGCAGTAGGACTTGGGAGAAGGGACAATGAGTAGATCTGATTCTTGGCTCTGAAGACGGTACAAATGTAACTGATAATTCAACATAGATATCATATAATGAAGTTGTACAGAGATAAAGAGATTATAGAGTGAGAGCGTAACCCTACCCACAGGTTAAGAGTCACCACAGAAATCATTCTGAAATAGAAGACACAAGGCAGAATCATGAGCACCCAATAAAACCATATTTAAGGATCCAATCTGTTTATTGAGAGTCGACTTAAACAACCATGGCTCGTCTATTAAGCACCATGGCTAAAGACTAATTCAGTAGTGAACCAGATAGTTTTTCAGATGACTGACTGCACATCTATACTGCAGTTGAGCACCAATTAAAGGAAAGGTGAATGGAATGTTGATCCTAATGTCATTGAGTGGACACTGCTGTTAACTCTTTCACCTCACAACAGAAAATCTCTAAGAAAGGGCTCACATAAACAATTCTTTTTTATTTCAATGATATGTTAAATTATGAAAATAAGTTGGGAAACTGAAAATGCACTGAATGACCACACATCTTTAATTAGTTATTTATATATGGGCTTGAACCTCCCATTATCACAGCACAATAAGAAGAATCCAGAGGTCAGGCCTACTTACTTTCAGTGTGGTTTTCAGAGGAGACATCAGAATGACACTGCATAATGTACTGTTCTTTTCAATATCATCCTAAAACTTTGGAAATCTTTTCAAAAGACATACAAAGAATTGAAAGAGAAAAAAAACAGAAGACCAGTGAGAAAGTACAGAGAACGCCACAAAAATAAATCACTTTCAAATTCTTCAATTCATTTTTGTCTCCCTGCAGTGGAGATGAGGTTCTGGTTTTTATCTCAAGAACCACATATTCTACTATGTTGAAATCTTCACAAGAAGGGACATTCAATAAAAATAAAGCATATTTTTGAAAATGTTTTCACTACAACATGGTTTTATCATCCAAGACACTTTTATTATGTCAACAAAAAAAACTTTTTTTCTGCTAGGGCTCAAGAGGACATAAACAACCCTATTATGTAATATACAAAATAATCTAAGATGATAATTAAAGGTAGCACCCCAGCATGTAGTTACAGGTCCGCTTCAGAGGCATTGCACCAAAAAACAAAAGAAACATTTGCCACTGATTACATGACAGACCCAAGCCTCCGGGGGTCCGCCCACCCATCTGTGTGACTCTCTTGTGAATTGCTGTTGAGAATTACCCAGGGAGGTTACAACCTACGTGTGAAGACCCAAAGCTCCAAAATTTCCTTTCTGCCCCCAATTCAGAATAAATACATTCCCAAAAAACCCAACCAAGAGTTCAAAACAAGCAGGTGGGTCTCCTCAGAAACTGCATTTCCTACCGAACCCATTGTCAAACCCACAATGACTGTGCGGACTGTGTGGTTTTAGAAGTAGCATGCTCAGACATTCCTAAATGCTAAATAATACCTTCAATAAGAACAACAAATTGTGAAAATTAACTAATTTTTTTAGAACTGTAAGCTGTTAGTTAGTTTGTTTAATACGTTCACATGTCATGAGTTTCAACAAGCCCACACAATTAAAAGATTTGGTTATTTTTCTTATCTAGAAAAATTGTATGTATTTTTCATCTGCCTTGACAAAGAGGACTCCTAAAACACAGCCAGTCTTTGAGAAAAGCTGTAAAATGCACAAGTAATACAGGCCATTCATCCACATACATGGTACTCTGAATATTCAAACTGTAGTAAAGAATAATCACAGCATGCAAGTCTGCTGCAGTGAAGATAATCATCAATTGCCAAGACAGTTCTCGTACACAGAGTCCAATTTGCAGTCAAGTTCAAACTGTGGGAAAAAATTCCTCACGCTGTCATTTGCAGAATGTGTGCTCTCAGTTGTTATGCTGTAACCGAACCCCTGGCTGTAGCATGAGGAAGCCATTACTCTTTTCAGCATGACACTTTTCAAAATTGCATTAGGCAGAACAGGTGATTATGCTCTGTACCAAATCAGTTTCCTTTGTTTTGACAAACTGGCTAAACTGGCCCTTTCTTGAAACACTATTGATATATTAGGCAGAACACCGTGTGCTAAGGCTATGCCATCGGTAAACCGACTGTGATCCATCGCATGCTACTATGTTCAGACAAATTACGCTCAGCAGGAGCTGCTGAAAGCCGAGACACTTGAACGTTTTTGAGGGGGGAGGGGGAGGAGGAGTGCAGGAGTTACAGGGGTTGAGTAAGGACACTGTTCCTCTTGGCTCTGCAGGACTCTGCATTCCACCCTTCATCCTGCCTGCACCGTTTAAGTGGGAATCCCTGTCATTATTCCCATTATTTACCGCCTAAGCTGACAGCCTTGGCCATGGCGACTTCGATGGCGTGCATTTTACACAATATCCATTCGTGCAACCGGATCCGTTTACAAAAGCAATTGGGCTAAGTACCTAGCTCAAAGGGTACAAAAGCAGTACTGTGCTTAGGACCCAGGGCTGCACCTGTGTTCTGGTAAGTCAAACACAAAGCTGCACTATTGTCTGCTATCTGCGCTCCACTAGTAGAGCCTGGGAGGGAAGGCTGGGGAAGCGAGTCCAGGCTGGCACAGGTTTGGCTGAGGGGGAGATGAACTCAAATGACCCTCACTTTCTTGATTACCCAAACAAAACGAGACGGAAAAGGCTCATTATTCAACCTGCGGCGCGGGAGCAAAAGCCCCCCTCTCCACAATTGGTGAAGCGGCACAAAGAGCCAGACGCACACAATACAATGGGGCAAGCAGTTTGTCCACCGTGTCGAGACACCGTCTCCTCAAGTGCCTTTCAAGGATGGCTGTTCATCAAAAGCTAAAAACTGCAGCAACAGACACTAGGAACTAACCGTATTTTAAGAAATTAAGCATATACATGAATTCTTCACACACACACACAAAAAAAAAAAATAAATAATAATAATAATAATAATAAAACAGATATACATTTGGAGCCAAGAGAATAATATTAATCGAACACTGCAACATACTATTGGCACATATAGTGGTCTGTGTGCCAGAATTCATCCTGTTGAGAACTGGAACGGCATTTTTTCATGCACTAAATCACAACTAGTGGTCTCCACAATATCTTTTACAAGAGAGAAAGCAATAGCAGCCCTTACAACAATAGAAAAAACCAAATTTGCGCAAAGGGTTAGCTGGCCATCTGTTCTGCAGGGAAATACGACATAACAGGGCTCCAGTGAAGTATAATAAGGGAGCACAAGGTGTATCCATGGAAGTGCATTCTCACATAGCCATACAGTCTACTTGTCACAAAAAACAAACACAGTATTTGCAACAAGTTCTTTTTTCCTTTCCAGCTGCAAAATCTCTTACAGTGACAAACCAGGTGTGTCCCACAATATATAAACCTATAATCTAACCCTCAAAAGACGTTTGGCAACGAGCAAAATATTTTTGGTGACAAAGACCCAGCTGTTACAAAGACTGAACTCCAGAACTGAAAAACTACATCCAGAGCAGTCTAGACAAATGTCTGTACAGACTGTTTCCATTGTGATGAATACAAATGGACAGCATGCATGCATGCAGACGGCATAAAATTGCAAACTCCAAATATCAGATATCTGTTACGTCATCCTTCAATAATTCTTAAATGAAGTAGGAATGAACCAATCAAATAGTCAGCACACCAGCCAGTGTGTCTCTAATATAAATGTAAAAACAAATGTGGTGCGTGAGTGGAGTGGGGTGGGAGGGGGGCGGCACTACTTGGGAATTCAAGCTGGTATCATCCCATTTTTTTCACTCACTAAGGATTAAATGTTACCATGGGAGCCAGTCGCTCTCTCAGAAACCGAGTCTAAGAGTTAGTGAGTCAGGCAGAGAGGGATTCCACTGTTCCCAGGGCTGCTCCCTCCTACCCCTCCAAGAAAAAACATTCTGATAGCATGTAATAATAGTCCCACAGCCTATCAAATTGCATGGTCGAAGACACATCACGCATCAGAGATTTTTTGAAATATATTTTATTGACATTTCCAAAAATAAATTGTCAAACTACATTTTACAGTCTACTCCTTGCCTGAAATGACAGGAAGTCTTTCCTGAGACACAACCCATTTCAGTGGAAGCATAGGACTCCTGTCAGGGCCACTTGTTGATATACTGTCAGCTGATAGCAAATGCATTTATTATCACTGGCTTTAAACAGATGATAGAGTCTTGTAGTTAATGGATTGTTAGGGTAAATTTCCTTAACTGGGTGTAATAATTTCAGTCACGCAAATAAAGTCCTTGTCCAAATATTTGGAGGTACAATAAATCCTCAGAGACAAAGGGAAACTACACTGTTCGTCTCAGCAGATACTTGTATGTGCTTTTCATAGCAGATACTTGCACACCTGATGTTTGACACCTGATGTTCTTTCTCCCCCTGAAATACAATTTGATCCATTGTTTTCACTCCAAAAGGCATGAACAGCAAGGTTTGTCTTCGGTAGAGGGTTTCCAGAAAGACTTAATGTAGGTGCTTTCATATACAAAAACAAAGGAAACCATAAATAGCCAGGCATGGCTGACGTTGTAAATAGGTCATAGCCCTGTTTTTACTTCACTGACTAGTCTAGCCAGCTAAAACATGTCCATCCTTCTTGGAGAATGCAGATTATTGCACTTTGGTAATTTCCATTTATCAATGAGTTCAATACTCCTGCACGTACATAACTGATACTAGTGTCCTCCTGATTCATCACCTTTCAACATGCCAAGTCAATATTTCATAAAGACTGGGTGGGGCATTTCTAAGCAATTTATGGAGTACACGCATTTCACTTCTGGACTCCCTTACATTTAATTCAGGTAAAGGCCAACTTGTACTGCAGTCTTTGCATATTGGGAGATTGAGAGAATACTATTTTCATATATTCATACCACAGTGTATTTGCTTGGTGGACACCCGTCTCCAGGACAACTAACTTACATGTTGGTGCTTTCCGTTTACACAGCTGTGCATTTATTGAAGCAATTTGAGATTAAGTTCTTTGCTGAGGGATATGATGGCAGTGTCGCCATTACCCTATAATTATACAATCCCAGCTGTAATATATATATATATATATATATATATATATATATATATATATATATATATATATATATATAAATAATGGACAGGTGTGTACTATATATATTATTAATGATATACTCTTGGAGGAACAGGTATTAATGACACTTGATCGTGCTTATAAATCACTTCAATCCATCCCTTGGCATGGAATGCATAAATATACAAACAATAATTATTTATTTACTTATTGGGGGAAACTTATTTGCACTACATGCAAAGTTGTCTGCCGTGAGTGTATCCGTGCGCGCGCATCCTGAGAGAGCGTAAGGAGGTGGTGATGAGTCTGAACGCATTTTCACAAAGCACCACTGCTGCATTGCTTTCATTAAGTGAACAACGGTCTTGATAAACCTAAAAGGTTGAAAGCGGTCTTTTTTAAAAGTGACAAAGATTCTCACCACATGCATAACGCCCCTCCCCACTTTGCCTCTCTGAGCTCTGCTAGCTGTGTCTGTTGCTGGCCAGATCAGCTGGCAGTCTGTCTGGCGGGGGTGTGGTATATCACAACAAAGAGCTTAGGAGTCAGACATGCAACTGCAGAACCATCAGCCCCCTCTTTTCTTCTTTTTCGTCGTTTTGCTTAGTTATAAACATCGTAAACATCTGGTCTACGACGTTAGAAGATAAAAATGATGTACGTTTCTTATTATTACCAGTGGATCCTACCGCGAATTTTATGTCGTATTTCTTCACCGATACTGCATTGCTAGTTTTCCAGCTAGTTCCGAGAAGTTCGCTCATATTCGCAAAGTTCCTTGCTAGTCTTCTGTGTTACAGTGAGTCTTTCCGTCTGATAGGTTAAAGCGTGCATCTGTTTTATTGCAATAGAGTCCATAGGGCACCGCGCTTTCGACTTATTTTTAAATAAAAATTAGAAAAAAACTCCGGGCACTAACACGGATCTATAGACTTTTGCTACATTTCCTTTTATGACGGGGACGCAAGACATGTAAATCCTGAAGATTTTTATGATTCGAATCGTGAGGTATAAAGAAATTGGACTGGCGATACAGAATCACCTGAAGATCGTGGGCGTTACAGTAGGCTACGTGCAGCTCGGCAGCAGTTTAACCCCCCCCCCCCCCCCGGTTAAAAAAAGGCTACATCGTTGCGCAAAATCAGGTTGCGTGAAACAACCACACCGAGTAGTTATTTCGTTTATTTTTTTTTTTAAATGTGTAGGATACATTCTCTTGGTTCAACGATTAATATAAAACAAGGCGTGTAGACACAGTATGTGGGTGGAGCTCGGGGTATGAAAACGTATATGCCTAAAGTTGAGTTTTCTTTTAATTAATAGTTTTTCTTGTCACCCAGTGACATTCCAAACATGTACTCCGAATAATTTTACAATTGAAAAACATTTCAAGTGCACTTTATTCTGCGGAACAGCAAACACTTGCTCAAAACATAACTGACCTGTATGTGTCCTTAAGTGGGCTTTGAGATGGGACGATTTGCCATAAACTTTTTCACAACCTGAATAGTGGCATTTGTGCTTTTTCAGGGGAGATTCGTGCTCGGTTCGACCTCTCGCGCGTTTGCCTCTTTGTTTGTGACCCGGGTCGTTGTAGATGGCGGTAGGTGTGGCAGCGTTTCCATCCACTCTTGAGGGGGTTTGCTGTTTGTTCTCTTCCTTTATGTTTGCCTGATCGGCAAGACCAGTAGGGGTCTGCTGGTTGAAATCAGCTAAAATCCTCGCCACCACGAAGAGAGACGAATTATCTTTTGCCAGGGGGTCCCTTGTTTCTTCTCCATATCTCTGGGCAGACGCAGTCTCTGGTTTGATCTCTCTGTTCCCTTTATGACCGTGGACAATGGCACGACTGGACATTGACACAAGGCACTCGGCTGCAAAGTGATCCATTTTGTTTAGGAGGAAAAAGTCCCCAAAGTATCTTTGTTATATTAAAATGACTGATTTAAAAAAATGATCAACGCTTCCTAGATCCCTTTCTGTGATGTTGATAAGGAGGTATCTACGGATCTCGTTGGAAAACTCACTTTAAGATCTGAACCAGCTTTTCTGCTAAATTGGCATCCTGGTTGGGAAGCGATTCAAAACGTGGACGTGCAAATGACTTTTAAGTAATTATGCTGACAGCGAAACGCTTTAAAAGTTAACGAGATTTGAAGTGAAAACTTCCATAGTTGCTTCTATCCTCTCCCCTGCATTGTGACAGTATACAGTTCTCTTATTAGTGCTGTTTCTATCCACGCTGGGGGCGTGTAGGTCTGGAGCACTTCGAAGTGTCGTCATCAAGGCAGCTAGCTCATTGGACAACGCCGTGTCCTCAAGTTACCTGCCCCTAGCAGAACCTGAGATGCGAAGCCGAGTGGCTTCCAAGGCGTAGAATGCGTATAAAACATACAGCGAAACTACTGAACATTAGATTTCTCGTTAGGAAAAAAAATGTACATCACAACGTCGAACAGGAAAATCTTTCATAATCAGAAGATGATAGTGTTCCGTAAAATTGTGTTCAAATGGTAGGAATGGTTAATAACGATTCAGTCCTACATAAGCTGTATAATTGTATTTCAATGCACATTTTTTAATCGTTACACAGGCAGCGGACGTGTCCAGTCTACCAGTTATTACTGAATATACAGAAAAGGGTAAGAAAATGTAATCATTAAAACGCGCGCGCGAAATGGCTAAACGTTTTGCCAACGAAACATTTCTGACTACCAGCAGGGATATTGTGTTGCATTGCTTCAAAGCACGTGCAAATACCGCAATGACAGTAAACTGGATAGTCACCTGTATGACGGACTTTGTAACAGACGAACTGATAAGAAGCATTGAAATAAGAGCAGTGTTTCAATGATGTAACGTGTCATACGAGGCGAAGCGACGGTTACAGTAAAGGTCATTTGAGGATACAGTGTATTGAGAGGAAGCCCAAATTATGTAATAAAAATACTGAAGCGCTGGATGTGAAAATACGTTTGGAAATGTACATGAGGAGTCTGCTGAGTGAATTCTTAGCGATTAGTCTCCCTATGCCACATATCCGAGGTAGCCTACCCTAAATACAAAGATACCGTTTCATGCACTTCTAATTCCTTCCTCTCTGAGACTTTTATAGGCGCGGTTGCCAGCTGGCCTCGTGCCAGACATCCATGTGCGCGCGGGACTGTACGCTTTTAACAATATGGTTCGAGCCAAGTGACACTAGTACCGAAGAAGAAACTAGCGCTGCCCAAGACCTGTATGAAATGACAATGAAGCCTTGTCATTGTTGTGACAGCCAATTCATGGTACTGTTGACCATCCCCTGGACAGCATCTTAAACATCACATGTGACTTTCATAAAGAAACATGACAAAATATAGGTTAGCCTATTAAAAGGGGCCCTGATTCTTTTTTGAACCCCTCCCTGTTTCATGTGATATTTTCACCCTTCCCCAGTTGAAAGCTATTGTGTACCCAAGTATTCAGTTTTACACATCCTTATAGATTATTTGAAATGGTGTAAGTCCATCAGACAGTCGGAACGACACATTGCGTATTGTTGTGATGGACCTCCTCCAAACCTACTGATGTGCAGCCTACGCTGGAGAGTGCAGATTCAGTCTGTGCTGAAGCCCACTCAATAGTTCTTGGTGTTCTATGAGAAGACGGTGACACTGCACACGGAAGGCCATCTGGATGTGTTGCCTCACACATTTTGTCCTCTCAAGAACTCTGTTCCTGTTTTTGTGTGCTTTGATGGTGTAGCCTGTGACACCAGAGCAAGCAGTCTGTTTTTTTCTCATAAGTGCTCTCTCATGCGGCCAGTGTTTTGAATGTTGATCAACTGTAAATGTGTTTGCTAAGAGTATAATTATTCCAGCAATGCCACATATTGTCTATTTGTGTATTGTATGATAATACATTTCATTGGCTTAATAAGATCTTCACTACTGCCTCACTAAAACATTCAAGTTTAAATACAGAAGATGTGTTGCTCATTTTGTATTCCAAATTTTGCGTGATTTCTGTATGTACTGTTCTCACTCATTTTTAAAACATATTATGAGGTGTGCAGTGAACACAAATGCATTCCCAGACTTCAGCCATTAGACCTGCCAAATGCTTGAAATAAAACTCAAACAAGACCTACATTGTCATTATTATCAGTCAAGAATTACTTTGGAAAGTTAAACTCGGGGGTTCTTAAGACGTATGTCCAAACATTAAACTATAATAAGAATAATTCAGTTTTATCCAGAGAACGTTTGGACAAGAGAGTAACTGATTGATGCAACAGAAAATAAATCTATTAACAAAGATAGAAAAAAAGCAGAAATTCATTATTCAACATTAACATGAATACAAAGCTCTTGACAATACTGGATATATATATACATTGAGTACTGTTATAAGTGCCTTTGATATAAAATGACTTGTTACTCAGTTTCAGGAACATTTCTACATTTATCTGATTTTAGTGCTTGTTTGCATGTCAGTGAGTTCTTAAAAATGTAGTTCTGCCGGAATTTTTCAATCGAAGGAACTGCAAAACTATAAAATAGAACTTGATATATATTTAGTTTAAGACATGGAATCTATATGTATTGCATATAGAGATTTTAGGAGCATCAAGAATGAGACAAAAGCAGACACATGGCACAATTCAGTATTATCAGGCCAACTTCCATCACACAGGGTGTCATTCTGAAATGAATGATGCTGGTTGCAATGGATGTGCAGTGTGCTATTGAGAACAACACTGGAAGTTGGCGTTATACATTCCTATCTGTCTTTGCACTATATATGCACACCTTTACATTACAGCTGGCTGTGCATGAGCCATATGCATTTTATAACAGTGAAAAAGGTGCTATTACGAAGATCTAAAAATAACTGATCGAACAAAGTCGAGAAACATCAGTATTTCAATTAAGGGTGAATTTGGCTTGTCACATAAGTTGGAGTTTGAGTGAAGTAAGCAGGGGTTTTGTATACGTATCAGTTGTATCAGGGGCTACGTAATATCACACATAGCTTGGGGTTTGTATAAACACAATGTGAAGGCTGGTGTTTGATTGCTAGGCATTAAATGCTGATTCAGAAGTCTGTTGAAAATTACACTCTTTACAGGGGTAAAGAGGGCCAATCCAGACAGAGCTTTTGATAAAAACAGCTTCTTAGTTGCTTCTCATCTTTCTTTCATTTAAACTTTGGGTCATCTTTTCTAAATTTCCCCTCTCTTCATTTCTTGTCCATTGTCTTACATGTGGCTGTTTCATCTGCCATGTGCGCCGATTCAAGACCTTCTGTAAAAGTTTTAGTTCTTCATTTTTATTTTTGCTTCTCAAAATTGAGAATAAAGCAATAAAGCAAGAAAATGAAGCACATGCTGTATTTTGTCTTTCATTTTTTGTGGTTTCGTTTAGTTTTTTCCACTCCGTATTAGGATATGTGTCATTTCCTGTCATGGACACTTTGATAGACACTTCTCTGCATCTTAGCAGCTAGCACACAAGGATGTGGGTGTGGCTCATCATAATGACTAAACGCTATGTTGCTGTGCACACTTCTCCCCAAAAATAGACTGTGCACTGGACTTCAGCATTAGGTTATTTCAGTTTATTTAAACTCAGACACTTGAAATTTGAAATAAGTCAAGTGCAATAAACTTTTGGGAATATGTTTTTTCCCTCTCTGGTATTAATGACCAATTAACCGATCATATGTTTTGTGAGATGAAGAGTGTGTCCATAGCCCAGAAGTGCCCATTAATCCAGGGGAGTCTTTGTAAAAATATATAAATCAATCTGTAGTGAACATCCAGGAAAAGGACTAAGCTACGCTTCTGGGAATCCATTTCTTTTTGCATTGATTTTGGAGATAAAACCTTCGAAGCTCACCGGTTTATGCATGCAGGTGAAGCTATTTTGGGTCAATATGATTCCCATGAGAGAGAAAAACAAAATTATGTAATGAGGGTGGAATCTCACATGCACATCACATGTTGTGAAGTTTTAGAGGCAGGGGATCATCAGGCTTACAGTGTAATTGGTCATTTAAGAAAACTCCAGACCACAAACAATCATTCACTGAGAACATTTCTGACTCAGGGCTTACCATACTGAGCAAGCTCAGTCTCAAGACTTAAAACTGTCACATTTTTTTGATTTTCAGCAAAAGGTTGATAGTGGCTGCTGTACACCTGC
Source organism: Anguilla anguilla (assembly GCF_013347855.1). Classification (NCBI taxonomy): domain Eukaryota; kingdom Metazoa; phylum Chordata; class Actinopteri; order Anguilliformes; family Anguillidae; genus Anguilla; species Anguilla anguilla. The sequence continues at coordinate 44,445,690 of NC_049205.1, forward strand.
ATATTTAGATTCACCCCCTTCTAAAACTATTGTCAGTGAATGTACTCCACCCAATAACTAAATTTACATTTATTTGAACAATCATGGTAAAAGGCTTTAAGTAATTGTTTTTCAAGGCAATATGTTAACATATAATGTTATATGACCTGTTTAATTTGGGGCCTCATCAAATCCAGTAATTCATGGTCACATCAAGTTTTGTTTCAGTTCAGTCAGTTGGCACACAATTGAATGCGGTCACTGACAGTGCTGCACAAACAATAAAGAGCGAAATAAGGTTTTCGCAGTTCTGAGGGACATTTGATGTCAGGGCAGTGGTATCACATGGTTTGCTCCAGGGGCCAGACCACACAGTGGGGCCCACCATGGAGGCCCCCTCACTGACATGGCCCCTGTTTGCCCGCAAGTCATGACCTGGTGCTCAGATTTAATCTGACTGGATGGCAAGGAGGAGCCTCCCCATTTCCTGCTCCTCATTCAAACGTCCCGAGTACTTACACAGCAGATTGATTAATTAAGTCTCTGGCTCCTATAATGCTCTCTGCTCCATTGCTCAGCCATTCTTTTTTTCTTTCATTCTTTTGGATACAGCAGAGTACCAGTAGGGAGTCTGGTTCCATCACTCAGTGTCTTTGCTACAGTATTGTTTTTAATAAAAGACCAAGTGACCCTATCACTGCCTGTGTTCCCTTCTCAGGACTAATCACTTTCTACGGCGGGAGTGAGCTGCTTCCACAGAGTACATGTAGCAGTGCGTTGTGGGTAGAGTAAAAAAAAATACAGAGAAAAAAGCAAACATGAGGGTGAAAAATCTGGCACAACACAAGCTAAGGGCCACAAGGCAAGTAAACTGGCATGGGGTGAGTAGGCCGAAGTGAAGATAATCTGGCATGAGATATGATTAAATTGCCATTTGAGCAGGGCACATAATTTACCACAGGGTAAATTAGGGTTGACACCACGAAAACCTGCAGTTCACCACCAAACTCAGCCACATGATCACGCAGGGGCAGTCGTCAAAATTTGCCGAAAACCATCAGTAAGTCTCAGTTCTCACACAAGGTGCAACGAGAGAAGGCAAGCTCCTGCTTTCCGTGACTCAGATATCAGGGAAGTAAGAAGCGCATAGCTTCTGTTTGTGGGATGGTCAATGCAATAGGCTTGGTCAGACAGAAATATCACCAAAGAATCGTGGTAAAGATCTGAGGGGCAAAACTGCACAACATTACATTAGCCTGGTTACATTACATAACACAACACACTGCATGAAAGCTGGAGATGATATCAGGCCATTCAGCCTATTTAAGGCACAATTGGTTTCCTCAGCTGAAGTTCTATTAAAACGCATTTTACTTTATCAAGGAGACTCACAGCAACATATGAAGCAGGAGTAATCATGGGTACAGAGTGGTATTGATTGGAATTTATTTCCACCCCAGTGGTTCATATTTTCATTCTACCATGAGGAATGCCTTTGGATTAAGTTAAAAAAAAAAAATTTAAAAAGTCCTCAGACATAGTGGATCACTGGTCATGCTACGATATTTCAATTCTGCTTTGCAATAGCCTACTGTATATAATTAGATTTATCGTTCACAAAACAGATTCTGGAACACAGCCACAGAGATAGAAACAACATCTGAAAGTGCTTGTGATTCATGACTGTCTTGTCATCTGATTATGCTTTTAAGGCTCAGTAATGTGCCATTGATCAATGCCTGTGGTCTGCTCTTGCAGTGTTAAGGATGCTGCTGAATTGTTACTGAAGCACCCTTTCAAACCGAATGTAGATTTTAGTATTCTGAGAGAATCCCAGAGCTGGGGCTTCAATCTTCCACAAGCAGAAGAACTCTTACACCTCCTACACAAATATACTCACGACTTTACCGGGAGGCTATTCACTAGACTCGCACTGTGAAACTCAAACGACATTTTTTTTTTTAAATGGGAGCAACCAAATAGAACAACTGAAAAATATATTACAAATACAATTCCTGCGTAAGGTAATATACTACCTCCAACGGGCTTTTGAGATAACAAAGATCCACGTCCGTGTACCCCAGTCAGATGTGGATAAATGTAGTTACCCAGAATTAAGGGATTTGCGAAAAAATTAAATAAACGCACAGCATTTGGGTTCGTTTCCCATACTGTATCAAACTCTGTGCCCCAGATTTATTGTGCTAATCCATTAGTCCTGATGGAAGATATTGGATTACTACTTTGGGAGTAGCCTATTTCTACTATACACAGCAGATCCTTTGCCTGCACTTCAAAAACACTGCAGACGATTCTCCAGTCAAGAAAGACAGATATCCAGTTTTGTTTTTCAAATCGACGAGCTGCACTGCACTCACGCTTTGGTCTGTGCACTGTACCCGAAGGGCGGACACCAGTGATGTTGAGTCTGCCACGCGTACATTTCGGCTGCGATAACCGAGACATTATCTAAACAACATAATAATTAAATTCAACAGCTTAATCGTGGTAATCATATGTAATCAATACGTATCTAAGAGAAAATCCCTGCACGTTGCATTGGAGTAGGCTATATACGCACTGTGAAAATGAATATAGGCTACGTAGCATATTCTCTATTTTTCATATTGAGCCCCCATGATGAGGGGATGTAGCGCGATTTACCCGGCGACATACACTAGTTGAATATCAAAATTGAATAGTATTTGCATGTGCGCTATTTCCACGTGTATATTTATTTTGTCAATCTGCTAGCCTAATCGAATAAGTAACCATTTCACGATGTTGGACTTCGAAATACACGAAAACAAAAAGAAAGATGTTTTTGCAGTTTACTGCACGAACCCATTCTTTGTGAGGCTGTTTTGACTGGAGTGGATGCTGAAAGTCAGCGAGTGGGCGAGGATTATTGACTGCTCTCGTGAATACGATAGCTAATATCGGCGAACGTGATGAAAGAATTGCGCTTGCCTGTGCTATAAAACGAACCGATTTGTGATAGACGACCTTGCTGCAACCAACCAGCAACCAATAAAGAGAGAAGACGGCGGGATTTGCGCTGTAACCGTGTTGGCGCCATGCTGCAAGACTACACACTTAGTTCTCCTCAAATGACCCCACTGCTGTACTGAGGACATCCTGTCCCACGATATAAATAGACGCGCTTGCAGTACCAGATTGTGCCAGAGAGCACGGCTAGACACGCGACAGAGCCACAATACGGGAGACTGCAGCTCACGCTCACTCGAAAGCAAACAGGTCCTCAAGCATTGTCCAGTGTTACCTCAGCAACCGCAATTATCTAGCTCACTATCGAACTATGCTCACCTCCCAAGCAGACGTCCCAAGAGACTTTTAATGAATTGAGTAAATAGGCTTGTTACACGAATTAATGGAGACATTCAGTTTAACTTCTTATAATGTGCCACAGAAGATAAACAGGTGAAATACGTGTTGCACATTTTTGAAATTCTCAGTCATTTCACTGCTTTAAGAAATATTATGAATAGGTTTGGGGGAAAATAATGCCTCATTTTCAGACCTCTGTATGTTTACAAAATGGAGGAGATCATGCACAAGAAACCAGCTGGTGAGGGAGGCTGTTCCAAAGTCACAGCAGCTTCGCTGCTGTGCCCCTCCCATAAAATAAGTGGGTGTCTAATGAGCCCACTTCTGTCTGAACTTGAGTACCAGCAGATTTTTTGGAGTTTATTTTCTTTTCCTGTAGCTCACATTCCTATACAATTTCCTATATCAGAGGTTGTACTAAAGCTGATTTCATTAAACAGAAAGTTAGTACTTGTTGCTATATGTCATTGTTACTTGGTGTAACACTAGACCCAAACATGACATTTATAAGGACATTAGGAGGGTAGCCTGTAGGGACACAGATGGCTGCTATGTTATTCTAATTGCCAGGTGTGGGTCAAGCGGGGTGAAATTTCACATGCACTGTCTGCGTATTATGGAGAATGTTCCATGTCTGACAAAGATCCATGTTTTTCTCCAAGCATGTTTTGGGCAGGGGTACTGGGGCAAAAGCTTGGCAATGGCACATTTAGCAGCTGTAGCTGATAGTTCTCATTTCCTCCCCTTCCTCTGGCAGTCTGGAAAAGTCACTGGATTTGTGGAAAGTTGCAGTTTGTGAGATAATATTCCCATTATATTGCTGGAGCTACAAAAACTCACAGAGGTAGGTAAAAAATTTTTTACAAGCATGTCGCTAGCACTGAAAATTCTTTATGTGTCTGTGTGGGTTTCCTCTGGGTACTGGTTTCCTCCTACAATCCAAACATGCAGGCAAGGGTCAATAGGAGGCATTTACAAGATGTTGCTGTAAAAGAGCATGCATGCTCAGTCAACCAACCCCTGTATAAATAAAGGTTAATAATACATAATAAATATAATAAATAATACTAGCTAGTTGTATAGACTGGTCAGAAAATTGTGTTTGATTTGCGGCCTCATTACCTATGGCACTGCCTCATAGTGCCATAGGTAATGAACCTGACAATCGATGGTATTTACTCAGTAAGTACATTTTTGAAAATGTGAAATTTACCTTTTAAATAGTCAATTAAAATATTCACATGTGAAAAGAAAATGACATGTGAGCAGGACATTTTTGCATGTGATTGGCTTTTTTCACACGTGAATGACAATTTTCACATGCGAAAACAAAACGTGACATGAAATCACGTGAACTTCTACACTTTGACGTGACTGAAAACGAAACACCTGAATAGCACAGGTTACCTTTTCCCAATGTCATCTTATAAGTAGGATTATTTTTATAGTTCGCATGTACCCTTCACATTCTGGGTGTCCACATGTAGTTTTTGGACACGTGTGATTTTTTGTATGGGGTGTTGAAGTAAGCTTCAACATGCAGACAGAAAAATATACTTCACCCCTCTCCGACAGAAACACACTTTTAAAATGAAAAAATGCAATGGTAATTCTGTTATATTGATATATTATTCCATGTATATATTTCCTGCTGAACCATGTGTTGGACAAAATTCTCAGGTGAACTGGGGTCACCAGAAACTCTATTCACTCACTAAGTGCATTCGCTTGAAGAGCTTGAGAACTCCTGCCCCAGGTATATCCCAAAACTGTTTATGTTCACATACTGCTATCCATTCCCAAGATCTGCTTTGTGTGTTCAACACTGCACTACAGACAATAACCCAACGCTGACCCATTTCCTTCCCACAGCTCCTTGGCCCTGCGTAGTGCAGCAGATTGGAAGAGCTGGCTGAAAGCAGTGAGGATTTGGCCCTGTTCCGAGAGAGAGGCAGACAGGGAGAGACTGGGGATGGGGTGGGGTGGGGTGGAGTCTGTGTGTGTGTGTGTGTGTGTGTATGTGTGTGCAGGGGGTGGGGAGGCGAAAGAGAGGGTGGGTAGAGTTCTCTCTTGTGGGGCTCTGAGGCTCACTGTTGGGTAGGGATGAGAGGTGAGGTTTCTCTTGGGGAGATTTTGTGGGAACACAGTCTTCTCTCAGCTGGCAACGCCTGGAAAAGCCTGTAACCCCTTTGGGGAAAAAACAGCAATGGAACTGCAATTGAACTGACTCCATTTGCTCTACAAATCTGTTTATAAAAAAGTTTAAGAAGTCATCAAAAGTCACATTTTGTTATGGGTTTTAAGCTTACCTCTGTATATAAACTTTTAGCAAAGATGCAAACCAAGTTTGTAATAATCCAACAATCAAACCCTGTTCGAAAAGGCCTCTGGGGGCTACGAAATAATCTGTACCTTATTTTTGTTTACTGGTGCAATATATTACTTCAAAAACATATAATAACCGGGGATTAATACACTGTTAATAAACAACAGTTCAGACATACAGGCTGATTCTGCAATAAATGCTGAAGCAAGAGTGCAACGTTGAAGCTATTTTTATTTTTAACATCCCAAAATACAATTCAGGGGTTGATGGGAGGGTGTGAACTGAATGTGGGTTGTGTGTGGGCACTGAGATGGGCTTCAGTTCCAAAAACCAGCCTGTCACAGAAGAATCCAGCAGATGGAATGTGTGCTGACACTTGAAGATGAAGAAAATGTGAGCAACGCAGCTGTCGTGGAAATGCGCCGTTGTTGCCACCAAAGTGAGTCACACCTCTACAGAACAGTCTGGAGGTGCCATACAGACTGTGTCCCCCGGTGCCCCGCTTCCCCCCTCCCTCTGCCCGTCGCACCAGCCCCAGCGATCCGATCTCCAACGCCGCCGAAGACACAATTGGCCAGGCCTCTCTGACCCACATCGTTTCTATTTTGCTTACAGGGAGAGGCGACCTCGCACGTCTCGCCCAGACGACAGGCACCATGCAAATTACAACCAAACCCAAACACACCTACCCACAATCATGTGCTGTGCGCTAGTTTTGGCCTCTTTACAAAAGAGTTTGTCATGTTGGCAGTTGTGATAAAAAGGGGGCAGGGGGCAGGCACACGAAAAAAAGTCTCACTGGTGCATGATTTTAGTATTAAGGGGATGACCTTTGCCCATTGTTACACAGAAGGTGTGCACATTTGAGCAATTATGTTGTTTAATGGCTTTGTCCGATGCCTGTCAAAATATATCTAAGTTGGATGCCATAACCAAGATGAATAAGTCCTTCTGGAAAAAGTTAAGCTTTGAGAATTTTGTTTTTACTTATTAAGGGAAATTCCCTTCAGCTCTAAACAAAAAGGGCCCGGGACCCTGACACACACGGGAATGTGCCGGCACTGTCGTCTCATGAGAGAACAAGGGTCAGGCCTTTGCACACAAAGAGGCTGCAACAACAACAACAACAACAACAACCACCACAATAACAAAGAAAAAGTAGTCTGTGAGTCACCGGGAAAATTCCAGAAGAACTCCCGCAGTGGATTTTTTTGGGCGGTGCAGCGAGCGATGCCAAGCTGGGCCATGTACAACTCAGAAGCCTCTTCTACACTCAGACTCTTGCTCTGGCTTTGTTCAGACTTGGGGAAAACAAGCAGCAGTACACATAAATGTAATTGGCCTTTTTCTTCCAAACCAAATTTCTTTTGAAATAAAAATGGATTTACGACATTTTTATTTCAAAATGTCAAGCTGAAGGCTACACAAGCACACACATGCACGCACGCATGAAAGCACGCACGCACACACAGTTTATTTTCAAAGAGGAAGATAAACATGAGAATGTTTGGGAACCTGGCCTCACCATAAGGTCACAGGGTCAAAGCCCTGAAAGGAGGTCAGATATATATGTGCAGATGTATATTCATATATATTTTTAGGCACAGTTCTAAACATGGCCCTATTTAACCTGTAAATGCATACATGTATTAAAAAGGAAATGTGTGAGTGTAATGGACCTTAGATATGTTTGCTGTATATTTAATGACTTGCCAGTGGAGGAGACCTCCATAAAACAAGAGAGGCTTTTACCTCAGAGCAGAGCAGGGAATGCAGTCCCAGTGGAAGGAAACCTCGCCCTCTTCATGTTGTTGTTGCTGCTTTTTTTACCTTGGTTGACTGGAGCAGGTCCAGACTGTATCTGCTTCCTGTGGCACAGCCAATTACATCACCTCTTAATGCATAGCAGGGCTTTAATGGCAACGGGTGATTTTCTCTGAGTTTAAAAAAAGAACAAAAGTCAGCACTGTTTTCCACACTGCCCCAGCTCTTCCAGATGACTCTCCCTGCTCTAAATATATAACTTAATTCCACCATTTGTATAGTACACAATATTAAAGAAAGCACATCACACAGTAATGTAGGAGTCTCCAGAGCTACATAAGTTATACTGTTATACACAAAAAATCCATCTCATTGACACACAGAATGGCGCCAAGATGCTGGGATTCAGGGTTTCATGTGTTGCTGGCAATGTGTTTCTGGCACTGAGGAACTCCAGCTCTCTTTGAGGAAGTGATTCTCAGTTGATGATGTCATCGGGGAATGCAGGCCATAGCTTTTTTTCTGTCCTCTGTTCACATATTTATCTTAACAGCTTAACGATGCTTCCAAACCTCCCTGAGTCAGCATTTCGGCTCCTATGATAAACAACAATCACCAGCAGACCGCCACCATTTTGTCATTCCCTGCAAACATTGAATAATGACCCAAATCCTTTAAGTCCTATATACACAATATAACTGCTAAAATGGTTATGTATAAATACTGGCAAAGTTGGTTTATTTTACAGTAGTCACTTATTTAAAAAAAGGCTAGACACAATCTACACAACCGGGAGTATAACTATCCATGCACCAAGTACTCTTACAACACAAGGGTTATTTCAGTTCTTATACTCGTCATGAGCAAACAATTACAGTAGCCATCCCCCGTGGACAAGAACATATGTTCCTGTGTGCTAATGCAATTTACCACAAAATGATTTGCATGTGCACACAAATTCCCAGTATTGATAGAACTTACTGGAAGAGCACTGTTTGTCTATTGGCATGCATATCAAAAAATGCTAATTCAAGTGGCAGAATACAGATATCTGTTCAATGTGGATCCATCTTCTCAATTTGAGTCAGAAATGGTCATTGATTCACCTCACATATCTTATCAACACAGCAGAACTCTCAGAGTTAAATCAACTATAACAGTATATGGGACCAAATGTACTCTATCAGAGTTGATTTTACACTGAATTTGCTGTGAGTAGAGTAGGGTGTAGGGCACACAATACAATATGTACTGCAAAGCAAATGTGAAAATAAACCCATTCAGGAAAAGTCTAAAGAAACTAAGCATAACAGGCTGTGTTTTTATTGCAGAACATTTCTAGAAAAAAAAGAGAAAAAATCTTTTGGCATGGATTCATCAGTCAAGCTCTCCTAATACCCATAATTCACTTGGAACAGCTCAATGCAGAATACTGTATACATATATACAGAGAATCTTCCTTATAATGCACTGATTTATAACAAAAACCCTAAACTTGATAGTCCAGACTCCAGCAACATTCTTTGGCATGGAGAATTCAAATATTAACTGTTTATGATCTGTGAGTGGATAATATATCTCTCCATGTAAGGCTGCCCTCCATCCACTGAAGCAATCAGCTGGGTGCACAAATGGTTATTGATTTTCTATTATTAGATTTTACAATGAAATTGGTATCTATTAAATCAGGGGCGCCGGTCATGCAACCAGACACGTGACTGTAAATTTGAGTGGCACATCTGGGCTGCTGTTATACGCATATTCTGTCCCTTCAGTGGCTGATAAACAAAGAAGTAATCCTACAGAGATGTTATTTCAACAGAGATGCATTATTTTTAGAAGGGCATTCACTTTGAGTATTGAGGTGCTACTGCTCTGAAAAGGATTATTTCAAAAAAAGATTTGTTAATCCTACAAATAAAAGTGACATCTTTCTGCAGAGGTGTATTATTCCTAAAAAGGTGTGTTATTTCGGTGATGAGTTATTCGTGAAGAGGTATGCTATTCCTGTGGAGGTGTGTTATTTTAGGATGAGATGCACATTTAGCTGTAACAGTCAGAGGCATACGAAGTGCCCAGAGAGGAGGAAGCAGAGTTTGAGTGCCATAGCTCCTGTGCAAAACTATTAAAAATTTAATTCAAGATAAATTCTGCCTAGGGCATCAGGCCAGTAAGCAATTCCAAAAAAGCTAGAGGTGTCTCAACATATCACTTTTCCTGGAAAAATCATCTTCACCGTAAACACATACGGGGTCGGGCGAAATTCCTGGCCCAGAATTCCAAATATTTCAAGAACCACATCAGAAACACAGATTCCATTGTTTATGTAATAATGTACGTTTACACAGCTGTCTCCAACAATCAATTGCCTATTACACTGACCCCTTCCCAAACACAGGCATGCGGCCATAGATGCGTGATGGGACGTTTCTTATGTTTACAAATTTCTGCCAGCATATCACTCCTCATTTAACACCAAAGGCATGAGAAGATTCAAACAGCAAAACATCTACTCACCACACCAGAGTGAAACAGCATCCGGCATCCTTTTAAATACGCAAACCGCGTAGAAGCAAGGCCACCATTATAAAGCAAGCGCCTGACTTTACAAGGTCAACAGGCCCCTTGTTTTACTGCTCTAGACAGAGCCAGACACGTACTATGTATTCTTACCAGTTCAAAATGAGCTATAACAGCAACGGAAATCCCCTGTTAACCTCTGGTAGCCCATTAAAATCTAACTCTAGTGGAAAAGCTGCAGAAGTTCTACACTGTAGCCTTAAGCCCCCCCAGAAGCTTAGGGTATATAGTGCACCAACAGCATTTGCATGCACTATGACAACTGCCACTACTGTGCCTACTCTGTTCTCTACCACTCTCCTGTGACCAGAGAGTTGGGCTCAAGGAACAATGGTGCCCACGGGACAGCAGGTTTTTGGAGAAACAGATTCCCTGGCGTTCAAAACCCTGTAGTAGGGTTGGTATGCAGTCCTTTGGTAGGTATATACAAACATGGGTTGTTGGCAATTGGGCCCACCTGATTTACCAGGCCCTGGTGAGGGACCATCCCTCCATAGTTTAATTACAGAACTCAACTGCTCACCCCTACCCCCCACTATCTTCCCCCACTGGGTCAGAATTCACCTGACTTACCCCCTGAACTGGAGTGGATGCCACTGGTCCAGATGAATGGCATGCCACCAGTGCTACAACTGCAGCTACTAATTACACAAAAACACACAATAATGGATGGACTGATTTAATCAGAAAAAAAGACTACATGCATAAACAGATTACACAGTATGACATGCGATGGAAAAATACAGGTAAATGACTGTCGACACTCACAATAGCCTAGAGCGAATTCCTGTCTGTTTATTGCCTCTGAAGATGGGGATTAAGATGCAAGTTAGAAGAACAAGTGGTTTCTGTTGTTCACACAAGCCTTTCCTTTAAGAAGCTTCTGTGACACTCACAGTAAAACAGAACATGCAGTGATTGGCCTGTAAACCCCTAACACCAGGTAAGCTTACAGAGAAATGTCCACCGGTGTCAGGGTGCGTGATAATCAGTGATTGACAAAGTGTTTTAAGAGAATTAGTTTACTCACTAAGGCTCTAACTGACTGAGAGCACCAGTTATTCTCATTAATCCCAGCCCTTGGTTAAGACTTGGATACAAGTACCCTACTCTGCAGATCAATTAGCAACAGCAGGTTAAGACAGTTCTGAAAGGCACAGATTGTATGCTTAAGATCTGAGGTCACAATGTGCATATAATGAGTACGGGGTCCCTGCAGGGTTCCGTTTACGCAGAAAAGCAGTTTGTTGTTATAGCCTTTGCTTTATGGTATATTTTACAGCCTTGTCTAGGCATTTTCTGTTTTGAAGTATGTCCACAGCAGCAGCTGTCTAAAGGTTTTATTGTTGACTGCACTGGCTGCTCTACCTCAATTAGGGTAGATGTGGGATCTTTAGAAATGACTGCTGATGTTTGGAGGAATTACAGATTTATAACAATGCAGTTCCCAGGAAGAAATAGCTGACAATGCAAAAGTGTAAAGATCATTATGATTATGATTTGATGCCACAGCTCTGCCTTGTGTACACAAATGAGCACAAACACACAAAAGCACACACATACAAAAATTCAAAAAAGCATAAACACACACACACAGCCAAACCATCACAACCTCAAATTTAAAATTCTTAATTGTTGCAAAAAAGAATTACACCATTATTATCATTAATGTTGATACTGTAGAACTTAGAACTTTGAGCTCATAACTGTGCACAGCCAGATATTATTCAACTTAGATGTAAAACAAATCTTCTGGTAACATGCTGGTTGCTTATCTCGGGTTCTCCCGTTTCAGCTGATAGACACATAGGCACCACAGACTTCTTGAGCTCTATCTCTCTATCTCTGCACTCACTGAACTTGAGGCTCTGGTTTTTTTGGAGATCTCCCTGCACACACAACCTTGGATAATCCCGGTGAGACATCCTGACATGCTCCAACATGCCCAGCCGTAGCGGCAGGGATGTGAGCACAGCTCAGGGCTGCATAGGGAAGATCTGGCTGCAGGACGGAGCTGGAGCTTACACTGTAGGGCTCAACACACATGCTACTGTGGCTACTAGTAGAAATCAATATGTAATGGGATAGAGCGTACATTACAATCACCAGCTTTTCAGCTCTGAATCACAGCGCTGATTTAGCTAAATATTTTTTTTTCTATTTTAATTACTCTCCAGAGTTTTCCACGCCATCTCCTGGCACTCTTACACCAGCCCTCAGTTAACATATAAACTCATGTGGTGTGCCAAGTCCAATGAGTCATTCGTGAAAATGACTTCAACTTGCATTTCTATAGCAGAACCAGGGTTTATGGCTGCAGATTAAAATCTAAGTGGAGCATTACTGTTGTAGCCTGGAGCAAGGTACCAAACCTGAACAGTTTCAGTACGTAAACAGAAGTTTTAAAAAATTGGATTTTAAAAAGGGTATGTTTCCCTATATTATGATGTCTGCTTACAAATAATTTTTATCATCTTACAAAAGTTACTCAAGACTGATTTCATTTGCTTCCCTTTCCAGTTGTTTTGATCTGGTTTGCCCAAGTGATAACTGAATTTAAAAACAGCACAATTCTTCTCCTAAGCCTTTGTTCTGTGATAGTTTGAGAATACTGTATATGAAATGCTGTCCATCACAAAATAAGGATCTGCACTGGTAGTAGGCTTCAGTGTGAAGCTGTGAGAACTCCAGGAGAGCCCTGAAGCCCAGTTTGCTCACATTTCAGTTTACTAACTGCCATCCCCATTAAATGCTTGACATGCAGCTGCCTTCACCACAGAACAAAACATTTCTGTGCGCAAGAGTCATGCACCTCCGTGCTCACTCTCACACCCTACAGCCTGTAAATCTTGACTCTTTGCAAACTGAATCCTAAACCTACAATGGTACTGGATCTTAGCTGCCTTTTGATGACTATGATCTTCAATGCAAATTATGTCCTTCTCTGTTCCTTACAGGTAAGGCTAGTGTTGGTTCTCATTGTGTGACTTAGTGTACCTGAGATTAGCAAGCACACGGTCCCTGGTGTGGCTTCATTTGGTCTCTATGGCAACCTAACAGCCATGTTCACTTGCAGGTTGGAAGCCAGGTAGCAGGACTATTTACAGCTACTGCCATGCCAAGTCTCCTTGCTGAAAGGCATTTTGCCCACATATAGGTCTTGTTTGAAAACAGACCCAATGAAACACAAAGGGGCAACAAGATTTTATGAGACTTTATGAGAATTTTAGGATGGCCTTTTTAAGTCATTTTTCAGTGTGGTTTCCATTACAAGTGGGTTTGGCACTCCTCCCCTGAGAATTTGCACATGAAGTTACGTTCAAGTCAATTAGCTTTTCATTTTCAGGCTCCACCCCATTTTCTTTGTGCTTTCACATTTCATTTTGAACAAAGCAGGCATTAAATATTTTAACTGTATGCTCTGAATCAAGCCACGTTCTGAGTGTCTATGTTGTTATCCTTACATGCTCTCTCCTCCTCCATCCATAACCTTACACATGGAATTCATTTTGGCTTTTAACAGCTGGTCAGCTGTTTTCTCTCTGTTGTCTTAGGGTTTGAGTTATGGAACGCTGTGCACAAAAGACATCGGCACGTTGTCGGTTGCACGGCATTACACAGTGTCTCAACTGATACTGACACATTGGGCTTGTGCTTTGTTTATGAAAGCATTATGAAAGGCCTTCACTCTCTGATTTGGTTTTTTTTGCTTGTTTTCAATCACCATTTTCAGTCTAAACAGAGAGGTCTACATGGACACATGCTGATCCTCTGACTTTTCCTGACCAGACCCATATTTGGCAAGGGGCTATCCATAGGCCTAATGTGGCCCAGTTTACAATTATATGCAGCTCAGATTAAAAAATAATAATAATGTATTAAAATCATATGAATGCATGCTATCCTTGTTTACATGTTAAAGTTTTATTCAATATATTATTTCAGTTGTAGTGTATGTTTTTTAAGAGGATATGGCAACGTAAAGCAACCAAATACACTATATGGAACTTCAACACAGTGACAGTGACATCATGCCTCTAGAGGTTGTACCATACGTACACGTATAACTGATTGTTCTTTTAAAAATATATATACTTTCTTGTTTGAACTATTTCCTATGAGGCATGTAAAATAGACCATTACACTCAAGGAAAGAAGTACTTGCATGATATAAAAACTACACATTATGTTTGAGTTTAAAAATAATCTGCACATCTGTGCAGCTGGTGGAAACATAACACTGCTGCACAAGCTGCTGATTGGAGTTACTGAATTGTATTTTATTTAGACCACAAACCACCTGGTGCCCACAGCAGCTTTTGTGTATAAACCCAGGGTGAGGCAATGCTCGTTATGGATCAATGTAGTGAAGTGAGACTGATTGGGTAAATATACAGCTGTGAACAGAAATGATAAATGTAGCTTTCTATACATTTATAGAACACGTATTGTTAGTCTCTATTTATGGTTAATAACATGTTGATATTATTTTGCACTTTGTAATTAAAAAATGAATCATTACTAAACATACAGTCGTTGCAACGAAACTGCAGTTCAGTATCATCTGACCTCACTAATGAGATTTAGCATGAGATAATAAATTGAAGTGCGAGTTCATTTCATTCAAGATGTAGCGAGTCCATTTTGAACTTTCCTTCGGTGGCGTGTATTTTTTTTAACCAACGTAAGGAAGACACCTGAAAACACGATGAAACACGCATTTTGATTAATTGTGTTGCCGTGTGTGCTCACAATAGTCACAAAAAGTCTTGAATTTCAAAGCCAGTAACTCAATGCGGTGGGGGTCATCTCAACCGGATGTCACAAGTACACAGTATGCAAAATTAAACGTAAGCTTACTGACCAATTTTTTCTGGGTGTTTTGGTTACCTTTTCATTTGTCCACATCTTCAGAAGTGTCACGTAGTATTTTCACTGAAAGGTTTGTTTAGTTTCGTGTCTTTAAATAAGCGTCCAGTTGGAAAACCACAAAACAATGCAGAGAACATTGTTCTATGTTCAAGGCAGTCTTCAATAAATAGGCAACTGCACTCTTTGAGCGCCATCTAGTGAATTTAGCTGTAAAACACACTAAACGACAGAACTTCAGGTTGGATATTTTGTTGACTTGTATGCTTAATCATAATTACAAAAATACTCAGACGGTATTGTGTCTTAACCCAATTGATCAGACAGTGTCAAAGATATAAACCGATCACAAACCCACTCAGCATGCCGAGTGTGTTTTCATGACATAAGGGACAGGCGGGTATCAAACAGTACTCCTCCCATTATGGCCAGTATTTTAAAAACGTGTTTGTCATCAGCAGGCTGGCTGATCAAGGCTAGCTTCACACATATGAGCTGTTTTACTAAGGCCTTTAGGATGTACCAAACATTTTCATCCATTTCAGAGCACCACAACGTTTGAGACATTAATGTTATGTAAATGAAAGGAGTCATGTTTAATACTTGCTAATACATGCTATGACTGCTTGAAGTCTGCAACCCATAGACATCAAAAGGTGCGGAGTATCCTCTCTACTGATGCTCTGCCAAAGCTGTATTACAATTCTGTTTGTGGGGTATGAGTTGTGAATTGTTTGATTACAAAGTATTTGTAAGTATTTGCAAATAGTCACCTATCCAAATGCTAACAATTCCTTGAAATACTACACTTGAAACTTTTAAATGATAATTCCTTACTATGAGCTGAATGTTTGATGATCATTTTAAAAACATTAGATACAAATAGACTTAATCAACTGTCATTTCCACATTGTGCTTTTATTTATTAAGGTTTGGTTCACCAGGCACTGATCTACAGTTGGTTCAACACATGCAAGAAAGACGTACCTCCTGTGTAGTTATCCTGTGGGTCTGATGACAGAATTTAATTTTTTATTTTAGTTTCAAAGATTATCAGTAGCGATTTCAGTTGTTTAGTGGACTAGTGGTCTAAATTGAAGATTCACAGCCAAGGTTATTGTTTTAGGCCTATCCCAGCCACAAGCTGCATCTTCTCAAATTAATCACCGCCTTCTGCCAGATACATTTCATTGACCATGTTTCGCCTGAATTTCCAGAGGTCTCTCCACTTCCTCTTTTCAGCAAATCATTTTTTTTCCCACAGTGGTTGCTCATATGAGCACTGCCCCATGTCACTGAAAGGACTTACTCTGATGGCTGACTGGAGCCCTTTGTATAGTTGGGATTAGCTTGAATCCGATCCTCTTATTTCTAGGTCAGGCGGGACGGGGCCCTGGCTTTGTTGAAATGGCCGCCCCAGCCCAATCATTTCTACTAGGTCTATATTTAATACTGTGCTTTTGGCATTTCTGTTAGCACTCTGTTAGTGTCCAGGGAGGATCTGGGTGTCCATTTTTTCCCCTCAGGCTGATGAAGCGTGTTGCTGCAATGGAATGGGACATGCACGTATTTGTAGCTGATTGTTACAAAATGTAAAAAGTGGAAGACACAAATAAATAGGAAGCAAAAACCATCCTTGTTTTTACTTTTAAATCCAAATTATTTTTAATCTCTTTTTTAAATATGTGTTTTTTTTTTTAAACTGCCCTTTTCGCAGTTACACAATGCATGTTTGAAGACAAAAAGGACTGGCAATGACCACTAGAGGGGGTTGCTGCCTATTTAATTAGCTCTGAGATGCCTTCAAATAATAATAATAATAATAATAATAATAATAATAATAATGCCTGTACAGGTCATAAGTAATAAATGTTTATTATTGCTGTAGTACAGTGATTTTAAATATATATATTTTTAGCACATCTCTGTGTTATTCCTATTTTAGCTAACAGGACAGTAGATCTGATGTGGGCCGGTATTGGATCCCCACTGCAGCTGTGAAGGGCAGTGTAAATATGTGTCAGGTCTACCCTTGCTTTTTTATGCTGGAGGTTATGTCACTGTGATGCGATGCTGCAAGCTAACCTGGAGAAATTAAACAAAATTTTCAAAATAAAAATAATCTTACACCCCACTGGCCATGCAATCCTTGTGACCAGAGGCTGACCACTGAAGCCTAAGCTCATGGGCTTTCCTTTATTTTACTGGGTTTAAGCCAACTGATTGTAAAGATGAACATACTGTTTATCAGTTGATTTGGTATGCATTTCCAGGACTGACCATATTTTCTTATTGTGTTTATTGATCTTTACAGTAAAATTGCAATCACTTAGCAAAAGCTTTTATCCAGAGCAACTTACAAAAGTGGAGACGATCAAACATCTGTTAGTCTCAGGGATACTAAAGTGTGATATCAGGAAGAAGGCACAGAAGGCCTTTTTATAATCAATAAGCATAATTTTAAAAAATTATTGTAAGGAAATAAGATACCACTAGACAGATAACATGTCTTTACACGGCTATACCTAGCTGTTGGGAGATTCTGATGTCTCAAAACTGCACGCCCCCATGCAACCTGGAAAAAGCATGGAATGGGGATAGGAATAAAACCAGAAGAGAGCTGTGCCACAGATCCTCAAAGAAGTCAGGGAAGACAGCAGGAATTGGTGGCCAACTCAAAACCACAGAGACATTAAGAAGGATTCGAATGAAGGAGAGAGAAGCCGCCTCTTCAGGGTAGAGCTCCTTGCTGATGGGCTGTCTCTGCTGAGTGTTCAGTCCTGAAGCCAGATTATAAGGATTTAGGAGGTCATTTGAGAGAGCTGGTTGAGAACATCACATTCAGGAGTTTTGGCAGGATAGGGAAGAAGAGAGATGGGACAATAGTTCTGGGTGACAGAGGGCTCAAGATGGGGTTTCTTGAGCCGGGGAGTGACGCAAGCTTGTGAGATGGCTGCAGGAACATATCTAGTGGATATGGATGATTTCATCTAAGAGGAGATTAATGTGAGGGTGTCAGGAGAAGTATTTATGGATGGGTTCTAGGGAGCAGGTAGTAGACAGTACAGTGGTAGAACAGGAGTTGAGAGAGGCCAGCACATGTAAGAGGAGAAAAGGCAGAGAGAAGGTTGGTGTATTGTGTGGGGAGAGGGTAAGGGTTTTGTGAGGAGGGGATTGACTGATGTGTTGGAGGAGTCCCTTTTGAAAAACATATTTTGGATGTGTGTCTTGCATGCAACCTAAGCTTCATGTGAGGATCTTTTTTTAAGTTGTAAATGGAACCTGGATGGTTTGTGGATTCAGAGGAAGCAGAGGTATAGAAGGTTTTTGAAATAGAGTCGGCCTTGATTGAGTGCAGACAAGTTGCTTCCCAAATAACTATGCTTCAAGACTTGTTCTTCTGTCTCTCTCTGAAATGATCTTTCAATCAGAGTGAACCGAGCCATAGAGAGTAAATTTGTGAATTCATTCATTCACATATAGTACTCACTCAAACAAGGCAACAACATCACACACATCACAAATGACATAGTTTCAGATTTCCAATGTCTATTTATCTCAGCACAAACTGAGGTAGAGGCTGGATTCAACCATTTCCAGTGTTCCCGCCAGCACTGGGTCCATCAAGGTCGGGTTATCCTCAGCTTAATTGTTTTGTTAAAGTGTTTCCCTCGTATTCTCTTCCATCTGCTCTGCCTCTTCTCCCTCTCTCTCCCTCTGACAGCTGACAATAGCCATTTCCATCTGGCTTTCACTCTCCAGGCTTTAAACCCTTTTTTTGGGTGGGACTATGGCGATATCAAAGTAGATTTACCTTCAATCACCATTTATTAAATCTCTATCCATTTAAAACCACAACTCCCCAGGGCCAAGTGCATTAAGCCTGATTATAGAAGGCTGGAGAGAGTAAAGGGGGTCTATGTGTCAGCCGCCCTATAGAGCGGGAATCTCAGCTATCTTGTTAGTCACAAGTGTGGCATGGAGGTAAGGATGAGATAGGGAAGGAGCTCCCTAAGAGGTCTCCTCATTTTTTCTTTTAGGAGGGTGGGGTACCTTTTTTTATACCCCGTTTTATTTTTGGTTTTTGTCCTTGTGGTATGTCGGTATTTTTCTTAATTTGTGGCTGAACGCTGGCTTCAGGACAGAGGAACCCAGGCCGAGCAGATGAGGGGCGCAGCTCCCTGACGCATTCCTGGGGTCACACATGGAGAACAGAGGCTTTGGTGGGAAGAGGCAGAGCGGCTCTTTCAAACGCACCTCCATCAAGCGCACCACTTCTGGCTCACAGAAGGTAAGGTGGCCCGGCATGCCGTTACTTTCTGCTGCACCTCGATGAAGTTACAAGTGTTCCACAGCAGACGGGATTCATTGTGTGTAGGATGGTGTGGATGAATTTGAAAGCTCGGCTTTATTTCTTTGGGGACCAGGTGTAGGTTGCTGGTGAGCCAGTTCATCCTGTCAGGAAGCATCTCTTACCCTTGTGACAGAAGATAAACTGTAATACATTTAATGCAAATGATAAAATGTTTATATGTACACACCAAAAAGGTAGAGAGGTCCAGACTAACAGAATGTAAATATTAAGATATCGTAGCGATCAAGTTCCACTCAAGTTCCTGTTTGCTGTGTTTTATTGACCAATTTTTTGGCAAAAGATGTCTTTGTCAGGGTAATTACCAGTGATCAGCATAGCTCTTTTACAAGACTAACGGAAGACAGGTGAGACAAAACCATGTGACATGAGAACATATTCAACATCTATAAAAATATACATCTCTCATATGTACAAAACAAGATAACAGAATCTCTTAATACACACTGTACGTGTAAATTACAATTATAATTATGCTAATAATTAACTATGCATAGGCTTAGATATTGAAGCGTATCAACAAGTGTTTGAGATTTAATAAGTTTAATATTGTTTCAAGAACCTTTTAACTCTTCTCTTCACAACTCAGTCAAAAATATTCTTGGTATTTTTACAGCAGTCAAAAGCCAGTGTGAATTAACAGTGATCTTGTTGTAGTTTAACAATTTTGTAGAAATAAAGGGATTCAAGAGCTAGAATGTGAGTGTTATGTCAATGGAGACCAAAAATAACATCCATACAAACAGAACCAGGGCTGGCAGGTAGAGTTTAGCCCCTCCCACCGATTTCCTCTGGTTACAGCTGGCCATGGTTCTGAAATACCCATCTTTCATATATATATATATATATATATATATATATAACAGAATTGATAATGTATTGTTTTAGGACTCTATATTAAGCCAGTGTTTGGTATATGCTACTATACTATCAAGTTTACTTGATAGTACAATAGCATATAATATATGAAGGCATGAACTAAACCTTAAAATATTTTGTGTTAATTCAATTTAAAGAGAGTTTGTATGAAGTAAAAAAGGGATTTAATGTATTTTTTTGTGTAAAATCTACTACTTAGCGTGTGCTAGTACATGTGTGGACCTCCTTCCTGCTTTTAAACAAAAAAACAGACAAAAAATGAAGTGAAAAAACTATAAGCACTTTCCCACAATAAGGCACAAGTAGCGCTGTACCAATATTTTGTTACTCTGAATTAATCCAGTTTTGGAAAGCTTTTTTTTTTTTTGAAGGAGACGAACACTGTAAAAAATTTAAACCAACTGTTTTCTAGAAAATTGGATTCAATCCCAAAAATTTCATAAATACCCTAGGTCAGTTGTGCAATTATTTGGATTATTCTGCATAATCACTTTAAAAAACAACCAGATTACACTAATTACCATTTCAAAACCTTGTCAAATGTTAGTATTTTGCCAGCTAAACTCAGCAGTAATGCAATAAGCCTGATCTGTTTGTTGTTCCCTGTTACAGTGTATGGATTTTGCTACAGGTTTTAAAATTCTGGCTAATTTGCCACCCCTGTGTTGATTATGAGAAATATTAAAGGCTAGACTGGTAGTGCTGGGGTCAGAGGATAAGATTCATAAGCCACACTCAGAGACTTGTTTAGGAACTGTGGCCATGCCCATTACACTGTGGGCATAGCTCAGGGGCAGGTGGCTACTCAGGTGGCACATTGGAGACATGTCTTCTTTCGACCAGAGGATGCGTAGTAGCAGGGGAAGATCAGTAGCTACACTGGCATTAACAGCTAAATAGTAAAAATATGTGTAAATATTGTTATGATCTTTAAGTCATCCATCATTCATAGAATTCCTTTCTTGAGATAGTGATAGCCTGCAGTCTGAATATTGTCGTATGACTGGTGTGTTTCTCATCAATATATATGGCATAAGTTAGTATGTTTGACGTACATGTTTTCTATACCACATTTTCAGGGGTGTGTGAAAATTTACGCCTAATTGATCCAACTGGCTAAAAATAAAGCTACAATAAATAAATGATTTTCAGTTTGTGAAAAGGGTCTACATGCTAACCGGTCTCACATCTGACCCAAGATCAGCTTGTAATGGCAGCAAGACAGTGGAGCCACGTGAGTGTAGGACTCCGCTATGGCCATTTAATCTCTTGTAATGGCCAAATGAGGACTACATCAGCTGAGCTAGGTTAATGCCTTTTGTTCTTACTGTTATCTGCTTTCATGTGATTAATGGAATATAAATGTATACTTAAAAAATGACTGATGAAGGAAATAAAAAGCTTTGGTAGATTCAGATAGATGTGTGCATTTGTGGACGTGGCCCAGATTCTAATGGACAGAACTGATACATTACACATTTCGCAAAAGCCACCTTTTCGGTTTCTTTCACATCAACAAACCATTATCTCTGATGTAGCTCACTGGAATGCATATTAGTATATTATACAAAAACATGTTTCATCAAACTAGAATAATCTTGTGATTTCTAGATGTCATCCATTTAAGAAAAAATTAACTAACAACTCCTTTGTGCAGTTGTTGCTGAGCTACATAATTGCATCATATTTAGCATAGACGAAAAACAGTCATTATCCTTCCAATGATCATTTCATGAATTCAATTAGCATCATTCACCTGCAAAACATTTTCGGGAGGCAATGATTGATTGGGGCATCCATAAAATATGAAATCTATAGACATTTGTACTAATATCACAAGTCCAGCATGTGCCGTCAAAAATACATGCAGCCAACTTTATTTTCATTCAGTTATTGCACGAGAACCCTGATGTAGAAATATAACTGTTGCAGGCAATTGTTGCAGGCACCACAATTTAAACCATAGCATGCTTATTGGACAGTGAGGCTGGGAATAACCTGCTAATCACAGTCCCCCCTCCCTGGGTAAAGGAAAAATAATACATCTCACTGATGACAATCATGTAGCGTTTTCCCTTGTAAATAAATTAATTATAGACATTAATTACATTGTTGCTAATCAAGCATGATGCCGGTCAATTTGTATTTTACATTATTCTATTACATATCCCAGAACTTCAGAGGAAATATAATGATTTCATGTTAGGGTTAGGGTTAGGCAGTTCATATGACAGGTGTTCACCTTGTACTGAAAGGTTTTCATAGGCATAACCACAGAGTAAAAGTACCATATTCTTATGAATACTACCTCCTGTAATCCCCACCAATCCTTGCAGTTTGCTAAAACTGACCCGTTGTGTTTGAATTTGAAACTGAAAATTGCTACTGTGCCCAGTGAATGAAATAGGAAAAGAAGAAAACAGAAATGAAGGCTTTGCAGGCATGATGTGCCATGTCCTGTGTACTGTAGATTTTGAAGCTGAGAGCAGTGGTGCATGGTAGTTTACTGATAGTGCTAATTCTTGACCCATATTGAAGGTGCTTTTGATATACAGTGAGTGCTCTGGCACAAAATGGATGCTGTGCTTTACCCAGGTGGGTACTGCATATTTGAGGTGATTCATGGGAGCTTCCTTTCCGTCATTCATTGTGAGAGGCACATGAAAAGTACTACATATATACAACCCAGAGACAAATAGTTTTCTTTATTTTTTCTACATGGACCCATTAAAAACAATGAACTGAAACAATACACCAAATTGTCACATTTCTTACAGTGTTCATTTTTATTTTACTAGTTTTCAGTAGGTTGTATGAGACAAACTTATTCAAATTCAATGATGCAGTGCAATGTGGGTTTACTTAATAGGGTCCTTGGTCTGTCACCTACACCAGCGCTGAACTACTCTTAATACTCAGAAATGTGAATGACAGCTGTCTTGTATTATACTTAAGGCTGTGAAAAGTATCTTGCTTTTTTCTATTATAGATATGTACAATATTTCAGTTATATATAGATTTATGAAATTGTTTGATAGTATTCATTGTCCATATCTACACAGCTGCAATGACCATGAATCTTTTAATAGCGGAATTTACCCACTCACTATTACTCTCTCGCTTCTTCACAACTCATCTCATGAGAGACCCCTTAAATGTGGTTTCATGAGTGAATTATCTTCAAAGACAACAATAGAAATGTTCTTAGCGACAAGCCTGTCTGAACTGGAGTTCTACAGTATGTTGGGAGAAAGCCAAAAACTGTGGGACTTTGTTGTTGTTTGTTTTGTGGTATCTGAAAGACAGACTCACTCAGTGAGTGCAGACTTAAAAAGGGTCCCTCTCATTCTTGTGTCCCCACTTGATTGGCAGCTCAATCGGCACTAGGCTATCCCCGAAATTCTGGAACCCATTTCATAATTAGAGGATGAGAGAGAACGGCAGGGCTCCACAGGAGTTATGCTTGTAATGCTGTTCGCTACATACTGCTTAGTGGGTGGGCTTATGCTGCCATTGTGAACAAGTGAAATTGAATGTTCCGTGTGCCATACAAGCAGGGAAGGCTGAAGCTCAGTATGTCTCAATATGACTGTAGCTCGAATGCAACCTGCCTCCGTTACACTGCAGAATGCACTACTGCCAGTTTGTCTTCAGCTTTTTATTTGGGGACTACAGATACTGATATGCATTCATATACTGCATGTCATTCTGTATAAAAGTGTCTGATAAGAAGTATATATATATATATATATATATATATATACACACAGTATCTACATACAGTATATGCCTACATACATATTCATATATAATATACAGTTTGCATACATATTTATTAATAGTTGTCCAAATGTAATTGACTGATTAAACAAAGCTAACTACTGTGCATACATGCTAGGTCCTGTGGGCCACAGTGTCTGCATGCATTTGCTCAAACCATGCACTACACCACCTGATATCACTAATTATTGTACTTGCTTGATTCAGGAAGTGGGCTTATTAGTAAAATCAGGTGATACAGTGCATGGTTAACACAAATACCTACAGATTTTGCCCTGCAGGACCTGGAGTTGATTAGCCTTGATCTAGAGTCGACAAATGTTGAGTCATAAAAATATATATTTATTTCCCAACATTTGGACCAGACCAAAACATAAACCATAGCTTTGCCATAAAGTTTTTTTTTTAAAACTGTACTGAGGCCATCTGACAGTTTTAACTATAACCTCTTTTTGTAATTCAGCTTCTGTGTACTCCCAACCTCCCGCTAATTAGCCCCCTGGGCCCCTACCCCCACATACACATACACTGTTGCCTTACAAATTTATCTCATGACTTTTTCCGGTCCTAGGGGTAACTGATGGCATGTGATAGCTAACTGCATTTTCAAATCCAGGAGTACAATTGGTCTTTACATAATAAAACATCAAATTTACTAGAAATGTTCCTGTTTAAGAATAAGGGACAAACTCTCCAGGCATGCGCCTGACCAAATTGTGCCCTTTATCAACTTTGTTCAAAACTTTCCATGAACAGCGTGCTATAGAAACAGTAAAGTCATGTCCTTTTCACATTCAACCCACATTCCTCTAGATTCCAACCGAAGGTTAACCTCTGTCTAATAACACACCTCAAGAAATAAATCCAGTATAGCTTGCTGAAAGAAAAAAAAAACACAAAACACAAACCCCTCCCCAGTTTTTCCTCATTACACTCCATTAAAATCCAACGCGTTCAAATCTGGGCTCCCAGACGGGCAGATTGAATTAGCCAGACCTTTCATCTCCCCCCTCGCTGCCATCGCATTCCACATATCTCACTGACTGCACTGGTTCTGTTCAGCTTTAGTTACGCTAAACTTTGATCAAGCTCCTGCCAAAGGCCACCGAGGCCTTTTCACTGAGAGAATGGTCAGTATTTCATCTTCCAATGATTAATGCACATCAATCTGTAATCAGAACTTGAGATCAATATTTGTATGAAATCTATGTATATATATTAGACGTTTTTCTTGAAAAAAACATGTGTCAACAAAGGAACCCACTGGAAAATATGTATTTGGGCATATTGCAAATAAAAATGTCAAATGTTTTTATTTGGCTTTTTTCATATGCTTGATGAGCTTTGCCCAATCAACATTTGCTGGGTTTCACATTCTTATTTCAGACTGAGAAGGCTAACTTTATAATTATATTGGTCAATATTCACTTCTTATGTTTGATAATGACAACCGTATTTTGCCACTTTGAGAATAGACTGCTGCAGAGTTGTGGTGTAATTCAGGCACATGGTGCCTTCTGGTGTCTGACCTGCTGACTTTTTGACCAGAAAAGTTGGGGCCAGAGCTCTTCTTTTAGCACAGTATTTGTTTTGTGCAAGAATGTGCTCAAGTGAGAACCACATGATCATGTTTGTGCGGGAAATAAAGGACAATACATTTTGAGCTCTGTGAATTGAGCTCTGAATTTGGGTACTTATGTCAATGAAAGTAGGTGATACATTTTACAGGACAAATTTAGGTCTGTAGACTGGTATGTTTACCTTTGTTAATTTCTGGAACTATTTCTGTTCTTTCGAACAGTGAAATAATATACATTTCTATTTACAAAAATACTAATAATACTGATAATATGCAAATATTGGGTCAATGAAGAAAAAAACATAATGCGTATTAATATAATCATTCATTGATAGAACATTGTGGTAACATTAATGTAATTAACTAAAAGTGCAGCCCAGCTGGGGTCATGTGATGTATTTCAACAAAGAAAGGAGACTAAGGGTTGTTTGGGAAACATGCTTCTCGAAGAAAATGAAGTGAACAAAACCATTCAGGAGAGACCGAGTGATCACAGTGGTGTGAAATACAACTGTGGGACTATTTCTAAGGTGGTACTTTATTGGAAAATTTAATATATGCTTTCGGCAGATGTGAACATTGTAACCTAATGAAACAGCAGTAAAAAAAGCAGCACAAATAGTCCTGTTAACAAAAAAAACGTAGTTAATCTGTTTTTCATGTTTCTTGAAAATCTGATGGACAAATTCTCCACTTAATTTCAAACATGTACAATTGTGTTTTTGTGCTAGTGATGTGTGTTAAATACTGGATACCCAATAGTTCTTTAAAACTAGCTGTTTATTGTTCATGAGCTAGTGGCAGGTCGTGCCTTGCGTAGATGAGCTATATCTAAGATTTTAAATGCCATTAATAATGATTTAGAGTGTGCTTTACAGTGCTTTAAATCATAGCGTTCATGCCTCTGTGGATGCAGTATTTGTTATCTGTAGCTGTAATTAACAGCAGTCAACATCTATTTGGGGCATGCAACCCCATCAACCCTCATCCCTACCACGCCCATCTTTCTAGCAGTAAGACTGAACTTTTGCTCTGAGAAAGGTTCAGCTGTAGTTTCCTGGAATGTGTAATGATGAACATGCTGTACATTTCATAGCTTCTGAATGTCAATGAAGGACATTCTGAAGACAGCATGTTCTGGTGATAGCACAAAGAATAGCAGTTCCATAAATGAAACTGTAGCATGTTCACTCTAAATTCAAACGCCTACCATTTATATAAACTTTGATTTAATTGTGCTAAAGGACAGAAAATGACTTTTTTTTAAAGACACTGGTGTATACAGGCATATATGCAATATCAGTTGACTGTTATCATTTGACAGGTTTTCTTTATAAATTAGTCTAGCTATATAGCCATTTTAATTCTTGTGAGCTATAGATGTTCTGTGCTGGACCATAAATGTCTAGTGTTTTGGCAGATTTGGCTTGTCTCAGTAGTTTTATTTGTTGAGCTACAATGCATCCTTCATGGGGCAGAATCACTCACACTTGTATTCCAGCTGGTGAATTTTGAAATCACAGGAAAGCATTGCTGTTTGGCTGTAGCAAAAAGCAGTTTGCTCATAACCGGGCTGGAAAAGGATTGGAATTGGGTGACCTGGCCCACTCAAGCTCAGTCATGTCTTAACAAGGAGCCCTTTAAATAGAACGGCTGTGTCCAATTGTTTCAATTATGCAAATAGGGCCTGAAATCAAAGCAGTGGGGCAGGGTGGCACTTTCCAAGAGGACTTAGAGAGCCATCGTTTTGTCCTGTGTGTGTGTGTGTGTGTGTGTGCGTGCATGTATAGGGGTGAAAGTTTTTGTATGTGTTTATGTGCATGCATGTGTGTGTGCGGGAGGGAGAGAGTAACAGAGAGAGATAGAGAGAGGGCATGTATTAGTATGTTTAATTTCCCTTCCTGTCTTGATGTCCTCTTGCCCTTCCTCAGCGTCCCTGTACACAAGGACACTATCACTATCATTCCCCATGTTGCACTGGGAAAAGAAATGCTGAGATGAAGAGAAAAAAGTTCTCCAAGAGTGGAGATTAGGGGGTTGGCTATCAAAGTAGATTTGTTGTGCCTTGTTCCAGTGGGGGGATGAAAATACCCTCCAGGCATGGGGACTGGGGTCATGGGACTAGAGGATTACCTTGAACTGGAGTCATAAGACTCAGTCAAACAAAGAGCCCGCTCACATGTTCATCATATGAATGCGCCCCTCATAAAGTGATGAACTTTCATCTGTGTGGGGTTCACTGCGCGGGGTGGACAGAGAGATGTCGGCTGCAGAGGACCCTCAGAGAGTGAGCGAGGGGAGCTCAAACCTCACTAAAGAGCCCCTCTCTCACATCCCTCCCGGCCTGACCTCCACATGCTCCGCAGGTAAGATGCACTCTTGCTGGAATCTGCAGTGGTGATGGAACACCCCGTTAGAGGAGTCTCTGTAACCGACATTATGTGTATGTGGCTGACACATATGTTCACGGTGGGATCGGCATTTCTCATTGCTGTTTGCGAAAAACAAATTAAAGAAAGGTGTGAATACTGATTTGCGGAGATTTATCACAGGAGCTGCAAATAATTGTTCTGAATGATGACAGTACTGTTTATGTTGTGTGTTACATTTGAATGATGAAAAGTTTGGTGATGGCTTGATACTGCAATGTATAAGAATCAATCGTATACTTGTGTAAAAGTTTGAACAATTGAGAAAACTTAAAGCTTGGGAAATTGAACTTTATTTTCTGTCAAAATCCCTGATCATTTTCTTTAATTAGCACTGTTGAGGGCTATTCTCAGTAAATACAAAAACACTTTATAGTTATCCATTCACTTGAATTTGAGCAATTTACATATATTTATCATTATAGTTTTCCGTAAGAAAAGGAGGGTTGTGAGTTGTTCTTTCTACTGCTGTTCCCAAACCTCTTTGCCAACCATACAAAAATTCCTGGAAAGCTCTCTTCAGAAACTTTTGGTTTTAATTAGGTCTTGGCCAAGCACAAACGCAAACAGATACTGCTTTGGATTGAGTTTATTTTGGCATGAAACTTGGAAAAAATTCCTTCGTGGAAAGACTTAAGCTGTGATTACAAACACAAGCTTTTGTCAGGTTTGTTTTGGGCAAATTCAAAGAACAATGCTGATGTTCCTGAAGCTGGGGTCTCATTTTATTTGCTCTAAAACCTCTGAGCATAGCACATTGTAGATGTGCTTTATGAACCGTCCTTTATGTAAGTGGTTTTCACCCTGCAATAATCAACCATAGCAGTAGCTAACAACTGTTTCAGGTCTCATGGATTTTATAACGTTACTGTTACATGGTGGTACTGCGCATTCATAGTGTGCCTGTTGGCTGGCACTCGCGTATAATCCCTCGTAATCCAGAGAAAATGCATTTTCAAAAGTGACATGCAACTGTGAGCCTGGGCGCGAGGGCTTCCTCGCCGGGTGAGCGTTGCGCTAATCACCACAGCCGAACAACGGACCGCACGCCGTTAAAACTATCAGGCTTTGCACGCAGGTTTTCTCCGCCGCGTCCCGCAGTTTCCCAGCCGCGCCTGACTCCTGCTTCGGCATTTAGGAGAGATTATGTCCTTGCCCAGAATAAGAGGATTTACTGCGTTCAGGACGGTGAAACTTGGGTGTTTCTGCTCCATTGTTTTTCCATAAATGAACCCTGAGGTAATTAGCAAAACTCAGGTGCGTGTATCCAGATGGCGTACGGTGAAATGTGTTTCTGAATTAACTGCAGGTGTTTGGTGTGGTGTAGAATGTGATAAGAGCAGGGACAAATTGGAACAAGCGCAACACTTTGTAACACCGTAAATGAATTCTATATTATTGCTGAAGGAGTAGAACAGTGAATATATCAGATCCCCTTACAGAATCTGTTTGGGGTACTGTGAAAAAACATACGTTTTGCCCCAGAACCTTTCAGTTTTCACCAGGTTTAGCCAGAACAGGTAAAACAAGAGGAACTATTTCAGAGGAACACACTAAACAAATGTACATTTTCAGTCACAAAACCTGTTATTTCAGTTAAGAAAATGGGAGACACAGTGGCTCTTTCAAACTAAAATAGACTTGCATTATTCACTGTTCAGCCCTGTATACTCTCTATGTCAGTGAGCATGGTAGAGCTGGAATTTGTCTCAACGGATGATGGCATCTAACCCAGGCCTTTGTGGGGTTTTTTTTTTGTACTTTTTTGCAGGCACAGAAGGCCTGGATAGAGAAGACCTTCCAGAAGAGAGAATGCATTCACATATACCCCTGCAAAGAGCCAAACAGGTATGGATAAACGTCAAAGCTTTCTTTATTTTCAACTATTTTTGCCTCATTCATTTTAACAAATTACATTTTATGTAAATTGTATTTTCATATTTAATTCAATTTTCAGACCTACCAATTTACTAAAGTTGGCAAAGTGCAAGAAACATACAAAATATGCACATTGGACTACAGCCCAACAAAAACATGGATGTGTAGCTCTGAAAATCTTAATACAGACTAGCAGCAAAACTAACACTTGCTGACGTACTAAACTCAGTGCTGATTTTCAACATATTTATGCAGTTTCTTTGCCTTACAATTTCATGTTGAACAATATGCCTATTCCCATGTAATATCAGCAAAAAAATGCCTTTTATGCTACTAAGAGGAAATAAAAGGTTACACCTTCCTAACACAGTTTCCAAACTCACTCCTGTGAATCTCTTTACAATAGTTGTGGCTGTCATGAGGGGTCTGTCTATACTAGAACTGTCTCATATGAGCGATTTTTTTGCGTGGGTCTGTGGGTGGACCTGTGAGCAATGAATGGATTTCTAACCTAGAGGATTAGAAACCAACAAACCATGGAAGTACAAATCACCAAGCCATGGGATAGAAATAGAAAAAAATTGCTGGGACTTGCATAGCATGGAGAGAGTCACGTGTCAATGGGAGGTATGCGATAAAAGAGTGCCCTGTTAGCTACAGTAGATGGACAGCTGGTGTGTGGAAGCATGCATTTGCCACAAACCTACTACATGGTGAATAGAGACATCAAGGACCCTCTATTGATTACAAGGGGAAAAAATGGAAAAATGGGCATGATATCACCCACGTTCTGTATGTAGAGATAGAAATATACACGCTCCATCTCATCATTGTTTATCCTTTTTCTGCTCATTTTACCTATTTGCTGACGTGTGGCTATGTACTTTTTAAGGCTTTATTAAAAAATTGCTGAAAATGCAAAGAAATGAACATACGTGCTTCATTCATGCAATAAAGCATAAAAATAATTGTACTGATCATTTCTTTATAGTTTCTTTTATGGTTCCCTAGAGTATAGCAATGAAAATAGAAATACTTTCTGGAATGTTTTTGCGAGATAACAGAGAGAGAATTTTAAAACGTATATGAAACTTTAAGCAACTCATCAGAAAATGATTCCCTGTTCTCGGAAATCCGACAGGATAGCTCTGTATTTCCTGGACTGGTTGTTGTTAATCAGCTAATGCAGAATTTCAAGAGTAAATCACACAAAAACCACTCTTATGAAGCATTAAGTTACATTGTGTTCCTTACTCTGCTGTCAATAAACAGAAAGGCCTGTGCTGGCTGTGACTAATAGTCTCGAGGGACTTTCGGCCACTGTGAATCCCCCACTCACTACACAAAGTGGATCCAGTTGAGCAGTGTCAAAGCACAATAACTGTCCAGTCTGGCCGGTGGGCTTCAAAGTCAAAAGAAGTGGCAACGTTACACATTTGGGAGAGCACGTGGTCTGTACCCTCCTGTATTTTAGGAGGGTGCTGCATGACATGTCATGTAATGACAACATTTGAAGTTATGTAGGTTTAGTTATGTGGAATATTAAAGCATTCCAAGACTGGTAATAAAGAAACAATGGGAATACATTGTAAATAATGTTGTCAAATGAAGAATCAGGTCTAATTTAGATGTTTATTTCCATTCCTCTAGATGCAGTTGTGGTCAGCTGGTGAACCAACATGTGGCCATCCTTCCTGGCTTCACTACAAACAAGAGCTCGGAGGAGAGCAATCAGATTGTGCAGACAGACGCCCCACCAGAGAAATGGTCTGTCGTAAAGCACACACAGGCTTCCCCCACTGATGCCTATGGCATTGTCGAATTCCAGGGGGGTGGACATGTTAACAAGGCCATGGTACGACTCTCAATCATGATCTCCATAAAAGCTCTGGTGATTTCATTGTTAAAAGGCACCTAGGGTTCTTCCATCACTGGTCAATTAACTATATATCTTATGAAAGACTTACTTAATTTTAAATTATTATTATGGCCATCACAAATCTGAATGGGTTTAACTATATAAGTGTAAACTTACACATGACACTTCCTCTCCTCCCCTCTTCCCTCCACTGGACAGTATATAAGGGTGTCCTATGACTCAAAGCCGGATAACCTACTACATCTCATGGTGAAGGACTGGCAGCTGGAGCTGCCCACACTGCTCATATCTGTCCATGGGGGCCTTCAGAACTTTGACCTGCAGCCCAAACTCAAGCAGGTGTTTGGAAAGGGCCTGATCAAGGCTGCCGTCACCACGGGGGCCTGGATATTCACTGGCGGAGTCAGCACTGGTGGGTATCTGTGATCACCATAATCCGTCTTAGCTTTCTGGCAAGGAAATTGGTGTAAGACTAATGGTGTTTTGCACCTGCTTCTTTCCCAAGGGGTGATCCGTCATGTTGGAGATGCCTTGAAGGAACACTCTTCTAAGTCCAGGGGGAAGGTCTGTGCCATAGGAATTGCACCATGGGGGATTGTGGAGAACAAGGAAGATCTCATTGGAAGGGATGTGAGTATGCATTTGTGCAACTGAATTTCAATTAAGGGTTGGTTGGTAGGGGAAATTACTTGAAAAATGTTTCCTTGAACCCAGCTTTGTGTGTGTGTGTGTTAGTTTTTTGTAAATCTTGCTGATAGCTCAGTTGTCAACATATGAACAACACACCATTTCAAAATCAACCAAGGCCTCCATGCAAGGCACACAGTTACATCTTCATACGGTGAAGGTCAAGATCCAGCTTTGTATTAATTGGCCCTAATCCCTGTGTAATTACATTGCAACTATGAAAACAGGTGTGGCATGATCATATTGCGCATAAAGATTGTTACATAGTACAGTTCTTGCAACAGAGAATGTGAATGTACACTGTAGTTATATGCTGACCCTGAAGTCAGTATCATTATTTCAAGGGAGAATCCAGAGATGAGTTCATTGGAAGACCATGACCTTTGGCCTGTGACCTTCTTTGTTTCTTATAGGTGACCAGACCCTACCAAACAATGTCAAACCCTCTTAGCAAGCTCTCAGTGCTGAACAGCAGTCACTCACATTTCATCCTGGCTGACAACGGTACCTGTGGGAAGTACGGTGCTGAGGTTAAACTTCGACGTCAGCTGGAAAAGCACATCTCCTTGCAAAAAATCAACACCCGTAAGCACCTCACTCTTGTTTCTCATCATGCTTCCATTAGCATGAATTTATCAAATCGGATCAAATTTACTTGTATAGTACATTTTGCAAGCATCTGTCACAATACACTTTACAGTGGATCCTGGCCTAAACTTCCACAAGAGGAAGTCCAGGGCAATGGTGGCCAGGACAGATAGGAAGAAACATCAACTTGGAAGGAAGTCAAGGGGAGCCAGATGACAGCATTTTTTGCTAAATTTTTGGCCTAAATATTGAGTCAGATTCCCTTCAAAACGTTGGGAGGGTGTTCCACAGTAGGGGGAGTTCATCCACCCTTCAGGTTCTTAAAAATTTCTTGGTACCACGAGGGGAGATGGCTGCTTGCAGTCAAAATAGTGATGCTAAAAGGCTTTACTTGAGCCCTTGTGCCATGGATATGTGTGGCATGACCTCCAGACTGGACCAGAGCAGCATGTTTGTGTCTGAAGTTGGGACAGCAGGCAGGCAGTGGGACCTAGCGATTCAGCCGTTCAGGAGTGATGCTCCCTCTAGGGAAGGGTTCTGCAGGAACGTCCTCTTGATAATGTGACCTGTGGGTTTCCCTTTGTCATCCTATGCCTGGGGCAAGCAACAAGGCAGGGACAGCAAAGGGAAGCTCAGCTGTCACCACTGACATCATTTTCCCTTCCCCGCTCCTCTCCCTCAACCCTTTACCTGGCTGAGGGGATGACCTAAATAAACACGGCATGATGTAATGCTCTCTGAAACAGTTACCAAGACAACAGCACCTCTGCAGTTTCACACACACCTGCCCAGGAGGGAGGCTTGTGATGCTTACAGTACATATTCATATTCCATTCTAATCATTTCTGACGATGACATTTTCAAAGACAGTGGTAATACCTCATCAAGGTTTCCCTCAGAAATTTAAGAGCTGGGTACATGCGGTGCATGCCTGTCTCCCGCAGGTCTGGGTCAGGGCGTGCCGCTGGTGTGTCTGATAGTGGAGGGGGGCCCCAACGTGATCTCCATTGCGCTGGAGAGCCTTCGGGAGGACCCGCCCGTCCCCGTGGTGGTGGTGGACGGGAGCGGCCGAGCCTCCGACATCGTCTCCTTTGCCCACAAACACTCGGAGGATGGCGGGTGAGCATGGAATTTGGGCCGCCCCTTCTTTTGCACCCCTTTCGCTGCTATTGCGGTCCTCGGATGTTATTTGGGGGAAAAATCAGCAAATTTTCTTGCCAAAATGCCCCTTTTGGTCCTCGGATATTTTAATTATACATGATGCTACACCTGAATAATGTATCTGAGCCAGAAACTCATATATCTGTCTGGTAGCCAGTGCCAGATCTACTTACATAGGTCTGGTGAAGAAAAAATGGTGCAATTCAGAAATTATTTACTCAGTTGATATAAGAATCAGCTCCACTACCAACCTCAATCACTACTTGTGACAAGGGAAAGGTATTTTATTGGATTTAAAAGCTTATAAGCCTTCATTACAATATAAAAAGACTTTCGCCTTCTTACAATGCGTAGTATGTATATATTGCATACACTGTACAATAAGTTCTCACTTAGCACTCAGGTTTATGTGGATTTATTATTCTTATTCATTTGCTGGGGACACAACCTAGTGACACGCTGACCTTAGATTTTCTACATT
Organism: Anguilla anguilla; assembly: GCF_013347855.1. Classification (NCBI taxonomy): domain Eukaryota; kingdom Metazoa; phylum Chordata; class Actinopteri; order Anguilliformes; family Anguillidae; genus Anguilla; species Anguilla anguilla. Next base: position 44,480,269 of record NC_049205.1, read on the forward strand.
TACACAACTGGACAATTTTATGATGCAGTTCAGGTGAAATATATTTTGTTGAAGGGCACAACAGCAGAAGCCATGGTAATTTTCCCATGATTCCACAGTGTCTCTTCTACGTGATGTTGTAGGTAATGAAGTCTTCCCTTCTGATCTTTACTCAGCATGGTGAGTGAGAATGCTAGAGACCAACTGCTGGTTACCATTCAGAAAACATTCAACTACAACCGCAATCAGGCCCAGCAAATGTTCCTGATGGTCATGGAATGTATGAAGAAGAGAGAACTCGTAAGTAAGGGGTATGTCTAAACCAGGGGAAGATCACTTATTTACTTCTTGTTTCAGGCACCAGCTAAGGCCCAACAGAATGTACTAAAAATGCATTATGAATTACATACAACATTTATATATGAGCCAAGATGACAAAGAAAAATAAGATATTCTGCATTATATATATGTATATAGTTTTGTATATTTACTCATGAGCCAAACCAACAAGTGTTAAGCTGTATTTTAAGTAGCATGTAAAAAAACATGACTGCTTTTCAAATGTATTACTTGCATTGTATACATCAATAAACCCATGTTTTCACAACCCACATTGTCCTGCATATTCATTTCTGTGGCATCCATCCCATCCTTCATCACTTTCAATTACAAAAGCTTAAATTTGCCTTCCTTATTGCACACTGTTCCCACTAAAATATGGATTGCATTGTTATTGACAGACTGCGCCCATTACAAATCTCTGCTCAACAATGTCTCAGAGCAACACTGCTGCAAATGTTTTGATATTTGATTTAATTTTCCATGAAATTATTAGTAAATCCTTCATACTGAGCTCATAAACTGTGTAATTGTGGCTTATCACCAGTAGGTTTGGTCCTCACAGACTTGGTGCTCTTAAGTGATTAAAACTGGGCCCAACGTAACTTTGCAGGGTGGTTGGCTACGTGCATTGCTCCATTTCCAAAGCATTTCAATGCATGTTATTGCATTTTGGCTACTGCAGCACATATTCCAAAAATGACCTTTCTGTACAAAGTTCAACCTTCATTCAGCTGGACATAGAGGTACCTTTTGAATGAATTCAATAAAATTTATTAAAGTGTGATGCACCTAGTGGTCCCCAGCCCATAAGAGCTGAATGTTGTCATGACCTGTAGAGAACAGACTTTTAAATACTCATGACTAAAATGGGTCCATTTGCGTTTCTGTCATTTGGCATTTCGTTTCAAGTTTAAGAAGAATTTGGTTGCCAGATAGTACATATTAAGCTTCCTTAGCTCACTCCCACATTTACATTACATTACATATATTCATTCAGCAGATGTGTGTCTCAAATGACTTACAAGGCCAATTTGGCAAACAACCCAGAATGCATTGGTAATTACAAGCACCAGGACAGAGTAGGCTATCGATATTTAGAACAAAGCAAGTACACAGCCACTTTACTGTATATAATGTTCTTAAGTGAGCTTACACTGAGCACGATTTGATGTGAGATCTAAGGGACGCTGGAAAAGTTCACTGATCAGCAAAATATTTGGAGAAAAGAATGTATTTGCATTGAGAAAGTAACATTGATTTGTAAGCCAAAGATACTTTAAGGCGATTGGATCCAAGACTATATTAGTTTCCATTCACAGCATGTATGACCTTTTGTATAGTTTATCATAATACAAGCCATTTGCAAAAAGAAGAGCCTATGAAGGAGGGACTCTTTCGCAACCAAAAAGAAAACAACGTGCAAATACAGTGCAGTCCTGGAGCCACGAGGCCCTCATTAGCAGTGAATCTAGAGGAAGCTTCTGTAATTACTGGCATGTGATGGCAAATACCAGGATCTATAATAGTGCCATTGACTTCATACCACTTGTGACTGTATTAACATTCTGCTTTACCGCAACAGAGTAAGGACTGTCATGTAAACAGAGAAGCAAATGAGCAAATGAAGCACATAAAGCATCCTTCTGCCTCTTAGTTATAGCTCAATCCTATGTATTTATCATTCATTTATTTTTACTTTTACTCTGGGCAACTAGCAAGAGAAAAAACAAAGAAAAAAATCCATTCATTCATCAGCTCATCCATTTTCATTTTTTTTTCAATCATGCATTTCTTTCCTCATTTACTGAAAATGCCTTGGCTGACTCTCTCACAATGAAATCACAAGACAAGCAAAGCAACTCTGCCAGAGGAGTTTCTCTTTGTCCTCTTCTCCGCTTTGATGTAGATAACTGTGTTTCGGATGGGCTCTGAAGGTCAGCAGGACATAGAGATGGCCATTTTGACTGCTTTACTGAAAGGTAAAACCACTGATCTGTTTTTACTTTCAGATGCATATCTGAAAATATATATTTTTGGCTGGTTTAGGAATTCAAGAGCAAAGCATATAAAGTGAGCCTTTAAGAGTAAACTTCGTACCCCCTTGGCAGGGGTTCAGAGGTCATTTGAATGTGTTTTTCAGGCACAAATGCCTCAGCGCCGGACCAACTGAGCCTGGCTTTGGCCTGGAACAGAGTGGACATTGCCCGCAGTCAGATCTTTGTCTATGGACACCACTGGCCTGTAAGTGTGGTCACTTTGACCTTTTGACCCCTACAGTATGTACTGCATATGCTGTTCATTGTTCAATAGAATCACAATAAAATTATTACAACTCTCTCCTCAAAAGAGTTAGTGGCTGGCAATTTCCCCACAAACATCTATCTTGACTTGCTATTGGATACAATTCAATATTTTCATTAAAATACAAAGCGAAAGAGATATACTCTATCATAATCCCACTGCAACCCTGCACTAAGGCATAGAACAGAAAAGAAAATGTTTCAGAGCAACTCATTTCACCAGTGGCAGTTCTCTGGAAGTCTTCACAGTTAAATTCACAAACATAATTTATATGTAAACGAAGAAAAGGCTTGAAATCCCTCAGAATAATTTAATAAAAGGTACACGAAACCCAGGGGAAATTATTGGTTGGGCAATTTGAGTAAATGGCTTTTGGGTGCATTCAAATATTTAAAAAATGTTTTAAAAAATAAATAAATAAAACATACTTGTGACACAGAAGAGGCTAAATGGCTGTCATCACAGGGAACATTCTATTTGCTTATAAATTAAGGAAAGGAACATGATCCACCCTCATACACCCTTTCAGCAAAGTATATGTAAAGTGTAGAACCACTATAAATGGCCCAATTAGACTGCACCACCTCCCTCCCTCCTTGTTCACACAGCCTGCAAGTGCCCTATCCACCGCCACCACCCCAATCCAGGAGCGGCACAAGAGCCCCACCACAGGGCCCCGCACCGGCAAGGGCAAGGTCCGAGGCAAGAAGGGGAAAGGGGGTAAAGCTAAACCAGAACCACCAGAGGAGACTGACCCCAGGAAGTTAGAACTACTCAACTGGGTAAGCAGGAGAACTAGAACCTCAGACACCCAAACAATATAAGAGAAACATGCAGTTTGGCATCAGTTACATTAGCCCCATCTTGCAACAGGAAGGATGGATAACTCTTGCGGTGTCCTCACAGGTAAACTGTCTGGAACGAGCCATGATGGACGCACTGGTGCTGGACAGGGTGGACTTTGTCAAGTTGCTGATTGAAAATGGAGTGAACATCCACCACTTTCTCACCATCCCCCGCCTTGAGGAGCTGTACAACACGGTGAGCCTCTTGAACAGCCGTAACAGCCTCAGCAAGAGTGGTATCTATCTACAAAACTTCTGGAGTTTCTTCTTTGGGGCATGTCATTAGCCAACAAGTAAATGGCTACCAGCACATTTTCTACTTAGGAAAATGGTAGGGTGCACCTAAGCTCGCTCACTCTTAAATGGATATAAATTACCATGCATATATGAATTGGTTACCATTTCTAGATAGAGCAGATATGGGAAAATTAACCTTAAAAACAGTTTAGGTGAACACCAAACTCATGCCAAGTCAATGGCAAATATGTAAATATAAGTATTTACCATATAAGTAGCACCTACAGCCAAACACTATCCCAGGAAATAAAATACTTACAGAAACGCCCTGGACTCATTGGAGACCAAGCACCAAGCACAGTCTATCCTTTGTGAGTTAGCCTCTGCACACATTCCTGACTGGGCTGTCACAAATTGAGCTCATCAAACGTTTTTACTTCATCTCAAATTTGTTCATAAGAGACTCCATGAGGAACAAATAGGATTATGTTTTAATCATTTTCCAAAAAAGGGAGTACTATAGCAATTTCAGAGAGGGACAGACGGGGGGATCTTTAATTTTAGCCATTGTGCTTATTTATTAACTTGCAAAGCAATGTGAGCATAAACAGAACAAGACTTGAGGAACTGGTTGTGAGTGTCAGCTGTGTACCCTTCTTGAGCATAGCCTGTGGCCCATATGCAAATACTTTGTACAACTTGCATCCATACTGGTTAGTTACTGATGATGAAAGAGCGACATAAATCCAATACTTCAGAGAAATACCACATTTACCTCTGATTATTGTGTACAGTCTGCTGTCTTCACTCACATTCTAGCATTGTACTGTTATAAGGCTTATCTTGAATTCAGTGTGAAAAGGTAATTGTGCATATTATTTTATTACTGAGTTACACTTTTTACAATATTTTAATTACTCATTACAACATTGATGATCTGTTTTGAAGGTTTGTTAGTCTTCATTCGTATTTGCCTTGATACATGTATTATTATGATAATACAGCATTGACATGCTCTTGCATTGAGTTTCCCTACAATCCTGTTTTTTTTTTTTTGTTTTTTTTTTTTCAGAGGCTGGGGCCAATCAATACATTACATTTTGTAGTCAGGGATGTTAAAAAGGTAAGATAATCTCCTCAAGAAACTTGATAATTGTGTGATTCAGAAGTAACATTAGATATATGCAATATTTTATTTATTTATGATGAGATGACATGTTGAGTTTATCTGTGTTTGGTTTTAAAGACAATGGCATACTGCTAATTGCCAAACAGTTCTGTTTAATATTTACTGTTAGACATATCAGGCTTCCAGAAGTCAATAGACTGAAATCCTAGTGTTGGTATGCAATACCTTCCATGACACAATTATAAAGTATGGGGATATCATCGTCTCAAAAATAAATAAATAAATAAATAAATAAATAAATAGCATGTACATTCAAATACAATGAGATCACAAATGTTTTCATAACATAAATGAAATGTAAAATCCACAAATAAATGCAACAGATCCACAAATAAATGCAACAGATCCACAAACAAATGTAGCTGGGTCACAAATAAATGTAACTGTTTTTTTCACTAGTCTAGCCAATCAGATTTTAAGACATCCACTCCTTAACATGCCCTGAAATGGGGAGATGTATAAAAAAATGGGGTTTCTTTTATTTCTACATGTAAAATATATTTAAAAAATACCCTTTAATGAAAGCTGAGAATCTGCACTTTAACCACATATGAATGGTGATTCAAATTATTTGATTACCAATTATTAAAATTGTGTAGTGTACAGAGCCAAATAAGAAAAATGATATAACTTTGTCCCAGGCATTATGGAGCTCACCGTGCATGCTGTGATTGGTGCATCCTAACGTGGGCGTTAGGATGTCTTAAAATCTGACTGGGGACTCAGAAAATCTATCTGAGGATTTATTTGCAAATTGTGCTGCGAGGATTGTCTCCAAAAATCCACAAATAAAAGCAAGCTGTTGAATATGCCCCAGGCAACGCATAAATGCACATCGAGTGATTTTCCAGGAGAGGTTTGTGAGGGCAAAAACATATTTGTGAACCAGCTACATTTACTCGTGAACCAATTATTTTATTTGTAAGTTACAAATATTTTTTGTAAGTCATATTTTATTCACGGAATGTTCATGCTATTTGTTCATGCATCATTATCATGAGCGCGCATTTAAGTGCTGAAGCGCATATAATCAGGGGCGCGCCATTTGGCATCAAACCGCTCAAACCCGCCACTTCCGTATTTTTCACTCCCGGACAATTTCCCACATTAAAAATAAACTTCAGCCAACACTCATAATTCACTATACATCTTTTCTCTCATGGCTGTTGAATTTGTGAATTAATACGTGCACAATTAATTCACATGGCATGGAACAGCTGAGAACTGTGTAAACGCTGTTTAAATATAAACTGCTTTCCATTCACTACTCACGCGCAAATCTGTTTGTCGATTCATCCACTCGCAAACGGCGAGCCAGGGCACGCGCATGGTTATAGGAATAGGCGAACCTATTGTGTTTACCGAAGGGGGGTGTACATTTTGCTTGCATAATTAAGTGACGTGTGGGAATTTTATCGTGGTTTGTCCCTCCACTTAGCGGGAGGCTGAAGTGTTTAAAAGCCTGTCGGTGCGGGACTGTTGGGGAGAGAGGTCTGAATGATGGCTGCGAGTTATTGCACTGAGATTCATGTGTTGCAATGAGTGCAACGGCGACAAGTCTGAACGTTTGTAAATATTTATTAGTTTTTTTTGTTTTGTTTTTGCCATTCTTTACTCCACTGAAAATATTTAATCACTGTAAAAATGAAAAACAATATCAGTTCTGCTGAATTCCTGCCTCCTGAGCCTTCCTACAACCTCCCTTGACCATGAGACACGGTTAGCCTACGACACTATTTATCTATTTATTTATTCATTCATTTATTTTTGAGACAATAGTACCTGCATAGTAAATAAACTCGGCAGGTGTAAAAATGGCCTCCTTTTTAAGTAATCAGTGGAATATTACATTACATTACATTACATTACAGGCATTTGGCAGACGCTCTTATCCAGAGCGACGTACAACAAAGTGTATAACCATAACCAGGAACAAGTATGACGAAACCCCTATATATATATATATATATATATATATATATATATATTATATAACATAAAATAGTGTTGCAAATTCCCCAAGCCACAAACTGAATTCTGCCCTTACACAGATAAGATTAAACCCCATCAACAAGTGAAAATCTGTGACCCAAAAAAATTTAAGAGCAACAATCATCTGTCAACATGCAGACATATCCTCTCATAAAGATAAAGTGAGATAAACACTGAAACAGATTTCCAAAAATATGTTCCAGTACTCAGAAATGATGAGGGCTCTGAATGTTGTTTTTTGAGTGTTGTTATAAAACAATGTTCCTGTGATGTCATAGGGAAACCTACCCCCAGATTATCAAATCACCTTGATTGACATTGGGCTGGTGCTGGAGTTCTTAATGGGTGGAGCCTATCGCTGCAACTACACTAGAAAGAGCTTTCGTACTCTCTACAACAATCTGTACGGACTTAAAAGGGTGAGAAGGAACATCCACCATATTCAACTGAAAAGTATCTGTTGTTAGCAAGTTATTTGGCATGATTATACATGTATATCTTTTTTTTTTTTTGTCTCCCTCTTTCTCACAGCCAAAAGCTCTTAAACTCTTGGGAATGGAGGTGAGAGTCACCAAATGTCTTGTTCTGTGCATTGTACATATACATAAATGATGCAAATCATCTGTCACATGCCGTTTTGGTCCTCATCATTCCATGCTTCAAAAGCATTTAGAAAATGTTTAGAAAACAACCCCATCTTAATAAATTTTCAAAAGTGTCAGAGAATGATTACAAAGCATTTCACATCTTCACCCACCAGGATGACGACCCCCGTCCGAAGGGCAAGAAGAAAGCGAAGAAGAAGGAGGAGGAGATCGACATCGACGTGGACGACCCCGAGGTCAGCCGGTTCCAGTACCCGTTCCACGAGCTGATGGTGTGGGCAGTGCTGATGAAGCGCCAGAAGATGGCGCTCTTCCTGTGGCAGAGGGGAGAGGAGGCCATGGCCAAGGCCCTGGTGGCCTGCAAACTGTACAAGGCCATGGCTCACGAGTCCTCCCAGAGCGAGCTGGTGGAAGACATCTCCCAGGACCTGGACAACAACTCCAAGTGAGTGGGCCTATTTGCCCGTTAAAGTCCTGTTTCCTTTACATGCACCCATCTATACAATAACATCAGACAAGCCACATTTTGTTAAAGAATGGTTAGGATTTGTTCTAACCCTCTCCTGTTTTACAAAAATGAATTAGCCATTGTTTGTCTCTGAATAAGTGTTATTAAAGGCAGCCATGCTTGCATTTGTTTGGCTGTAATGTATAGAACATTTAAAAATATTCAACGTCTTGGTGTAAGCAGCAAAAAATTTCAATTAGACTTTTTCGGCTTTGATTCAAAAATTTTCAAATTATTATTTCTTATTTATTTATTTGCTTATTAAAGAAAAAAATCAGGCCAAGTTTGAAGGCTTACAGATATGAAGTTTGAATTATTTTGCTTTCATGATTCAAATACAAATCCCAGGGAAATAATTTGGTTGGTTGCTAGAAACATTTATAAGTCAGCCATTTACCACTGGTGTGTGATCAGCACACTATGTCCCACTAAATACTTTGCCTGGGTTCATTTTAAACTAGTTTATTTCAAATTAACTTTTATTTAGAAATGAGAACATTCAGTATCCAAGGAGACATACAGTACTGTTAAATTATCTTTTTCAACTTCTTAATAAATCACTGAAGAATTGTCTCAGGTATGTTCAGTCCATTTATGAGCAATAAGGAAGTGTCTAAGTGTGTCCAATTCTCATATGATGCTCCGCAGAGAATTTGGACAGCTGGCATACGAGCTGTTGGACCAGTCATACAAGCGTGATGAGCAGGTGGCCATGAAGCTGCTGACCTACGAGCTGAAGAACTGGAGCAAATCTACCTGTCTGAAGCTGGCTGTGGCAGCCAAGCACCGTGACTTCATAGCCCACACCTGCAGCCAGATGCTGCTCACTGATATGTGGATGGGCTGTCTGAGGTTTGGAAAGAGCCCCAGCCTAAAGGTATAGAGCTTTAGACCCAGTCCAGCTGAACCTCTCATGTGAAACCAAACAGCATGACAAAGGCTGCTAATACACACAAAAATAACTGACTGTTTAACAATCCTGGTATTTGCTTGGTTATTGTTTACAATAACAAAGGATTGCAATGCAGCAATATTGCCCTCAGACTCAGAAAATGATCTTGCACTATTATAGCTAATTCAGTTATAGCATTATGTATAGTAAGGTTAACTTAATAAAAATAGAACAGATACTCATCTCCCACACACCAGTATGAAGTCAGTTTTAGAAATGAATTTTGTTTAAAGGGATGTATATGCTCCACTGTCATGAAGCACTTAACTAAAATGAGGGTAAAGAATTTGGTATCTTTTTTCTTGTAGAACTGTGAATTGTGGAAAAATGATTCCATTCTTGTTCCCAGAATGTGTTTTAAGATGAATGGATTGCACTTTCGGTCTTCTACAATTAGTAGTTTATAGTATTAAAATATTCAAGACTTCACAGCATTATCCACTTATTTCTTCCTCTCCCAGTGTCCAATGAAAGTGAATTATATTTTTAACAAATAGACCAATTGTCTTAACTGACATTAAAGAATCAGTAAGTTATTTTCATGTAGCTTGTATATGGAATCTCAATAAACAGGCTATTGCCTGACTATTTAAAGCTCAGGACAATGGTTCTCAGATGTCAAGATGCCTGCTGCTACTAACTCCCACCGGAAACCTCTCCCATCCATACAGGTGATTCTGGGCATAGTTTTCCCTCCTTCCATCCTATTTTTGGATTTCCGTATTGGTGAGGATGCAACATACCACACCTCAGGGGACCATGAGGAAGGGAAGGACAAGGACGATGACAACAAGTCCAGCAAGGTGTCCACTGTAAGTCTTAAGAACCTCTACCAGGGCCCCACTGAAAGCCACTCCCATTTATAATATACCACCAGTCAGCATGGAAGAGTATACCATAACAATGCTTCATACTTCATGTCTTATGTTTATAACTAATTTTGGCAAAAAACACTTACCAAATGATTAGATAGTAAATTGTAATTGTGAATTGTTAAAGATAGGATGATTTGTAAAGACTCATTTATGGATTGGGAGTCCGTGTTTAATTCAATTTCTTGAAAAAGTATGTTTTTTGACAAATGGTGGCATCCTTTTAATATCCTTGTCAATGGCATGCATTGAAGCACCAAGGCTTCAGCACACAGCTGCCTTCATGCAGCACACATTACATAGTACTGCATTATATTCACTTATTAGATGCTCTTATCCAGAGCAGTTCACACAGCTGGACGTATTGCATTGCACATTACCACTGCATACAAAGTTACCTTTTATCAATCATTTTCAGGATGGCAATGTTGATGTGGTGTCCAGAAAAGGCGATGAAGAAGAAGGCAATAAGAAACAGCGAAGAATTCCAATCGGGAACAAGATCTATGAGTTTTACAATGCCCCTTTCACCAAGTTCTGGTTCAACACTGTAAGAGACCCCACGGCTCAAAACACCTGAAATGTGGTTGTGAGAGAATTCATTCATGCTCGTCCAAAAATAGGTTGAAATGTGCCATCAATTAACCAAAGGTTCCATTTTTCTACAGAGAAGAGAGTATTGAATCATATGCATTGATTCATATGCAATGGAGTTTTCCAGTCTAGGGTAGTGCCATATGTATGGGGCTTTGTGAAGCCTTGCAAAGCTCTCCCACCTTCAGTACAATGCTTCTGTACACTGGTAACATCTCAATGTTATGACAGAGTCAGTCTATGACTGTGTAATTATTAATTTGTAACTATTGTAATAGGTCTGTTCTCTATTATTTAAACTAGGATCCCTCTACCTAGAAAAGGGATGTCTTTAACTAGAGATACAATGGTATATTGGTCTCAATCTGTGACACGTCTCAATCACATCTTTCCTGGCAGCTATCCTACCTTGTGTACCTGATGCTGTACAATTACATCATCCTGGTCAAGATGGAACGATGGCCCTCTCTCCAGGAGTGGATTGTCATAGCTTACATCATCACCCTGGGACTGGAGAAAGTCCGACAGGTAGAAGGTCATGTCCTACATAATTACTGCAGGACTTGGGAAAAACAGTGGGGTACAGTTGTAAATTAGAATTTAATCTCAATGTGGCTTCCTAGCTAGATAATTGCTAAAGGAAAGAAAGATTGAAATTGAATCAATCCGGAATTTTTTATTTCATTTTTTGACCCTTCCTCAGCCTTCCCTCCATGTAGTCCATTATAATGTGCTCTGAAGGCGCTTTTTGATCACGCTTTTGGTTAATGGTCTCGCCGCTTCCTCAGATCCTGATGTCGGAGCCCGGGAAGCTGAAGCAGAAGATAAACGTGTGGCTGGAGGAGTACTGGAACATCACGGATCTGGTGGCCATCTCTACGTTCCTGCTGGGCCTTCTGCTGCGGCTGCAGAATGAGCCCTACATGGGCTACGGCCGCGTCATCTACTGCGTGGACATCATCTTCTGGTACATCCGAGTGCTCGACATCTTCGGGGTCAACAAGTACCTGGGCCCCTATGTCATGATGATTGGAAAAATGGTGAGGTTATGATTATTCTTATTCTTAATGTTCAACAGGACACTTTAATTGAACATTTTTGACACATTAAACATACCTAGAATTCTGTTCAATAAATTGTTGTTCTTAATCAGAAATAACTTGCAAAGCTAATTTTGGTGATTGCTGAGTTTTTCATCTCTAGATGATTGACATGCTGTACTTCTTTTAGAGATGATGGACATGTGGTTCTTTGTGTCTTATATATGACTGACAGGCTGTAATTTATCTTTTACAGATGATGGACATGCGGTTTTTTGTATCTTATAGATGATGGATTTGCTGTTGTTTGTGTCTTATAAGATGATCAACATGCTGTACTTTGTGTCTTACAGATGATCGACATGCTGTACTTTGTGGTGATCATGCTGGTGGTCCTGATGAGCTTTGGCGTGGCCCGGCAGGCCATCCTGCACCCGGATGAGGAGCCAACATGGCGCCTGGCCCGGAACATCTTCTACATGCCCTACTGGATGATCTATGGAGAGGTGTTTGCGGATTCCATAGACCGTAAGACTAGAATTCATAGTAAGATTCTGTTTCCTGTTTCAAGGGTGGATGATCAGTTTTGAGTCTACCGCCATGCCCTCATTAGTGCACTTAGTCGCAGAATGTTGTGTGTTCTGGTTTCTAGTCTTTCTTCCCCTCATTTTTCCTCGTACATCTTGACAGTTGACTAACCATGCACTGTACTTTGCTCACATAGCTCCCCCTGGTGGTTAGTTTGCACTTATGTTAGTAGTCACCATTTTATTTCCAAGGCTTAAAGCCGCGTCATCTACTAGCAATGGGAGAGTAAGGCCTCATGAACAATATTGTGTCAATCCACCATGAGCAGTCAGTCAATAATGTGAACAAATAAAAAAATACTTGGTAACCAGCAGCAAAACACTATTAGTTCAGATTAGTGACTCTTTTATGATAGCTCCACCCATTATGGCATCAATAAAGGCTTATTCATTAATCACTAGTATCCATCCCAAATCACAGAACTGTGGCCTTTATATCTTCACAGTTTTAAGTTAATTCATGAGAAACGTTCATTGGATGGTTTTAAAATTTGATTTAGTTTATTGACAGAAGAAGGAAGCCTTGTTGACCACTTACAGAGGGTAGAGCTTTAGTACCATTAGTTATGCAATCAACAAAACCCCTTTGCAAAAGACTGCTCTGCAAAGGATATAGGTGTATCCTATGTGGAACATGTTTTCATTGTTGTGTGAAGTCATAGACCCTACGGAAATCTATGTACATAGGCAGTTTGCATTGTTCAGCATGCTGTGTAAGTGCACTTATATATTACCTGCCAAATAATTAACTAATGCAACATAAAGAATGAAAAAAACAGGGAACAAAACACAGAAGAAAGACATGAGTCACAGTTTTTAAACTGCTATATTCATAACTGCTGAAAAACTGAGAAATATTAAGCTGATGCCTAAATGAAGCCTAACTCTCCAAACTACTCATCAGGAAACAGAATATTTACCATACATAGGCAGGATCTTCTGATAATGAAGTTTGATTTGTATCCTTGTGATCTTAAGGGCAGGTACCACAGGGGAAAAATTATAATTTTTTTCACTTTATTTACTATTTTGAATGCGGACACAAATGCAAATGTGTTTTGTATTATAACTATTATGGCTTATTTTTTTAACCACATATGCAAATGAGCTCATGAATCATTAAACAGCGTAAGTTTGCATATTAATAACACTTTTTTTTCTTGGTGGATTAAGTTAAGTTAATTTTACTGTTTCAATGTGATTAATAACTAAATATCTGGCAATTTACAGAGAGGTTTTCTAGACATAATTTTGTGTTTGGTATGCTTGATGCAGCTGGTATAAAAACTTCAAAATTAATAATTTAACATTTTCCTGATCATTGTTTTGGACATTTATGAAATTATAGTATTAATTAAGCTAAATATCATGGTATCTCAAAATTAATCCAGCTAAAATCTCCCTTCGCCTGTGGTGCCTCCCCTTAAATGGGAATCATACTATAGAATGTGATAGGAATTTTTTCCCCTGTTGTTTGCCGTAATCAGTATTCCATGCGGTAATTTTGTCATTCATTTTTTAATCATCATTAGTGGTCTTCAGTGTAGCCACAATTGTATCTAAAAAGTATATATTTTTTAATGTTGAATGTAATCAGAAACTAAACATAGCCATGTCATAACTCTTCAGTTGATCATCTGCCTGCTTGCAATCACATATGTGCCCTGTTTTTTTCTGTCAAGAGGAAGACATTGAACAACCACCTGAAATTCTAATTCACACCAGTACCTGGAAACAACTTTTCCTAACAGAAAATATATAAATGCAAAGTTGTATGAACTTAAGCATGATTAAAATGTAGTTGTCATGAGGACAAATATACTTTAGTTGAAACAAAAAAGAACCCTGTAAAACTGAAGCTTTTATAACTTATACACAAGCATGCAGAGTTCTTCCTCGTGACAGAAAATAAAATGTAGGCCTATTTTACCTGATGTTTGGCTGCTGTTATTCTGTTTCTTCTGTCATTTAAAACATCCCTGCCTCCTTGGACTTGTCTGCAGTCTACGCAATGGAAATAAACCGTGAGTAACCTGTATTAACAATAAAAAGGTTGTTTCGCTTCTTTCCAGTCTCTTTGATTGACAATGTATTGTATGCTTGTATTTCCAATTAACATTGACTTAAAGTTGGTGGCGTTTACTCTGGTGATTTTTGCTGAACTTGAAAAACTGCCTGTGAAGAAAAAAGAATTGATTACTTGTATTGGTCTATGAGTTACAGTACCATGAAAAAGAATCTGACCCCTTCCTGATTCCTTCCATCATTGCATATTTGTCACACTGATTAGTTTCAGATTTTGGAAAAAATCTGAAATCATTCTGTATGACAAATATGCAATAATAGAAGAAATCAGAAATCAGGAAGCAAATACTTTTCATGGCACTGTAAATTTAAAGATACATATTTTCAATTCAGGCATAAGTTAATATTCACCGGTATGAATGGTAATAGCATCTGTACAAAGGAAGCTCCCAAGCAAATAAATAACAGCAAAATGAAAAATTTCTTTAAAGATTTTTGGAGTTTGAAAGTACATTAATACTGTAAAACAAAAATGTGTTTGCTGTGTTTTTCTCAGCTCCTTGTGGTGACAACATGTATGATGAGGATGGAAAAAAGTTGCCCCCCTGCATTCCTGGGGCATGGCTCACCCCTGCCATCATGGCTTGCTACCTGCTTGTTGCCAACATCCTACTTGTCAACTTGCTCATCGCTGTCTTCAAGTGAGGACTCATGTACAGAGTGGCATATAATTGGTCATTGGATTGCTCAGGCATGGAGGGCTTTAGTCATAAGCATCACTAGCTAGCAGTGGAAGTCACCTGCTAGATACCTGTTACATTCCACCACTCCTTATCTCTGTATCTCCACTCTCTGTCTCCCTCTACCCCCCCCCCCCCCTTCCCCCATGTCCCTCTTTCTCTACCCCTCTCTCTCTCTACAGCAACACATTCTTTGAGGTGAAGTCCATCTCCAATCAGGTGTGGAAGTTTCAGCGGTACCAACTGATCATGACCTTCCATGATCGTCCAGTCCTCCCACCCCCGCTGATCATCTTTAGTCACATCTACATTGTCCTCAAGCGCATCTGCTGCCGTTGTCGGAGGCAACAGGAGGGTGACTTGGATGATCGTGACCGCGGCCTCAGTAATTCAAACTTTTTATCCACCAAATACACCTGATTGAAACAGTCATAACCCCAGTCAGAGACCTGATTGTTGTCTTAGAGCTTTTAATTTTTTGATAGCTGTCAAGATTTGAAGTAAATTTAACCAAATATGAACAAGTGTTCTAAAACAAATGTACATACTGCACCTTTAAATAAAAGTAAACACAAAAAAGTCTAAAGACTTCCTTGTAAGAGAGGCTAATTGTATTCGTTCTCCCTTTGCAATAGACCTGGTTCTGAATGCTGAAGAGCTGAAGAATCTACACGAGTTTGAGGAGCAGTGTGTGGAGGAGTACTTCC
Source organism: Anguilla anguilla (assembly GCF_013347855.1). NCBI lineage: Eukaryota > Metazoa > Chordata > Actinopteri > Anguilliformes > Anguillidae > Anguilla > Anguilla anguilla. The sequence continues at coordinate 44,495,784 of NC_049205.1, forward strand.
GGGAGAAAGAGGATGAGGAGCAGTCTTCAAATAATGAGCGCATTAGAGTCACATCCGAAAGGTAAACCGAATAGTATGAATCGGCATATTCCTGGCCAAAATCTTGGCGGGACAATCATAAATTATTGGATGTGAACAGTTGGAGAGCATATCCAAACAGAAAAGTTGTGTTTAAAAAAAAAAACTCTTTTCATAAGATGACTTTCACAACCCTCTCCCCATACTCTCAGGGTAGAGAACATGTCCATGAGGCTGGAGGAGGTGAATGAGAGGGAGCACACCATGAAGGCATCCCTGCAGACAGTGGACCTGCGCCTAGCCCAGCTAGAAGAGTTCTTGGGACGCATGATGAATGCACTGGAGAAGCTGGCGGGGGTGGACACCACTGAACTGTGCAGGACGCGCTCCGGAGCCTCCATGACGGCCGACCCCTCCTCCCTGCTACGGCACGGCAGTGTGAACAGCGCTGATGGCTACAGCCTCTACCGCTACCACCTGGACCAGGAAGACGCCGGGCCTCAGCCTACTGAGGACAGGGATGGTGAGGAGAGGAGGGCCCATCCAAGGGTAGAGCGGCAGGGAAGCCTCCGCCAGGCCTCCACAGCCGCCACTCCGGCTGCCGGAGCCAAGGAGTACGGGCAGACCCTGGAGGTGGTGGCCCCGATGGACCGGACGTGGCCCAGCTCCTGCGTGGACATCACAATCTCTCCTTGCGACCAGAAAGGGGACCGTACGGGTGACTGGGTATCAGCATCCACAGGGTCCATCATAGGTGGCCAGAACCAGTCTCCACTCGTAAAAGTAGGTTTGAAGACGGAAAAGGCAAAGTTGGAGGCTGCGGTCTCCTACCCCCTGGAGAGATCCCAGTCCCTGCGATATTACTCTCCCGAGGCCCTCAGCACCTCCCCCTCCATAGCCTCGGGCAGCAAGGCTGTGAGCAGCATCGTCTTTTCACCTGCCGATGGGGAGGAAGCCAACTGGGCCACGGATTACAGCACCTTCATGGAGCAGGTGACCAGGTCCCCGACTGTCACTGGGCGATGGACAGCATGCTTTGAGTACAAGGTGCACCCCAGCCTCTGTGGCCACGCCCCTAAAGTGTCAATTGTGAGGCCGCCAGAAGGATCACCCCCTTCAGCTGAACCCGAGGAGCCTGCCAAGCCAAAAGCCCTGATCGCGAAACCAGAGACACCTTCAAGGGCGACCAAGAGAGAAAAGGAGAATGAAAGAGATACGGGAGAACAGACAATGGACACAGACCACCTGTTGGATGAGGACAGGATTTACCCATCTCTCAGGTCAAAGAGCCTGAACACCAACCCCAGGAAGATGAAAGCTACACAGGATAGCTTTGAGAAGCCCCGGGCGGCCAAAAGTGTCAAGGACATCGCGGGGGCATTCGGGGGCTCGATCCACCAATCAGAGGCCAAGAAAAAAAGAGACCCCAATCAAAGAATGCCAGATGAAACAGATTGCTAATAAGGAACACGCTTTATAAATAAGTCATACTATTGTATATAATGACATGATATACTCATATATATTGTATATACTGGCACAAATTATGGAAACATTGGATTTATAAACGATTTAGTAAAATTTTGTGAAGTTTTGATAAATGCAATAGACAATTCTAATGGGATAACATCTAGAAATTTCTGCATCCACTGGTGCCAAGACAACTCATGAGAAAGAAGCCGTCATTGGACCAAAATTTTATTTTCTGTATTGAAACCACTTTTAAAAAATTCTTCTTTGTGATCTTGAAAGTTGAATCATTGAGTCATCATTAATAAGAAGTAAGTGCAGTTCCACTGGTAAATCAAACTCAATAATCTTTGACAGAAATACTGGTGACATGGTTCAAGAACAAGTACTTCAGAACATGACCAGAAGGTTTGTATATAAGTGCCCTGGGTGCCATGGGAACAGAATAGGCAGTATGGGTCTGGGGAAAGACCCAATTTATATGGGTCTTTCCCCAAGTCAAATACGTGCAATTGTCAATTAAGTGTTGGTCAGAGTTTTTTTTAGAAGCAGAGAAAACATTGTTCCAAACCACTAACCTAAGAAATTTCCCTATTAACCCTTTTGAGGTTCAACAATTTCTCAATAAATGTAAGATGTCATAAATGTATTTCCAACATTTTAAAAACTGAGGAAACAATTAGCATTTGTGTTAAACAAGTAATAGTCATTACACCTTCCTATATGTATTAGTTTATACCAACATAATTGAGCGGTCAAATGTTTCTTACTGTTGGAAATATCATAATAATCTTGAACATGTATTTCTTTGTTCAGGATTTTTTGACATAAAATTATAATATTCATGTGAAAAAAGTTTTTTTTTTTTTTTTTTAAGCTTGTAAGCTTAATGTACAATTTCTATTGGTCACATAATGCCAATAACACTTGTGGTAATTGTGTATGTTTTTTAAAGACAAAAATGGCCCCAAGAAATAACAGAAAAAAAGGGCTCAGATAAAAGTATTTAGTACTCAACTTCTTTAAGCACAGTGTATCCATAATTTCTGCCAGTACTATATATTTAGTTATCAAATGCTTTCTCACAGTGTCAATAGGCCACATTAATATTGTTCAGTCAATATTCATACACCACATTCGTATCAAAAGTGATTTGTCTCTTTATATATATATATTTTTTTTTTTTTACAAAACTGGGATTACTTCATACCGTACCAGGTGATCTGTCCCTGAGATATGAACATGGAACAAATGAAAAGGGAACATGCACAGTGCTATCTGTCAGGTTTTTGGTGGCGCCTTACTTTTCAGCACCTGCTTCTGACAGAAGCATGATGGGAGCCACACAGAATCAAACGCCAAGGTGAACAGTACGCTATTACACTGAGATATCCGTTTTATGCTTAATTCTCACAACCAAATAGGATTAATCACAATGGAAAAATATCCTCACAGCATTTCGTTGAGATCCTTCTGCCAGTCTGTGATCATCAGACTAGCAAAACGGTGCTGGTTTTTCCTATTATATAACCCTGGATTGACAGGAATTAGCACAATCCAATACACACACTATCGTTTATCAAGCTATTGATGGCCAAAGAGCTGTTAAGTACTGTGAATTACAATGCCATGAAAAAGTATTTGCCCCATCCCGATTTCCTCTAGTGCTGCTTATTTGCCTTATCTGGAGACAAAATGTAATATTAAACAAAGGGAAACTGAGTAAACACAAAACATTCTTTAAATTACCATTTCATTTATTTACTGAAAAAAAGTTATCAAACACCGATAACAGCCTCATGAAGGGGGGAAATGCTTTTTCACGGCTCTAACTTCAACAAACATATCTATATGTCTGTTTGACATATATGTATGCCTAAATGTCAGACAAAGTTTCTTTACACTGGTGACAAACCCAAATGCAGATGCTTTTCAAGTGAGGCCAGATATGTAGTGGAGTAGAAGGGGAAAAGGATATCTACCTCTCTGTGAGAAAATTTAAATATAGACACAGCTAATCATTTTCTTTGTTAAATCTTACTTTAAGCTTATGTATTAACCATGTACCAATCAGATATACAACATGCATGTTATTGTTAAAACACTTTTTGCTTATAAAAACAGGGACCACCCATGCTTTCTTCGGTTCAGCCTTATCCACCTTGTTGTGTGTAGGTACCGGACTCTTTCTGCAGAAATAAAACCTATTTCTCGTCGTGCCTGGTTTTTCAAAGTAGTTAATTTTCTCTGCCCAACATAACCGTAACATTTTCAGCTGAAATCTGGTTGTGAAAGGGGGGGGGGGGGGGGGGGACAAATAACAAAACTTTTTTTTTTAATGCAAACTTTACTTCAGTTGCATATCATAGAAAAGATTCACAATTGACAAAACCAACAGGTCTTTTTTTCTTAATCTTCACACAAAGCAACCAGAGATCAGGTTTATGTAGTGACAGACATGACAAGCTGTCAGAATGGTTGGCGCTCAGAGACAGTCTAAAAGCTGATATATATTGTGGTGGATGCAGAAGGAAGCTGTGAATTATAATGCCATTTGCAGCATGACATAATGAAATTTCTTCAATGGAATGGTTTCATTGTTACATCATCAGAGAACTGTGTTACAAACATGTATACAATATGTACACACATATAAAGTATCAGTTAATGTGTGGCCCCATAAGTGTAAAAGTATACATTATGATTTCAGTATCCATGTAATCCATGGATGGTAATAAATGAAATATAGCTACAAACAGCACATTCATTAAATGTCAGGTATTTGAGAAATAAATTGTTGAACTCAGTTATCACTCAAGTTTATGACCATCTTACAAAACATTAATCCAACTACAAAGTGAGTCTGTGAACTTTCATTTATGGAAACAAGAAATCATTAAAATTTGTTCAAATTAGTCACGATCCCCTCTGAATGGAAATGGTCCAATTCTGGAGGTGATAATACAGTGCTGTGAAAAAGCCTTCTTCTTCCTGATTTCCTCTATTAAATATTTGTCACACTGAATGGTTTCAGACAAAATTAGACAAAATTAGACATTAGACAAAATGTAACATTAGACAAAGAGAAACAGAGTAAACACAAAACATATTTTTACATTATTTCACTTCTTTAATGAAAAAAGTTATAATTCATGTGAAAAATCGCCCCTTTACTCACTCCACCAATTACCCAAATTGAAATGACAATTAGATTCAGCTGACTGAACACAGCCAGGCTTGATTGCAGCCAGCCCAGTGGTATCTAAAACTCACTCATATTGAACTTTACCATCAAAGTGAAGCAGTCATCACAAAGTTTCTACAAAAACACCACAATCAGAGTAAATTCCAGAAGAGATGAGGAAAAAAATGTGTTAAAATATATCAGTCTGGAAAGGGTTACAAAGCCATTTATAAGGTTCTGACTGGGACTCCACCACTGTAAGAGCCATTATCTCCACATGGAGAACACTTGAATCAGTGGTGAAACTTCACAAGAGCGTCCAGCCTGCCAAAATTTCTCCAGGGGCATGGCAACCCGGAAGTCACAAAAGATCCAAGAGAAAAGCCCCTCTAGCCGCAGCTAAGGTCAGTGAGTTCATGACTCCACAATAATAATTCATGGAAGATTTGCAAGGCAGAAACCACTGCTAAAAGTCAAAAGTGGAACTTGTTGGATGACGTGTCCCATTATGTTTTGCATCAAGCAAATACAGCATTTTGCAATAAGAACATCATACCAAAAGTCCAACATGGTGGAGGTAGCATGATGGTGTGGGGATGCTTTGCTGCGTCTGGTCCTGGATGACTTGAAGGAATCATGCACTGTGCTGTACCAGAGAATTCATGTCCTGTCATCTGGCCGTGAGCTGAAGCTGAAGTGTAATTGGGTTAAGCAGCAAGACAATGATCCAAAGCACAAAAGCAAGTTCACTGAAAAGAAACAAAATGAAAGTTTTGGAGTGACGTAGTCAAAGTCCGGACATGAACCCAACAGAGATGCTGTGGCAGGACCTGAGACGAGCAGTTCAAGCTCAGAAAACTACCGGTTTGTCTGAATTAAAGCAGTTCTGCAAAGAGTGGGCTAAAATTCCTCCACAGCAATGTGAAAGACTGATATCAAATTCTAAGCGTTTGGTTGCAGTTATTGCTGCTAAAGGTGGTGCAACCAGTGTAGTTTAAGGGGGTAATTACTTTTTCACAAGTGATATGGGTATTGGATAACTTTTTTTATTAAATAAATGAAATTTAAAAAATTTTAATGTGTTTTGTGTTTACTCAAGCTCTCTTTGTCTAATATTACATTTGTCCAAAGATCGGAAACCATTCAATGTTACAAATATGCAACAGAGGAAATCAATATAGGGGCCAATTTTTTTCACGGCAAAATGTCTGTATGACAGAGCCAGAATGTTTCTTTCTCTGTGAAGCACTTTCAATTTACACTTAAGTACAGTAGGACACAGTCAAAACAACATTCTTTCATTGCACAGAGAAATACAAATAAACCAGAATTTACTGGGATGAGTAAACAAATACAGGTTTTACAGGAGTTGGGACAAGTGTGTCAATAAAATTCAAATTTATTTACCTTCAGCTGAGACTTGGGGTGTACTGACAGGCTACGGCATCAAAGTTAAGAAAATGATTGAACTTTTTTTTTTTTTTTTAAACAAGACAAATTCAAAATGTTTCACATTTTGGAGGTGCCCATACTATAAGGTATACAGTAAAAATGACTTTAAATACCTCAATACATATTGCGCTACAATGCAACAGCTTGGATCGGTGCAATTGATTTCTCAATCTTATCCGACTCTCATGAAAACTGAAATACCGTCTCACTGCATGAGGTTGTTATGGCGATTAGTTGTTGTGTCAACCCGTAAAGTGAACTGCAGTGGTTACTTCCTAAAGGACACTTTGCCCAATCACAGCCCAGGATTTAAGTTGTTAGGTCACAAGCTATGCCTGTCGCTAGTCTTCAGTTGTACTATGAAATGCGTTCAACCTGAAAATCGGCACAAGTGTGACTTTTATTGTCACCTGTGTAAAAAAAAAACATCCACCCTTACATTAAGAGCAAAAACACACAAGGTAAAGTGCAGCTAAAGAAAGAGTTAATACTGAAGAACAGCTTTTGTAAACAATGCAAAAAATCTTTTACATTATACAACTTTGTTTTCTGAAAGAAAGAATAAAAAATTAACAGGCTGCACTCAATAACATTTTTTAAAAATGACTGTGACAGTGCTAATATTAATATGAAATAAAATCATGGATTAATCAACAAGTGATGCATGACATTTCAGTAATTTAGCTTACAGGGAATTTACACAGGCATGCATAAAGTGGTTCTCCTATGGTTTCACACGTTCTTAGAGAGCATGGTGTACGAATTCAATGTTCTTGGAAGATTACATACAAAAATATAATAATACATGAATTACTCATAAGAAATTTGCATTAAATGCACGTCACAGCACAGCTCAAGTCTGCCGCTGCTTCAACAAACACTAGCATAGAGATCTGCCCTTCCCTCGTCTCACCTCACAACCAAACAGTGCCCCCCTGTGGTCTCATTTACTTGAGATGCAAGAAGCAAGTGTCTTCCACAGGAGAAGATGCAATGCGCTATGATGTGCATCAATTATGCATGGCAAAGCCTGTTGAATTTAAACATAAAATAACAATAAAAGCTGCAAAGACACTCAAAAGTAAGAAAGATATCCCTAGTTAGATACATTTGATATGTTATAATTTGCCGATTTCAATTTATTCTCATTAGATCATTTGTTAAAAACAACTAGAGCAGAAAGTCCTTGAACCAAAGTACACTATTGCACACCTTTGATGACTGAAATAGTTCTGCACAGTTCTCCAAGCGATAATAGCTTGGAGAAGGTAGGTGAAAAGTACACTGAAGGGAACTTAAAAAAGCTCATTTCTGAATTTTTCTGAAGAATCATACAAGTGAAGTCCTCTCCAAGGTGATTTTCACTCAAAGTGCCAGCATTGCTACCTCCCTCCACTACACCATACGGTGGCAATAATCACCAGACAGCTGTACTCAAAAGGTTTCTAAACCACAAACACCTACTTAGACATTCTTGCTAATATACTACTGTTTTTATAAAAGTGCTGTATTACAGCTATTCAATGCAATCAAGCATGGCTTCAGTCACAGCTTTTTAATCTGTTATTAAAAGCCGAATGTTTGCACATAGCTTTTCCTATCCTTCTTCTTATTTCCCATGTCCAAGGCTATGACACAGAACCGTCAATACGAAACAGGCCATTATTTAAAGCGCAAACTACCGCAGTAAACTACCGTCACTAAGCAACTGACTAAGACATCAAGATGACACGATAAGCTTTGGTAGAAAATAAAAGCAAAGTCTAGGGAAAAAGAAAACGCTCACACTTCTCTTTCATACTGAAGCAGCTTGTTGTGGTGCACCTCTTCTCGTTTTTGTAACAACTCTGGCTATAATGACTGGGCATTTAGACTTGGGATGCTGAAGTGTGTTTAATGATCATGGATAGAGTCCTTCTCATAGTAAAAAAGATATCAAGGGCACCCAAGAAGTGTGCAAATGCGAAGACAACATTAAAACAAGGAATCCAATCAAAAGGTGTGTTGTCCTGCTAAAAGCATTAGGCAGTAAGCAAAGTTTAAGCCTGGGACAAAGACACAAATCTGGGTATGCAGTCAGAAAAAAAGGGCCAAGTGAATCCCAGAGACGGGGAGGTCAAGGCTCTGCTACGGTTCACGGAGGTCAAGGTGCCAGGGGAGGTCAACACTGACGCCTCATCAGCAGGTCCACGTACATGCTCCTTTTTTCAGCTTTCGTTTCTTCTTTTTGAGACGGGACAAAGAGACTTCCCCCCACCGAGGCGGAGGGAACAGGCGGCCCCCGGCAGCAGCCGGCTGAGAGTCCTGGGTTATGGCTGGGAGGCATGGCGCCCTCCCGAGGAAGCAGAGAGAAGAGGTCTGTGTTTGGTCCGCGGAGGTGCAGAGTTCCGTTAGAGCAGCGCGCATCGGAAGAAGCTGCTCTTCTTGGATCGGCTCTCCGTGATCTTCACCGGTCCCCCTCCACCTGACGGATTGCTGTCATTCTGCCAGAGAAAATGGAAGCAGGGGTGGTGATGGGATTGAGTCGGCTTAAGGAGCACGGTCTTCGGTTAGAGTGGTACACTGAATTTCTTTCCCTGAATTCTATTTTCTCAATAGTATTGCCTAAGGCCTGATGGAGGAATGTAATGGAGGCACAAATGCAGCTCAGAATGACCTTAGACATCTATAAGTACGGCACACAGAATGGATCATTCTGCACTCTCTCCTCCGCCCGGATTCAGTTCCTCAATTACAGTGATCACCTCAAAGCACACACTCACCATTTTTCTGTTGAGTCTTGTCATGATGTCTCTCCCGAGTGTGAAAAAGGCCTGTTAAAGATCCAGTGCAACAAAGAACATTAAAATCTGCCATTTGCAAAGCGAGCGAGTAACCCCTTTCTTTTACAACGCACTCAACATAAGAGCATTATATAGCATTATATATACATTAATATGCAGCTATTTTAAACTGAAAAGATACAAAGACAGGTGGGAATAAAAACGTTATGAAACATTATAGAACAACTTAAAATTAACAACAACAAAAAGTAAAGCTGACAAACAGTCCATTGTATATTATTTAAAGTGATACGATGAGTATTATTCTTACCTCTTCCACATTTAAGCTGGATTTTGCACTGGTTTCCAGGAATTTGATCCCATAATCTATTGCTAACTGAAATAAAAAAGATTAGCAAAATTAACAGCCATCATTGATACCACATACCATTATTGTTTCAATCACAAACCGTAATATATCATCACACTAAAGACAATGCAAATGGTATGTTATCAGTCTTCCAGAAGAGAAGATCAACTGAGGCCAGTGTGATTGGTAATGATTCCACACAACATAAACAGTAGGAGTTCACCAGCGTCCCAGCCAATTCCTAATCTGGTTTACTGATTGTCCCAGTCTATCTGGTAAAAATCTTCCCTCAGCACCTTGGCTGATGAGTGGTGAACTTTCAGAATTGACAGCTGTCAATGTACACTGAAACTGATACTGAAAACCACAGAAACTTTCTAATAAAAGACTTTCAGGGGGAGGGAGAACAGGAAATCCAACCTACCTTCTCTCCCCTCTCTTTGTACACTTGTCTCTTGTCGTTCATGTCACATTTGTTCCCTAGGATCATCCTCTCCACGTCTGAAGATGCATGCTAGAAACAGGAAAAACAATAAAAACTGCATTTGAAACATGGAGAACACATGAATTACATCTGACACAGGAAAGAGCTGCCAGCCAGGAGAGCATGTCATCATGCTCATGCTATGTTTCTCATTTGCTCTAAAACATACACAGTCTTTTCATTTTATGGCTAATTCACTTGAAATCAGTTAAAGTGAATGCAACAATCCCAAATTAAATACAATCTGTCATAACTTTTTGGCTGATACTAATATTACCCCAATATTATTGTGCATCTAGATTTAATATCAGGAAAAATGTATTGTTATGCATGAAATATTACCTGAAACAATAAATATAGTATTACCTGAGACTATAACCTGAAACACAACGTGCAGCATTTGCATCATAAACTATTTTGGGGCTCACCTCCTCGATGTTCCGGATCCAATTCTTGATGTTTTCGAAGGATTTCTCATTGGTGATGTCATACACCAGCATTATGCCCTGGGCATCAAGAGGACGGGTCAGTACATCAGCAATATAAATAAACAGCAGTATGCTTGTGAATCACACAGGCGATGCTCAATCGAACATACAACATCCCAGCACAGGCGCAAATATTTCTCAACTTTCCAAATCAGCTTGTCGTGCTTTACCGGATGTCAGCTGGGTTAGAGCAATCACAACCTGCCAGCTGAATTGAAACCATATCTGGCTCCGGTTTGTTTTTCATTTTTTAACTAATCCTTAGCCTACTGGTCAATTGGGACCCTGAGGTTTTAAGTGTGCATATGACGGGAAAGAGGACTCCCACAGTGTCTGTGAAAGGTGGTTCTGTGAAGGCGGGAGTCATCTCACCATCGCTCCGCGATAGTAAGCCGTGGTGATGGTCCTGAACCTCTCCTGCCCTGCCGTGTCCCTGTGAAAGACATAAAATGTCTGATACCACTCCAGCAAACAAACACGCATTCAAATCTTCTCCAGCTAACAGACACAGTAACGGGTCATGAGATTTGTGCTCTTCAAATAGGCGCAGATTCCCACTGGCACGGCAGGAAGAAACTAAGAGAGCTCCGTACAGCTGGGTTTAGTCAGTTCCACCCCTAACCTACTCCTCTATACAAACTGCACGGCTCAATTTCATAGACCATGAAAACAATCAGCATGTATGTCTCAGCAGGCCCCACAAGAAAATATCATCCACAGAAGAACTGAAGTACTTCAGCGAAGACAGGCTAGCATAATACCAGACTAAGGACACACAGAGAAACACACATGCTCACAAGCACAGTTTAGACAGTGTGTATGCTATTTACCATATTTGGAGCTTAATTTTCTTGCCGTCCAGTTCTATTGTTCTAATCTTGAAGTCGATCCCTGGAATCACAGCAGAGGGGGAGAAAGTGTGTCAATGCTTTTCACATGACCATCCAGCGAAACGCACGCAGGGCCCAAGAAGGTAATTCCACCACAGCCTGCTTTTGTCCCACGCCACAATGGATTTGATTAAATAGCACCCCTCACCCCCTTATCAAATCAGATCCATAGCACTGTGGGGCTATAGCAGCTGAGAAGCTCAGTTGCCAGTTTTTTCACAGGCGCAGTTAAGCTTCCGCTCCAGATCAAGCTGTTCTCCACTGTGCCGAGAGCCTGTTCTTTAGCTGGGTGCACCACACAAACCTCTTAACAATGGCTTTTTAGAAACCCTGTAAAATGCAGGCAAACGCACCCAGAATCTGCATGAAGCTGCAATGGACACACAGTGGATATGAAACCAGGCTGCAGGGCCACTTATCTTTGTGACAGAAAGAACCTGCATTAATTCACAGTGAGATGTTGAAACCTGACCTCTGACCCTGACAGAAGCACCCGATGATTTGCACAGAAACAGTTGGGTGATTATTCGGCATTGGCCCTGCAAACCTCCATGGCAAAAGTGACAGTGACAAACACCTCACCGCTACCCGGCATGAATAACAACAGCACCTCAGAAAAGTACCCACACAAGCCCTAGTGGCCCACCCGCCAATCCGGCCGCACCTTGACCTCTTGCATTCCTATTCTTTAATGCAGGCTAAGCTTTGCCACTGCAGTTTTGCTGGGTTGAATTAGATTAGAAGGTGTGGGGGGAGGGGAACTGGGCAGGCGCAGTACAGCAAATGCTACAGCACAACTCTGAGAGTCACCTTGGCTGCATCTCTGTATACATTCATTTAGGATACACTGAGGAGCCAAATGCTCACAGCTGATTGGTTGTTAGATCGGTCATATTTCCCTTACAGTGAAATGTATTTTACTATCTTTTTTTTTTTTTTTTACTATCTTTTACTTTCAGCCTTGATTTTACGGCTAAAAGCCAAGGGAGCAGGAAACCATTACGGCCCAGTCTGGACATGCTCACGCTGCATTCAAATCAGGGCCATTAGAACCCTGCCTGGACCCGCACAATAACTCCCATGCCAAATAATAGCAGTTCAACATCTGTCATGAATGACTTCCCCAGCCCTGCAGGTTTTCCAGCTCACCAGCAATATAACTGTCCAATTAAGCCCATAGCCATGTCTCCAGTGGTTCCCTAGGCAGTGGACTAGCTAGGGTATCAGCCGACACCCTAGTTAGTTCACTATACAGAGGACTAGTGGACCATTTGGGACACGTGGAATTAGTATACTCAATAGTAGGCAAGTAAGCTGTTTCGGACATGGCCCATGACTTCAATCAAGCTGTCAAGAAACAAGAACGGACCAAAGCCTACAGCCACTTTAGACCTCTAGGACCAGAGCTGAGTGCATTGTAGACACTGTACCCCTCCTGAACCAGAGCTGAGTACCCCTGTTATAGACTAAACCAGGATTAATCCAATGAACTCACCTGCCCTGAAACATAGCTGCTACCAAAAGCCCCAAAGCCACAGTTCATAAAGCTTGAACTTAAATAACCTCATTCAGACTACATGCCCCCTTAATAAGAAACCATCGCAATAAACTTGAGCAACAGCTGTCTCTGCCCATTGTTCATATCCTCACCTCCCTCCCAGCCAACTGTTGTACACCACAGGGCTAAAACCCCTGCTGGCTTCCTAACACTAGCCCATCTTCTGAAAAGATGCCTTGATGACTAACAGCACTCTCTGAGGATCAAAAACCCCATAAGCGTGGACACAGCGATTGAGAAAAGGACAGATGTGATACAGGGCGTGTGGTTTTGACTTCGAGAATCTGCCTGCAAGAGCAAACACTGCAGTTTTGAAAAAGGACCTGGTGTGACTTCCAATACAAAACAGAATAAAATAGAATAGCACAGGTACAGAAAAAAAAACTGCAAAAAAAATGTCCACTATCCAGAAGGGGGAAACCTGCATTACAGACAGCCCGTTTTTCTCAGTCAAAAAAGAAATTTGCAAAAAAGGCTTTTAAAAATACAAAATACAGCTATATAACCTTATACTGGACAGACAAAACAACATCTTGTTTGTTATTTAGCCTTTAGTGGGACAGGAAAACATTCAGAACCAAAACTGTTGCGCTAGGCAGCCAGCAGAAACGCTCAGACTGACTGAATGAGTTAATGAGCCATAAGATGGGGCAGAGCAGGCTGTTACTCGCGCAGCATGTGACAGACAGGCACAGGAAGTGGTGTGCGCCACAGACGGTGAGCCGGGAGCACGCTCGCGCCCCCCGGCAGCTCGCCGTTTCCGGGAAGATGTGCCTCGGGCCACCGGCCGTAGCGCCGTCCGCCTCCTCCCCTTTCCTGTGACCCCCGCGAGTACGCTTGCGGGGGAGGGGCGGGGCTAAACGCCACCGCTTTAATCAGGCGCTGCGGCGGTTCAGCGAGAACGCAGCGTATGGTGCGGGGCGGAGACCACCTGTTGTGAGGTCAGCGTTTAGATAATGAAGCACAGGCAACACCGAGACCTACAGCAAGCTGATGAACTGAAATGCTTCTGAAAGCAGCCAAATAGTACCGTTAATTAAATGTGACTAAAAATTATACAGAATTAAAAAATGTAATGTTTTTTTTTTTGTTGAGTTAGCATAGAACTATAGTGATTCATGGTACTTTCTTCTACATGAAGCAGACAAGTTGCAGAACACAAATGCTGTATTTGAAGCAAACAAAAAGTGTTTAAGAAACATCTCAACGGTCAACTGCGAGGTTCGCATTCAACTGCAGAGAGCAAAGGAAACACGTTTGAGCGTGTGCTCATTTGAGAGGAAGAGCACGAGCCTCATGACTGCACTCTCCCCAAACCCCAGGAAGCGGAATGGAGATGCTTGTCTGCGGCGGATGGGGAAGCCTGCATTGTGGCCAGGGCCTAGGGGCCCTGACCTTTCTCTGGGCAGAGAGGAAGTGATGTCGCCACAGTTCTGAGCTGGCAGAAGAATGCAGGAACCCCCCCCCCCCCACCCCCAAATTTTCCTCTATAACCCAACCAGCACACTGTCACGAGATCCAGGGCCTTTAGAAAGCCTTCTGTTCGCTTGGGTCACCGCAGACCGGACGGGACCGAACAAGGGAAGGGCGTGGCTCTACCGCGATCCCAGCGCACACTTAACCAACACAAAGAACCAGAGATCAGGAGTGCCTTCATTAACTTCCTTCCAAATGGGAAATCTTGACCCTTGCTTCCAGCTACAACAAACTGCAAGTGCCCTTGTGGTCCTGAATTGTTCAAACCATAAAAGCACTTGCCATTAGTACCTCCCTACACCCCACCACACACCCACATGTTAGCTGTCAAGCAGAGCCTAGCCTCGCACTGCTAGTTCTCCTGTAGCACTGTGTGGCCTGTAGTGTGGAAAAGGGTCAGCGGCTTTCAGGGGACTGTATAACAGGAGCGCACACACTTCAGCTGTAGTGCTTCACACAAGTGTGGGAGGCACAGAGACGCAAACAGCAATTCCACGTCATCAGGGGAAAAACGGGGGAAATTCAATGACTGAGTAATCTTGCAAGGGCTTAGCCTGAACCTTGGGGCCCACAGGGCAGAGCAGCACGGTACAGCCCTCAATCTTTTTTAACAGCACTGAAAGCTTTGGAGTTTCCTGGCTCATATGCCTTCTGCATCCCCCCACCCTCCACTAGGCCCTGGCTGCATACCCAGCTCCCCGGGGCTGCAGGGAAATGATCCAGAAAAGCACTGAGCTCAATATGGATCACAGTGTGTCGGCACACAAACCAACACGTAACCTTCACTTACTCTCCCTGGGTGTGAAACATGAGGAAAAAAACAGTGGCTTGTGACCAAGAGACCTGTAAGAATGGAGCTTCACTAACCGAAATTACTGGGCGATTTTTCCAAAAGGACCTCAAACATTTCTTGTTTCTCAAAACAACGATTATAAAAAACTGCTGAGAATTCAGTCAAAGGTAAAGCAGTCATTTTGAGAACAGAATTCTATAGTGTTCTGGGTTTATTTGGGGAGTGTTGATATCCAAAGTCAGTTTGTTTTTCTCTGATGAAAAACACACGCAAGCACTTCATGACACAAATTTAGCTGTTTTCACTAAACATGAAAAAATGCTTTTCGGCTGGGTGAGAATCCACCACGCAAAATCACAGGCTCACATCTGCTGCGCTCATGTAAAACGATATAAAGATCATCAAACAAAAATGTTTTGAAAGATTTAATGTGGTATTAGCAATGATACAGCATTTGCTGAATTACTCTATGTGCCATTGTCCCCACCCCATTCATATAAGACAATATGTCCATCCGATAGCCTACCTGAAATTAATCCTTCTAGGCTCATAAAAATGTTAGCAGAACACCTTAACACAAAGCTAATATTTTGGTTCCATACTTTTACCGTTAAATATGTCAGGTGATGGCTAGTAGTATAGAGCACTGGGAAGCAAATAGGTTTAATGTGAAATAAAGCCGATTTATCCAGCTGTGTAAGTTGCTGGATAAGACCATCTGCTAAATGCCTGCAATTCAATGAAGTAAAGTAAGTTTTCATAAATAAATAACATTTCCAAAGATATCTTCTTCACCAACTTCATAAAGCAAGCTCAAAATAAAAACATGGCTACTTTAATGGCAGGTAAAGGTTTCAATTTTCAACAGGCTCTGCCAGGTTGTAACAGCACATGTGCTAAATCACCCAAATCCAACTCCATCTTAAAATAAGCGGACAACTTCAAGGAAAAGAATAGCTTACCATTTAAACATCGCGGGAAGTATTATTTTGGGCCAACAACACATTTATTAAACAAAACTTACTAATGATGATAGGTCTAATCTTAGGTCCTTTTTAATGGGCTGAGGCAACACATAATTAAATGAAGCAAAGTCTTTTTTACAGCCAATCGGATTTTTCTGAAATTTTACGACTTTCACAGACAAAGACAATGGCTGTGGAGGACCAGCCTATACGCACAGGAAAGGCATGAGAGCCTGCAGAAGTCACAACACTGACTCACGCACGAAAGGCAACCTTTAAAACAATAAGAGTAGGGAGTGATATTTTTCTACAGAAGTCCCACTGAAATAAACAGTGGAAACTGCCTGTTAATTAAAGGCATCTACATAAGCCTGAAGATAGGATGTCCTTCTACAGCACTGGGTTATAGTGCAGACCTAGTTCACAACTGGCTATTGCATTACTTAGGATATGGACATAAGGTATGGCCCCCGCTAATAACATAAGAGTGACGTCACTGATTATTTGGGTACTTGCAGTATATGTGCCAACTGTGTACGAACTGTACAAAATGACTCCAGAGTACTGCAAAGTAAGAAGATCCAGCAACTGGCGACACATAGTTCTTTCTCCCAAATCAAAGAGAGGAAGTTTCAGTGATGGAATGGGTATAGAAATATGACTGGGCATTCGAAGTTGAAAAAAAAAAAAAAAAAAAAAATATATATATATATATATATATATATATATATATATATATATATACGCAGATTTAGGTTGGATTTGAAAAAAGCATTTTGACTCTGCTTTGCCTCACTTTGCCTTGGAAACAAGCAGGGTGCTTCTGCTCTATTGGACATGACACAGCTCACAACCAATTTGCTTCATTTCAGTCACCTGCCATCCGCACCACAGGGGAAATGCAGTAATACAGGTCTTTTGTTGTTGTTTCTGTTTAGTTTCAAATGGAAATAACACTAAGGGAAACAAAAGAATTTCAACAAGCAACCAAAATTTTCTAAAATAACATTCAAAATAATTAAGTAAATTCAGTGCATTACATGGGTATACACTGAATTACATTCGAATGGAGGGGAACACCACTTTTTTGGCCCACATTTTACAGAAAATAAAACAGATTTGAAATGAGCGAGAATTTCCTTGTGGGAAACACTAGCCTGCAGTGCATGCTTACAGCCTGAACATTGCAGACACATTATTTAATATTAAATGAGTAGTAAGACATAGAAGGGATGATACCACCACACCAGCTGGCAGCTGTTTATTTCTGCTAAAACTAAGTCGGCAAAACCGGGCTGCGTTTTTGAAGCTCACTTTGTCTTGTTGAGAGATGTTGCTCATTAGCGCCAGTGCGGTTGGCTCCAATATAGGCTACGTGTTTCTGTTTTAATGCAAGTCAATGGTATCAATGCAGTCAAAGTACAAAGTCAATCATTTTCTTCCATAAGAAAATTTAGTTGCAATAGGTGTTTTTTCCACATCTAATGTCTCTCCATGTGCTGATTTGTTATAGCCTAGGCTAATTATTGTGTTATTTGGACAAGACCATCATATTTTGTGGAATAATCTCTGGACAGTTTGAATCACTGCCAAGTCACTGTATCTCACGTGCTTAGTGGACAACTGGACTTCATGTCTCTACGGCGCAGGATCTGGCACAAATTTGTACAACATGGCAGTGCCCACAAATTGCTCTTCCCAGGATTCAAAACACTTTTCACCAAGCCCATGGAGAATCAATGGGTGACATCACAGTGACTTTGCCCATATTTATCTAAAGTCTATGGCTAAAACAAGTGGCAGAATTGTGCTTAATATGGCCAAATTATATAAGAACACATGATCACACACATGAAAAGGAAAACACAAAAATTTCAAATTGAAACTTATAATTTTATATTTAAAATTATAACGTAGTAGTATTTCTCTGGGATCTGAAATCAGAGACTTTTTTTGAGTTCAATAATTCAGGCCTAGTACCTCTGAAGTGCATGGTGTGTGAGTTGTAAGTCACACCTACATAACACAACTTAATTTGACTCAAATACAAGATCAAAGCATCCATTCTCAAAAACTATTCTTTAAAGGTATAACATTATGCTGTTGACTTTTATATAGTTTCAAAAAGAAAGGACAATAAGTTCCATCTGTTTTCTAACAGCACAAAATATGACAAGAAAAGCTCCCCAACCATTTCTGGTACAATTACCCTCATATCCATGGCATTTATAAGGCTAAAATAAGGACACATCCTGGATTTGTCCATAATCCTACTCTCAAATAATTGGAACGGCAGAGAGGAAAAGTATGGTGTCATGCCAATCCAGGTGACATACACGGTACCAGTCACAGTGGGTTAGGGTTTCCAAACTGGAATGTTTGGTTTTTAAATGATTTGTCCATGTCCAGTTTGCAACTGGTCCCAAGTAATTGATGAAAGAAATTTGCGTTTGAGTGTCAATGACTCCCTGGTCTGACGACCCCCTTCCTGCCAACCCTCGTCCGACAGCTCATGACCTTTTTGCGATTACGCTTCCAGCTGTGCATGCTGCCTGGTTTTACAAGTTCTAAATCTGGCAACCCTACTGGGGATATATCAAAGAATACATTGTGTCCTTTGCTCGAGATTTACACTGGAGTTATTCTGCCAAATTTAAAATACCAATAACGTTAGGAAGCATTCACTTAAAACACTCACAACTTAAGCTAACTAAATTATTTATCATCATTCTGAATTCATTTAGAGATAATAAAGTATTTTGTTTCAGGGTTCGCTCCAAGGAGTACCAGGTATCTGGAACACAGAATCTAAAGGCAGTCTTACCAAGATTTGACTTGACCTGTAAGACAGGAGCATGCCTATATAGATCCCCATGGTCCAAGATGGAAAAATATTCCCTTGACTATCCTCTGCCTATAGGCCATAGGAAAACAAGATTTGTTCCAGTACAGGAAAACCAGCTTCATTCTTAAATTATTTACCAGATTGTCAATGTGAGTCTTAAAAGTAAATTTGGCATCAGGCCAAATGCCTAGATATTTAGAGACTTTCTCTATGCTAGCACCACTTAATGCATTCGTCATCAGGTTTGAGTATTCACTATTTCTTGCCTTTGTTCAATAACATGCATTTCGTTTTAGATTAATTTAACACAGGCTTGAGATCTGTCAGTGCATGCAGCAAATAATTAAAAGCAGATAGAAGATTTTCAACAGTTATATGTATAGAATGACGAAGGCCATAAATTGCGTCATCAGCATAAAAGTGGAACTGCGCAGAAGTTATAGAAGGAACAAGATCATTAATATACAGGGTAAACAAGAGTGTTCCTAAGGTAGAATCCTGAGGAACTCCTGTTGTGACACTCAATGATTCAGATCATATACTACCTAATACCATGCACTCAGATCTACAGTACAAGAGAGGATGTTCTAAAACCACTTGAGAGCTGTGGCATGGAGGCCAATTAAGGAGAGTTTACTTAAAAGAATGAAATGATCAATCGTATCGAGAGCCTAAGCCAAATCTACAAAAATCACTGCGCAGGATTGATGATTGTCCAAAGCTGATAAAATATCATTTCTGACTAAGGAGGTAGCAGTGATGTTC
Source organism: Anguilla anguilla (assembly GCF_013347855.1). Lineage (NCBI taxonomy): Eukaryota > Metazoa > Chordata > Actinopteri > Anguilliformes > Anguillidae > Anguilla > Anguilla anguilla. The sequence continues at coordinate 44,515,304 of NC_049205.1, forward strand.
AGACTTAAAACCAGACTGTTGGTGACATAAGACTGAAAGACTAGCCAGGAACACCTTAAGCTGCGCATTTATCAGTGATCCTAAAATTTCTGCTAAGCAAGGTAACATAGAAATTATAATCGCCAAAGTCTCCCACTTTATGTAAAGGGAGTACATAGGCAGGCTTCCAAACTTTGGGGATTGCACTATTGTTCATAGTTTAGTTAGATGATATATAGGCAGAATGCATTTTGTAATTAGCGGCACAGCAAGTCTGAGAAAAAATAGATCTAGGCCATCAGCTCCAGGTGAATAAGTTGAATAATATGAGTTAATAGATATAAGTGCAGCTAACACTTCAGATGAGGTAAATAGGGAAAGAGTAAAATTGGGGATGTAAGTCAAGGACTGATGGATGGTCTGTTTTGATGCTCTCTATCAAAGAGTTGGCCAGCAGCAATATAATTAAAATGCTTATTAAGGGAGCTCCTATTTGTGGCAAGATCGTAAATAAGCAATTTTCATAATTAATCTGTACAGGAAGGGCAGAATTATGATAGTTATTACAAGTCTTTGCTGATTTCCAGAATTGTGATGCATTTCTGCCAGAATTAGTAAGCAAACTGTAATATTTAGCTTTTGCATTTAGCAAAAACAATTAGCCACCATTTTAACTAGTCTATTGAAAAGGGTGTTTCAAGTTTAGAAAAGCTACTCCTGTGATATTCTGAGTTTGGTTTAAAATCAGACCAGACGTCCTTGTATTCATCAGGTATGTCTTTTAGAAAACCAAATTAATATCCCATACCAATTAATTCATAATCTGCACAACCAGAGATCAAATCACTAAAATGATCAATGGCACATTCAGCAACAGGAGGACGGCGACTAAAATAGACAAGTTTTTCTGTCCCAGGAGTAATCTCAGACCAAGAAAATCAAATAGATTTTTCAATGAAGCACACAGACAGAAAGCATGATTTGATGTAAATTGCTACACCACCAGCCCTTCCAGTTCTATCAGATCTAAAAATATTCTAACCCGCAGTCGTTACAGTGGAATCAGCAACACTAGTGTTTAGCCAAGTTTCAGTCAGTACTAGGGCATCTGGGTCAGCATGAGAGACAAGGACGTTTATATGATCCATTTTCTGACTTTGTAATTGAAGCTGCGAGGGGGGTCTGAATTTTATGTAGATTGCTAATGTGCCTAGCAACATCAACATTAATTTTTCTTGGCCTATTTCAAGAAAACCCTATGTTGGGCTAACAGAATCCAACGGTCCGAGCCCACTAGAAGAACTGTTACAATACAAGGGGAATTAGAGTAATTTAGCAGACGCTCTTATCCAGAGCACATAACTTTTTACATACTGTAGCATCCATTTATACAGCTGGATATATACTGAAGCAATGCAGACTGAGTACCCTGCAGATTTAGGCAGTGTCAATGGTTTAAGTTACAAGACCAGTTCCTTACCTATTGTACTACACTGCCGGCCACTGGCGTGGAACCAGTGCATGAGAAACTCGACCCCAGGGGCCATCAATCGCTCCTGGAGTGGTTAGAAGCTGTCCTGTGGTTGGGATGACTGTATACAATGGTGGATACAATACAGTATGTTCGCTGCCAGTGCCTGAGGACCAGCTTTGTCTGGGCGAAGGCCATCCAATCTATAGAAATGACTTTGATCTCATAATAAGAGTAGCCAATGTTTTGGAGGGGCCCCCAAATTATTTTTTGCCTAGGGCCCCCAAAATTCTAGGAACAGCTCTACTAGTCTCAGCTCTACAGTGTAAAATGTATGAATAATGTCAAAGCTAACTCCAGCACAGGACTGGTCAAAAGGCAATAAACACTTTCCTGCCATTATTTTGTAACAATGAGCTCAGAATAGTGTAGCCATTTCTGACCATTCAGTAGATAAGCACATAAGGTATTTCTGCATCTGCAGTAACAGCATAATTTTCAAATATGAATCATAACCTGCTTACACTTTTTATTGTGGGAATTAGGTGATATTAGCTCTAGTGCAGTGTATATGATATGATATGTTACATTAAGCACATTTGCTCAGCTTGTGGCTCTAGTGAAATTCATGACAGAAACCTCACATCTGTTGGATGTAAAATGGATCATTCCTACTTCTGTCTTTAGTTTATATAGTTCCGTTTAAATTGTGGGAGAAATGAAACTGTTCTTTCCTCTGAAGGCATGATTTTTTTCAATGAACTGGTATTCACAAGTGACTCAAGAGATGCAACTCTAACTGCAAAAGGATTAATTTCATAGATGACCAAAGCCCAGCTTTCACACTGACTGGGCCAATAAAAAACAAACAAACCCCTCTGAATGGAGAACGTTTTCATGGACAACACTGCAGTACTGACAGTGTCAGTCTCCATGCTTCACCCCCCACCCCAGTCTTACAATTCACTGTAAACTGAGTTCTGAGCTCTCATATCTGACAGTTAAAACTATTTACATTCACACATGAATCCCACAGAAGAGAAGCAGCTCTGTGTCCTTTCATATTTTTTTGTGAAAAGACAAAAGAGGGAAGTCCATACAGTCCTCAATATTTTTTTTTACAAAGGAGTTTAAGGTTTCACATACTCCGGTATTTGCACATACCAGAAATAGAGCCATGGTTTTCTCTCAAAGATATCACTATGTAAGGAAATATAATGAATGCAGCTCTTGGTTACATATGCTTCATCACACTTTTGATTTAATTAACATAACATAACATAACATAATGACAAGAACAGGCCATTCAGCCCAACAATGCTCGCAATTTTCCTGACTAAATTGTAAATTGTACCTAGTGCTTCAATTACCTACAGACTAGATAGAATCTAACACAGTATCAAGCCTGGTCTTGAAAATCCCCAGGGTTTCAGCCAGTGGTTTCCAGTTTTTTTCAGTAGAGTGCAAGTTACAGTTATAGCTAACCCAACAGGGAGATATTTCCCTTAATTTACAACACAAGCAGTTCCACTTCTACTGTAGGTCTACACACCTGAGCAAAAATGAAAACCTCAAGAATGGAATTAAAATAATCAATAAAATTTTAGATAGGACATTTCACATCAGATGAATGAGTGTTCATGATCATCAATCTTGCATATTTATTTTTTATATATTATGTAATATCCAAGGAATGATAATGATTTCAAAGTGGAACATCTATAAACTGCTAGTTGCATTACCTTGGAGCAGACAAATCATAGCATACAGGCTACAGCATATTACATCAGGTTTAAGCTAAATGAAGGTTACCATTATTATGCAGAAAACATCACAATCATACAAGGATAGCCTATATTTTAGCAGTATAAACATTAATATTAGCCTATACAATTCAAATAATTTGAAACATGAACAAACAAAACCATATGTTCATGACACATGGGGAACACTAAAACAGGCTTGTAAACATATGTGGACTTCAGCAATAATGAAATGAAATGAAATGAAATTTTTATTTCGGTCTGCATTCAACAATAGTAAGTTTACACGAAAGGAGGCAGATACTCAAATATCACAAACTAAAAACATAAGGAAGGAAAGCCATGCCAAAGATTTGAAAGTTCAACAAATGAGTAACAAACACATATTTTTCTGAGTGGTAGGCCAATTGCCAGCTTCTTAAACCAGATTCAACTACTCTGCATATATAAGAATGTATTGCAACATAAATTCTAAAATATTGCCTACTATTATAAGGTTACTTATTCAATTACTGATTCATAGTGACAATAAAAAACTATGCCTAAATACTGCTCTGTACATTTGATATTACAATTTAATGAGGGTTTCCAGCTGTACAAAAAACACTGTTTTTTTCTGTATGAAACGTGACAAAAGAATATTCAGTACTTTTGTTGTATTCTTCATGGGACTTTCCAGCAGGGACTCTAGTTGAAAATGAAAGTCCATGGAATGGGTGACATACTGTAGGGGGTTCCTGTTTGTTTCTGCAACTCAATTACATCACTGCAGACTTTCCCCATTTCCACTAGCCTGGGAATTCCACAAAACTCACTCTGAATTCTGCCTAATCAATAAGCTCACTATGCTCCAGAACCCAGAGCAGTCGCATTGCAAAACCATGAGCTACATGCCCCCGCTGTTTTCACTCACCAAACTGAGAAATTAGAAGCAAGTAAAAGATTTCCGGGCAAAAGCACACTTTGTATACTCAGCACACTGCTACACGGTCTTCAATGAAGCACGATGGTCTCACCTTTACATATAGGTTACTTTACTGCACACAGTGATTACAAAAACTGTCAAATTAATATTTCTATACTCCTGGAAATTAGTCAGTTAAGAGAAGTAGAGATGTTTATTAATAGTGCAGTAAGTACACAGACAGTCATTAATGTGTAATTTTGCAGTACATTGGAAGATGAGTGGATGATTGTCCTCTGAATGTAGATACAGGTGCAGGTTCTGTAAGAAGGCATGTTTCAAGAGAATATAAATATAAAATGTGAGTAGGTTCCTGTCAGTAATTTTAAGTTTCTAGCCAAATATCCCATTTGTTGTAAATCAAAGTATTATGATTTAACTATGTTGGACAGAAACTGGTGGGTTCCAACTAGGCTACGTGCAAACGGTCACAATAATGGTAACCTCAACACAAAATTACTGACGCACTCAAATACTCCCAGAAGCAAGGGAAGATACCTTCCTGCTTTGAACATCCTGTATTAAGTGCTGCCTGTAAATTCTTTCTTGCAAGAACAATTTGTGACTACATTTGGCAAACTAATTCTATACATTTCACGTGACTGTCCATTTCCTTAGTAACAACATCTCAAAATAAAAACAATGATATTCTGACGCGATTGGAGCATGTACGCTACAATCACATCCAATATGTTGAACAACCTGATTTCATTTAAGTTTTCAACCAGTTCTATGAGCTTTTCTACCCAAAATGATATGCTGTATACCAAAGCCAACAACATACTCTGTAACCCACAACTTTATCTTTCAGATGCAACGTAAAACATAGCTACGTCTATGAAGCTATACAAGCCGAAAGAATAAATTCAGTTTGGAAGGCGAGGGTTTACCCGGCATCAGCTGTAAAGCTCAACATTGTCCTGCGCCATTCATTCCATTGCAACCACTCCTTTCCGATGAGGGTAGGGAAGCACCGTTAATTGCCCGTATAACTACCTAGCTAGTTTCATTTTCTAGTCTTGAATGACCCAATGTTATAACACTCTATCTGCATCACAGAGCAAGCGTGTAGTCTGTGTATTTAGCTAGCTAGACATTTGAGTATTATCCCCTTGTCTGTATTAATTTGGCGCAACCTACAAGTCACAGTGATAAAGTACTGAATGGAAATCATGAATGCCCAATTGACAGATTCATCTCAGAAATCAAGGCAGTACCAATGCAACAAGATAGCTACGAAATGTATAACTGTTGTCTGTTTAGCTAAACAATCAATGATTTTCATATCGTGTGGCATTCAAATTAGCTTAACTGAACGCTTCGGTACGCTGTCTTTTCAAAATGCAATTAACAAGCAAGAGGTAACTAATGGCTGCAGTAAAGCCATTTCCAGCCACAACTGTAGCGAACATGAACATGCTAGTTTTGGGGCCTTTTCCCGTGTCAGTGCCCTCTTATCGTTTTGTATTACTAGCAAGCTAACATTAACTCAGTCAGCATGCTTCTCTTGCACTCCAAATGATCAACAAAGACAGAACCGTGTAAACTGACCTATTGTGGATATGAAGGTGGTGTTGAATGCGTCTTCGCTGAACCTGAAGAGCAGACAGGTTTTGCCCACTCCGCTGTCTCCTATGAGTAGGAGTTTGAACAGATAATCGTACGTTTTCGCCATTTTCCCCCACCGCTGTCTCCGCTTGATAATGACAATGTAGCGGGGCAGAGTAGCACACTGTATCCATACAGTGAAGGGAAGAGAGGGCGTGAGACCAATGACGTCAATAGCTGTCTTGTCGTGCAGAACACATGCATAGAGTTTTGGTCCGTGTAGTTTTTGATGGTAAATCGCTGACTGTCAATTTCTATCTGCGGCAATCTGCCCATGCAATGTCTTTGTTTGCAGACTGGAGAATGTACAAAGCTGTTATTAGTCGTCGTACCCAAAAAATTGTGTTTAATCGGTCCGATTAACTTTAGTTCCAGCGCAGCCCAATGATTGTATCTGGCAAATGTAATACGTGTGCTTTACACAATCAAGTATACCTTTATGTCGGGTGGTTCGTACCTCGTAAAGTTATCTAGAGGTTCAAGTGACAAAGCATGTAACGACAGCCAGTCATTATCACCCTTTTGGATAAGAGTGCAGGCTGAGTAGTAGGATACTGTACATCCACAGAGCTTTCCAAATCAGGGCTCTGTTCCGTACGTGGCTAACTGAATTAACAAGATTAGTTAGTTAACATTTTGGGTCCTTGTAACAGGCACATTTTATATGCTGTTGGCGACGCTGAAAATATCAGGGAAGTCATAATATGCCGAGCAGTCAGGAAACTGTAACTTTCATTGAAAATGCATATCATCAGATTTGATGGTCATGCAAGGGTGAGCACTATTAAGGAAGGTTTGTATGTAGTCGCAGGTAAATTTTATATGATTCTTATGAGGGCTTCACAATCCTTCAATTTACATAACTAATACATGTTTCTATACAGTTTCCAAATGTCCTTGGTGTGCTAGACTGTACACAGTCACATTAAAGCACCTTCTGGGCACATGAGGGGGATTATGTTAATAAAAAGTCATTCCACTGCATGAATGTACACAAAGTGGCACAGTGTTTCATAACTTTCAGGAAAGGTTAGTGTTTCATAACCTTCAGGAAACAATAGTGACAATTCTGATACAAAGAATGTGGCCTATGTTTCTGCTTCAGCTACAGCCATACCACCATGTACCCTGCTCGTGCTGAATGATTGAAGCTAAGAAAATTTAGGCTTGGTTAGTATTTCTATAAGAGTCTTCATGGGAAAACTAAGCTCCTGCTGGAAGTGGTGTTCCATCTGGTCATAATTAAAACCACAATGTACCAGTGCAGTAATGGGGACACTGTGCTGTAGGAAATGCTGTTTTTTAGATGAGAAGTTAAACCAAGGTGTCTGACTCACTGTGGTCATTAAAGATCCCATGACCCTCATTTCAAAGAGGAGGGGATTCCCTGGTGTCCTGGCTAAATTCCCAACCTAGCTGTCTCCACCTGCCACCTAATCACCCGCTGATTTAATTGGCTGAAATGGTTCTCTCCCTCTCCACATCAGCTGATGTGTGGTGATTGGTGAACGTCTGGTGCAAAATGGCTGCTGTGCACCCATCACCTGGGTGAGTGTTGCACATTGGTGGTGGTTGAGGTGAGTTTTCCCCTCATCATTTTAAAGCGCTTTGACTTGCCAGCTGGTGAGAAAAGTGCTATATAGATGCAAGGAATTATTATTATTATTATTATTATTATTATTATTATTCTGGTGAAAATTACAAATGTTTTTATTCTCAGATTATCTGCGACTCTACATGCCTCATCAGTAATATTGAGGCAAAGTGGCCTAGGATCTGTCCATGATGCATGCTTCTTTTGGGAGTCCACCTTGTGCTCTAGGTTAGAGCATGGTAGAAAAAAAGCAAAGTCCCATGTATGGCCTTATTTACATGTTCCTACATTCCCTCATGATCTAATAGTACATAATTCCACAGGACATTATCATGGTATCCTCCTGGGGGACAGGAGCTACTTCTGCATGCCCTTCTTTAGGGCCCCCTACCCAGACCCCACCCTTGGGCCTCAAGCAGGCGACAATGCAGCTGTTCCCAGGATAAGAGCCAGTATTGAAATTACCTTTGGGTAAGAAAAGGGAAGATTCCAATGCCTTCATGGCCTGACGGTGGCACCCGATAGTGCATATATGATTTTTGCATGCGCAGTGCTACACAATATTGCAAGAATAAGGAAAGGGAGGGTCCCACATGTCCAGCAGCAACTCAAAGATCATATTGAACCTGTGTACCTAGGCCAAGCTAGTGGTAGAGCTGCAAGGGACAGGACTGCACCCCCTCTTAAACGAACAACCAGCACGACAATGGTAGCGCTGCGAAACTCCGTATTTGGCATAGTCATCCTGTATTGTCTAATAATTAAACTAGAACAGAGTTTCTGGTTTCAACTCATAGTTTGGTTGCAGGAGCAATGGATGTCTGAGTTGAGTAATCTAGGCACACCGATGTGCAGACCACTAGGGGCCTTGCGCGAAGGGGTTAATTTAAAGTTTTAAAATAATTCAAGCTTTGTGGTTCCAGGAAAGGAGTTGTGGTGCTGTCCACCAGGGGGCAACACCAGCCCTAAATACAGATACGACCATAGTTGTGATATGTGGCCATCGCAACTATGGTGAGATTTGGTGAGAATGCAGCATAAGGCTGTGGCCAATTACCTAATCATTAAGCTTATTACAAGGCCTAGTGGTGAGGCCTATTAGGAGGACAGGTTTTTGGATTGTATGGCTGTTGTCAAGGACATTGCTGCATTTTATGCCTCCGTTTCCTTTTTTGGTTTGGTATTTTTTCCTGCCTTTGCCCAGAAAGTTTTGGTTGCCAGGTTGCCCTTCTCTTATTTTCCAAGGATTTCTGTTATTTTCAGTTTCAGGATTAAATAAACAACAAGAAGCCAATTATCAATTTTTGTTTTTTTCTCTTCACCACATACAGGGGTCACCCCCAGCCCTGCATCACAGCTTACAAAAAAGATTTTATTTGGGGTGCATAATAAATACATAGATAATCATGAACATGTACACAAAATGGAAGTGTTACCTTCATAGAAAGCATAGATGTTCCTGTGTTCACTCAAGGGCTGGTTTTGTAATGTAAATGTACGTTAAAGAAAAAATTATTCGGGGGTGTGCAAGTTTTGTTGCATGGTCCCTTGAGGGATTATTCCTTTACCTTCCTGACTGATCATTTACAAAAATCGGGCTACACATGGAGAAGGAGCATGCATGAGGACGTAACGCGGTGGGCTCCGTTATGGAGCTGCATTCACTGTGTCTGGCACTGCACCCCGCCCCGAGGACTATCATCCTCTTCGTAGGCCTCGCCGCTGTAACTCCTCCGCTGGGACTCGTAGTCCATTTCAGTCAGGTCCACCTCCTCCATGTCATCCGTGATCATCACGTCTTCTCTCTCGGGCAGCAGGGCTTCCAGCTGGGGTAGCATGTGAACGGGGAGCCAGTGTTTTTCTGGGAACTCCACCTGAGGAGGAAAAGAAAAGCCTGACTGACCAGGGACTGACCACAACTAATAAGGTGATTAAATACACCTTTTACAAATGGAAACAAGCTTGATGACTGGAGTGTTTGGGTAAAATTAATTACATTGTAATTTAGTATGCATGGGAAGAAGAAGAACTGTATTTTGACTGGAGTGAATTGAAGGGGTATTGGAAGTTTGGTAACACTTTACTTGAACACTCTGACATAAGGCTGACATAACACTGACATACATGACATAACAGCTGTCACAAGATGACATAACAGATGTCAAATAATGTTTATGTTAAATGACAATACTCATCACTTCTCATCACATCTATCAGTAAATCTTATGACAAATGTTGCTGTCATTAACATTTACCAACAGAACTATCCCAGTCTGTTATACCGCCTTGGGACAGCTGTTATGTCACGTGTACAACAGCACTATGTTAGGCTTCAGGTGAACTGTTACCAGAAGTTTAATCGTAAACAGGAATTGACTAATGAGGGATTGAGGTTTTGTAAAGGATAGAACTGCCGTGTGCCATTAACGACTTGCTGATTTGAACCAATCGTGGCGTTTTCAATTTGTGAACAATATCAACAATGCAGTCTTTGATTGAGTTCATAAGTGAGCCTTGCGTCCTAGTGTAGCTCCACCCATTATGGGAATTTGTGAAGACTCGATATCCAGAATTTCAATTTACCCCAAATGTGATGGATGTTGGTAAGATCTCCCATTTTTATGGCATCAAATGTCAGGTCTTCGAGGAATACACTTCATGTGCAAATGGTGCAGGGATCGTGTGAGTGCACAGAGAATTTGCTTTTGCGTAATGAAACAGGGACAAGCCTGTCAACTGTAGCCCTCCCTCCACAGCAACAGTAACCAAAGTTGCATGGCCCTGCGAAGCTGCTTTAGTAGGCTGCGCCACCTGGCAGCCCACATTCTACTTGTCTAGAAGCTGTGGGTAATTGTAGACAGAAAAATGTTCTTAAAAGAGGGGCTTTATAAAAATAAAAAAACCTTACCATGAACTGAATAATGAGCTGTCCTTTCTCATAGGGGTCCCTGTACACAGGCATGCCTTCGTTCTGGACATATTTGATATCATTGTGCTTAACAACCTGACCTGCAATGGGAAGAAGAAGGTATAACATTCTTGTGAGAAGAATGAAGCATGGACTGTCACCACAGCCAGCTAATGGTCCAGTCAACTCGCACAAGAAGCAGAAACCCTTGACTTACGGAGTACAGCACATACCTGGTGGTGAGCTGATAATGAGCGTTCTGTTGTCAAGGGTACAGATGGTCTTTTTGAACCCACACAATGCTTCCACCAGCTTGATTTCCATCTTCATGATGAGGTTGTCCTCCTGCCTCTGGAACACTGGATGATCTTTCTGGTCCAGGACAATTATGACATCGCCGGGTTCCAGCCCAGGCTCTTGGTCACCCTCCCCGTGGAATGTAATCTTTTGGCCATCTTTCATACCTATCCATTTAAAAAAGCAATGTGGTTCTTCATCAGTGAGTTAAAATTTCCCATCCACAATTAGCTATCCCAGGCGCTGGATGTTTTCACACAGTTACACTTTCCCTAAAAGTAGTTAACTTGGAAAAAATACAGCTATTTTATAATGATAAACTACAGGTACTCAAGATTCAACTATATAGCATAAAGAAACTTTCAGGACAATAATGTTTTTTTCTGTGGAAATAAATCAATGGCTCATCATACAGTTACCATTAAATGTGCACATGTAACGAGATTTTGGAATTCCTTCAAAAATAGAATAGAAAAAGGTAATCAAACATAGAAACAAACACCTGGGAGAAGAGTCGATACTGACACAAACATTCCGATTTGAGATTAATATGGTTATTACCTTATACGAGGCTGACTCATAAATGTTTCCTGCTTCCAGCAAGAACCACTTTCTTATGGTTTTTATTTTCTCAAAATACCACAGGATTCCCAGGGTTGCATCTACCTTTATCAATGTGGACTTCCAGGATCTTCTTCTTGCGTTCCACTTTGTGGCCATTGCAGACCTTGCAGCGGTCCTTGGAGCTGAACCTCTCGCCCTGGCCCTGGCAGTCCGAACACATGCTCTGGATCTGCTGGATCATGCCCGGGCCTATCTGCTGCACCTGGATCTGAACGCCCCTCCCTTTGCAGGATGAGCACTTCTCCAAAGTGCCTTTTTTCCCTCCATAGCCTGAAGGAAACAAGATTTACCAATATGGTCAGCCCCAGCCGTTTGGCACAACATTGACACTAGCCCCAAGAGGCTACTGGTGACATCTTCTGAGCTTATCACAATCTTCTAGTGCAGTACAGCATTCAAAAGTCCTGCTTCGTATTTTATATAAAGTAGAGCAAAAAAAGAGGGTAACAAATAGAAAAGGTCACAGCTCAGAAGGTGCCATGGCGAGGGATCAAACCCCCACCGATGCAGGGGGACTTGTATATGGCTTGAGAGTTTGTTGCCCTATGCACTGCACCACATGTCCAAAATACTTTTTTTAAATTTAATTTTATTTTTTTAAACAAAACATATCTGTACCAAAATAAATGCTGCTGTTGTGTGGTGAAACAAATCCCTGCCAAAATCAAGAGCAAAATAATGAGGATTATTATTTATTCTACATTTTAGCCTCAGTATCAAAAATGCCACTTGACTGTATTTTGCTTGCAACTGGGAAAATGCTTATATTTATGCATCCAAATTTGATGTATAAAAATGAAATCCACTGAAAAATAATGATGGGTGTGAGGTTTCATAAACCACATAATTGGTAAATTGTTTGACCCAAAGATTTTTAGTTTCCATGGCAAAGCACATCATTTGATTTAAAAGTCACTGACAGCATACAGTACAGTATCTCTGGTCTTTTTTGGTTTCATTGATCTTCATTCTCCTATCACAACTGAAAAGTGGGATATGATGAGCTACAACAAAGAATGGTGGAAGTACTTACCATCGCATTTTTCACAGATTACATTCTTCTGGAGGCCTAGTTTCCTGGTTGCACCATTGTACATCTCATCCAGTGTTACACTAAGCTGGTGAACAACATTCTTCCCTAGGAAGAAAAATGAAAATTGTCATCAACCAATTATAAGACTGACAGATTAAATACACTGAATCATCACAAAATGGTAGCATAGCCAGAAATATTAATATATAGTGCCTGGCAAAAGTATTCAAACCACTTCAAAGTTATCAAATTTTTCTCAACTACAAATGGTACTTGCATTTACCTTTTTAGTCTTTGAAAATAAAATCTCACAGAACTAAATGTAAATGTATAATTTGTAATTCAGTGAAATGTGACAAGGTTGGTCAAGGGTCTGAATAGTTTTGCAAGGCACTGTAGTTGGGCCTCCATGGAACTAGATGGGTCAAAATTGAATTCATAATTCGGTGTGATGGGTCAGCCAAGATAAATTGGTGGGCCAGGTTACTATTTAGGCAGCCATGATCCACCCTGGCACACCCATCCCTATGTGGTTGTAACAAAAAAATACATGCTGAAAAATAACAAGAATGCAATCAGTTCCATTACAGACCAGTACATTAAAATGGATGGATGAGAATACCATTGAACTGTAAAACAATGTTCAGATACTGGAGTGTTCAGTGTAATAAGAAAATGACAGCAATCAAATAACATCTGTATAGTATGAGCTCAGTATGAACCAATTAAAAAATATATATGGACCATGGGATTTACAAATAGCCCATATTAAAAGTCAAAATTTTTAATCAGAAAAATTGCATTTTCCCAAGCTGAGACAGGTAACTTTTAGTACTTTAAGATGGAAAGTTTTACAATAGCCTTACCTCGTCTCTCTCTCTGCATTCTTCCTCCCCCTCCAAAGAACATGTTAAAAATGTCCATTGGAGAGGAGAAATCTCCACCACTCCCACCTTCCTTGATAGCCTGCTCCCCACCTTGGTCATAGAGATCTCTCTTCTTTGGATCTGATAGGACCTCGTAGGCCTGAGAAATCAGCTTAAACTGAACAAAAGAAGGTGGTTTTTACCTTTCAAATAGTAGACCATTGCCACACTTACCTAAACTAACAAAGGTATCTACATAATGTAAACGCGTCATTTAGCCTTGCGGTGAAATATTACCTCCGTCACATTTTATGAATAAGGTCCTTAAACAGGCACACGCATAAGTCATTGAGTAGCATATTCTACTGAACACATACATTGACCAAGACAAATACCTTTGTCCTTCGAAGCGAGTTAAGTTAAATTGTATTCAAATCTACTGAAGCTTACAGAATAAGGGGACTAAGTATATTTTTTACTAAGTAGGCCTACATGTGGATATTTACTACAAACATGAATAAAAACGCGGCTCTGGAAATACGCCGTCACAATTAGATTTAAAACAATTGACGTTTTTATTGCATAGACTTGCTTTCGTTTAGGAAATACTCAATGCCTGGCCTAGCTGGTGATGGGAAATTCATGAAAATAGACAATAATAAAACAAGGGTTTACCCATTTACACCTTCCGGTATGTACTATTTTACAAAGATTGCTCGCATTACCCGTTTATAATAGACTAGACATGCGATAAACATGGCATTTATTTATTTATTTTTTTTTTACTTAAAGCATTTCGCATTCAAAGAATGCTCACTGCATGCGCGTTGCCTATTGTAGCTACACCCCTAATCTTTCCAGAAAGTTCCGAGCATGTCACTGTCAATCTTACAGGCACCATGTACAGATGAAATTGGACCCCGATGCAACATACCCTCTCTCCTTCGCTGGGGTTTTTGTCCGGGTGATATTTCAAAGCCAGTTTTCTGTATGCTTTCTTAATTTCATCAGGAGAGGCTTTGGGATTTACTCCTAAAAGGTCGTAATAACCGGTTTCCCGAACCATCTTGACTGCAGATGATCTTAACGCTTACTGAAGGAGACACAATGAAATACGTTATCAATGTACAGCTAATGTTAGATTTTCAAAACCAAACGTTAGTCAGACAATTGATCATACATACTTATTAAATCATAAATAGAAAAGAACGGCTACGACTCTTTTTCATGCACATTTGTCATGCCATAATTATGCGTCCTACCGTTACGACCTTGCTAGCTAGGTAGCTACATACAGTGCAATAAATTAATAGCTATGTATATGTAAACGTATGAAATAACAACTTGCCTACGTACAGCACAGATTCGTAATATGACTGTTACGTGTAGCTAATGAAAAAAAAATATTTTGAATTTACCACACGCGTCTTTACAACGTATCTCGATAGTGAATCAAACGCCGGGAGAACCCACGTTACCAGCTCGCACACTAGTCGTATCAGCTGGCGTGTGGCTTTCCTTCCTTGAAAGATGGCTGGCTTTATTTATACGCTGCCGCGGTGCAGAACTTTCTGGAGTGCCCTGTAGTGACGCCGGAAATTTCGCCTTGCTGTCGCATTGAAATACCATATCCGATGGTGGCCATGAGCGGGTCTCCAAATGGGGTAGTTGAAATGAGATACAAATATGTGCGCCTGCGGGTCTGGGTGCAGAGGGACAGTTTTCTAGAAGTTGTCAGAAACATTATATTTTATGTTTATATGTATTGAGAGTACAGGCAGTATAACGTTTACGTTTTTATTCATTATTATTTTTTTTATGAGTTACGTAAGTATTCACATTGGCAATCGTTTGATTTGCTGCCATTTATTTAAGTTAACAGATTTAACATGCACACAACTAATGCAATGGAGTAAGCACAATTGACGAATCCAGTAAGCCAATACATGTACACATTAATACAGTGCCTTTGTATGTCAAATCAGTGTTCTGCCAATGAAACAAATGCATTACCAGCCAGAGCAATAGGCCTAGGCCTGCTGTATCATCACCTCACAAATACACAAATATACTGTATATACAATACAGACAGTACAACCATTCTATACATTGCAAATCAACCCATATACCACGGATTGTGTATGTGACAGGACACCAAGGCATTTCAAATCAGTAGCCTACATGTTAGCTCAGAAAAATGTGCAGCATGTTGATAAGCCCATTTCAACCATATAAAAACAAGGGCGCTCCTTGGTTAATACAACACGTATCCCTTGCCAAATGAAAAGGCTAAATTTGAACTCTGCAAATTGTATGTTGCATTACATTGTGTTCACTTAGTAGACGATGTTACCTAACAACTTACAAAGTACAGAACCAGAAATGTAATATCACTAAGAAGGCAAGGAAAGTGCATTTGCAATCAGTTAGCGTAAAGTTAGCCAAACAAACGAAAAACCAGTAACGCAAACAAAAGTACGCATCTGATTCTCGCTTTCTGCATTATTATCACTAAAGGAAATTTTTTCAAAGTAAAAGGACAGCTAAAGAGAGTCAGGGGAGCCATGGTGCAGTCTGAAGAGGTGGATATGCGGTCTGCATCAAAAGATGTGTAGGGTCTCTGTTTTCTTGGCTCCCGTGGGAAGTTCATTCCACCCAAGGGGGCCAGAACAGACAGTAGACATTACCTGGTAATACAGGCACGCACGGGGGAGGGGCCAAGTACCCAGATTTTGGAAAATACAGTTATGACTGGTGTGTGTAGGTCTGATGATCTCTTGAAGATACAACTGTGTGGTTCTTTTATCCATCCGATAGAGAATACCAAGGTTTTGAATTTTAAGCAAGCTGATATCAAGACCCTATGGGGGGAGATAAAAAGGGGAGTAACATGGCTGAGGCTCAGAAGATTGTAGATCAGACAAGAAGCAGCAATTTGTATGAACTGCAAGCTCTGATAGGGGAGGCAAGGAAACCAGTGAGGAGGGAGTAGTGTAGATGGGAGCCAGCATCTGGATCAAGAACTGGAATGAGCAGATGGTTTCCTTGGTGGAGTAGATGGGGCAGACATGTATGGGAAGAATCTGTATGGCTTTCATACTGCCACAATGCATCTACACCAAATTGGCCAACCAATAAAATAAAATAGATCCCACCCAATAACCCTATGTAAAATATATTTAATTATACTGTACTGCTACTGATCATTAATAATGAACTGACTATAAGAGTTTGATTAATGGAAGAGTTGTTACATAACATAAACGAAAAAATTGAGTTCTGTGCCCT
This sequence comes from Anguilla anguilla, assembly GCF_013347855.1. NCBI lineage: Eukaryota > Metazoa > Chordata > Actinopteri > Anguilliformes > Anguillidae > Anguilla > Anguilla anguilla. The sequence continues at coordinate 44,531,699 of NC_049205.1, forward strand.
ATAGAGCGCATGATATATATGAGGTGTGGAGGGAGATGGATACTGAAGAATTACTATAGGAATGCTGTAAGAATAATAAAAACTTGCAGTGAGTGCAGCTGCCTCTCTGATGTCAAGCACTGGCACCTTAACACAAAGGGCCTGATTTACTACGTTCTTTAGCATATGCAAAACCTTTTAGCACATGCAAAACTAATAACACAACCAATGATTGGTGCAAAACAAATACCACGACCAACGATTGGTCATGTTATTGGTTTTGCATGTGCTAAAAGTTTTTGCACTTGCTACAAATCATAATAAATCAGGCCTAGAGTGTCTATGGTTTAGGATAAATTACTTTTAAATAAATACATTACATTTGTACTTGTCCCTGTGTTCCACAAAGTGGCAGTATTGCACTGAACATTAAGTTGACAATGAGGTCAGTGGTAATAATGCTTGTTTATAACAGGAAGCTGGCATTGGTTTGGGCTTGGGTATGTGAGTTAGCTACACAACTACCACAGTAAATAGCAAAAGACCGTTGCACAGTGTTTTTCTTGCTAGTTCGCCTACTATTTCTGTTCGCACCTAAGTACATCACACATAGCTTCCATCTGTATATTATTTTTCTTTTCTATGTGTTCAGTCTCAAAATGAAAGTACATCAGGTTCAGTCATGTTGAGTATAGGAAGGGTTGGAGGAAATCTTTGAATGCAAATTAAGATGTACTGCAGTTTGAGACTGATATCTGCTGGGAATTGCATTACTGTCTGTGCCTTACATGTACCATTTGAGTAATTTAATAATACATAATAACTAATTAGAGAGCATAATGTCAGTATTAACATTACGTGTGCACATTTGTCTGGAATTATCAGAGTTGTATTGGAATTGTGCTATATATGAAATTAGATCGTTTAAGAGCATTGATTGATAAATAAATAGTATTTATTTATTTATTTATTTATTTATTTGTGCAATTATAATTATATATAAAAGTCAACAAACAAATTAAACAAATGCACAAAAAAGTAAATGTGTATGCCCAAATAAAATTGTAAAATATTTGGATTTGGATACAAAAAGAAGCTCAACCACCATTAAGCTGTTGGTTGGATCTTTCGAGCAGCCTGAGCACATGCAATATTCATAATTCAGTCATTCCTAGAAGTAGATGCTATGAATTAAATCTCATTCTGTTATTGCTTAAAAGACTACCACTTAAGGAATCTTATCAACTTTTACGCTACCATAGACGGTTAACTCTATATGAAAAGTTGAGTTTCTGGAAAATATCTGGCTTGTTAAATTTCAGTGAAATTTTGAGGAGTGTCGGCCGTGAGTGGTAGTTTCCCTGTGTTGAAACTTAATTGATATCATGAAGCCTTAAGCTGTGCAGTTACTGACAATTAAATAAGTATGCCTTGAAGCGATTCACCACCTTCCTTGCTATGTGTTTTGAGTCTGCATTATTTCATATCTTCATAGCCACATGCAAGTGAATGCACATTATACTAACTGGGCAGAATTACACCCTGTTAAATCAACAATTGTCATTCAAGGGTATTCTGATCCAGAAGTCTCTGTATATCTTATATTCAAATAGCAAACAAAGCTCACTACGTTTATCACAATGGGTTCAGTGACATCACCTACTGTTTCTTCCTCATTTGAGTCTATTCGCCTAGTCACAAGAAGCACTTTAAAGGCTGAGTCTAGTGTTGCGTGCTCTGTTTCCTTCCTTCAGTCACTACTCTGCTTCAAGCTCTCACATGTGGTACAGAGTTTGTTACATTTTTGTGTAATACTTCAAAGTTGGAATTACCTCTCAATATGACACCGCTACTGTTCAAAGATGCTTTTTGGGTGAGTTCAATGATATGAAACTGCTTTCACTTTGCTGGATTATGTGGGTGCCACATTTTTATGGAAAATTAAGATAAATTCTGTATATTACACCTGATATGGAAAAACAACGTCTCAGTGAATTACGGCAATGTGCATTGTCAGGAAGTTGATGTGTCGCATGGTCACATTTCTATTTTTTTTCTTGTTTATACAGCTAATGCTGCAAATTCCACTTATTAAAACACAATGAAATGATCAATTAAACTTGAAGTGGTAATGCTGACTAATGTCGAGTTAACGTGGAGTTAGTTCATGACATAACCTGTTCAATGCTTTTACCACTTTATAGGTGTTCCACATTTAATGTATTTGGAAAGGTCAGCTTCTCATAAAAGCTTCTTAAGAAACGTGATCCAGCACATCTTCTTTGTAAGCTTTGAGTTTATTGGTTTTACCTGTTTAAACCTTGATTTTCCACCCAAGGAAGACACCAAGCTCTAGCATTAAGCAAATGGTTAATCATTTGAATGCAGGCAAAGATATTCATCCCTTCAAAACTGATGGCAACCCGTCTAGAGCACTAGGATGGTATTGCACATTCTGAAACCATGCTAACGCTGACATACCCTTTATATCAGTGAGCTGATACAAATGTGAAGTTGTATTTCAGTGAGCTGAAATAGAAGAACACATTGCACAAAATAAAGCACGTTGATTAAAGGACAGCTTGAAGAAATGGAATTTACAGTCAAATAATTATTGGCACTCTTCATAAAAATGAGCAAAATTTATTTCCATGGGGAAAACCACAGAGCTTTCAACTCAGAAGAGACAGGTGGTTGTTGATCTAAACAAATCAGGTAACAGATATAAAAATATATGAACGGTTGAAAATATAACAGCACGGTCAGGGTAACAATAAAAAAGTTTCAGAAGTCAGGTACATGTATAAAATTTCCAGAAAGAGGATGCATGTGGTGTAAAATTTCCAGAAAAAAAGATGTATGTGCATACTGTGAGGAAGATGATAAAGGAGGCAAAGAAGAACCAGAGGGTCATAGTTTCAGAACTGCACAGTTTAGTGGAATCTTCAGGTTATTGAAGTTCCTTCATGTGATGCTCTTTGGAAGGGTTGCACGAAAGAAGCCTTTACTGAGAGCAACCCATAAACTGAAGTACCTGAACTTTGCCAAGCATTATTGGCACTACAACCGTGTGTTGTGGTCAGATGAGAACAAAATGGAACTTTGTGGCCATGCACACCATCAGCATGTGCACCATTGGTGACGAAAGATGATAGTCACAGTAAAATATTGTGGTGATTATTCGGATATGGAGACGCCATTGTATAGGATATTATTGAATATTTTGGCCCAAAATGTGAGCAGTCCACAAGCACAAACCTAAGAATTTCAACGATCTTGAAATTTTTTGCATGGAGGAGTTGTCCCTGATCCCTCCAAAAGTGTTCTCCAACCTTGTCAGACATAACAGGAAGAGGCTCAGTGCTGTTATCCTCTCCAGAGAAGACTTCACCAAATATTAATCTTAGGGGTGCCAATAAATTTGAAACCTGTTTCGTGGAAAAAAATTAATATATATTTTTTTTAATTCTTTAAAAATAAATTATTGCGTTAAAACAAAAGTATACTGCCCCCCATAATTTTGAGCCCAAAATATGATTCACTGTATGTGAAAGTATTTTACAGACATTTTTGCTCATTTTAATGAAGAGTGCCAATGATTCTGGAATTCTGATTTCAGTCTGATGGATGACAGTATTAACCAAGGTTATAACACTGCATGAATTGATAGTTTTGTGCTGTATCAGTTTTCTCTGCTGGGGATTTTCCTTTGACAACCTTCCTGTTCCATTATTTGAATTCAATTTGCTTATGGGCTGAAACTAACACCAATGTTATTTCATGTCCTTTTCTCAGAGAATGGTCCCTTGGTTGGTGGAGTTATAGTCTTTATGAGTTGTTCTGGAAGATGGCCACTGAGGCAGAAACATCCCCAATTATGTCTCTCTCTGAAGCGGCTCTCTTCTGAGTTGGAATATGAGTGCCATAAATGGATATTTATCATGGGGACTTTTGAGACTTTTAATTTAAGATGCATCTAGAATATTGCCAGACCACTTGGCACCGCTCGCTTTTTGTCTCTTCTATTCCAAGTCCCTCTTCCCAGTCTCAGCTTTTCTGTGATCTGATCCCTGGTGTGAAGTGACCTCCCCATTGCAATCAGGACAGCAGAGTCATGGTCTATCTTCTGCTGCAGACTAAAAACACACCTGTTTAATTTGCATCTCAGCTCAGCTAACACTCAAATTTGTTGTAGCTACATGGAAGACTATATCCTAAAACCCATTTACTACTTGATGTGCTACATCCGCAGTCTCCCTCTTCCATCTATTATGGCATTTATCCTTATGATGTAAGCAAGTTACATGTCATCTACTGTGACCCTAATGACTTGCCATCAGCCCTTTGCTGCCTCAGGCTTGTAAGTCTTTGTAAGCCGCTCTGGATAATCTGCCAATTGCCTAAATGTGAGTGTAAACATTCGCAGCCCTTGTGCTGAAGGTAAAAGCAGCATCAGGCCATCTACACAGAGCAGAAACTGAACTGAACTTTCTCTCCGTCTCTAACCAGGGTTTGGATATCACCAACCACCAGGGCTACGAGACCCTGATACAGAGACTGTGCGAGGGGAGACGTATGTGCAAGGACACAGAAGACCTCCTTAAGCTGAGGTACAGTGCTCCTCAGAAACTTTTGCATGCTGACCCCGAAGCATCCTGCACGTTAGTCTCTAATCATGGAAGTGATCAGGGAACTCCACACAGGTGTGCCCTTCTGCACCTGGGTCCTACTCTAAATGAAAATAAACCCTTATTGTTTTTTATTTCATATTTTCTTTTCATTTAGTATTTTTCATCACGCACAACAACATTTACATCATTATCAGAATGTTCAGTTGCCAACAGTACATATAATCAGTCAACAACTGTAAATAAATATGTGTATAATTCAACTGTTCATTATGAAAAATAATCAATACTTATAAGGAGTTCCGAAGAAGCATGCACTCAACTTTTTTGCACAGAAGAATGCATGTATTTAACTGTTTAGAATGTTTTGTTGCATTCTAACTCTCTCAAAAACGAACCTAAAACCTAGAACTTAAAACTGAGACTCGTGGTGTTGTGGCATCTGAAAAGGGACTCGAAGGCGGGGTTTCTCTTCTCCTCAGGGCACAGGCAGAGGAGAAGTACGGCAAGGAGCTGGTGATGATAGCCCGCAGAGCCGGGGGCCAGACCGAGATCAGGTGACTGGCTGATGCCCTCTCTAGTTAGGTCATTCACCACTGATGCTTTGGAACTGGTTCAGATGAAGATGAAGAGGCTTGGATGGTCATTTCTGTTTGCTCTCATTATAGCTGGCCCACATATTTAATGCTTTTATTCATGTCCACATCACATACCAAAGTAACATCAAAGGGCATAAACAGTAGAGGCACATGGTACATAATAATGACTTGGAAACTTGCTGGTTCACGCCCACACACACACATACGCATGTAACATATTTTCATACAACTGCCCAGCTGCATATTGGTTTACTTTTGGTTGGAAATTTGTGAGTCACACGAGATTAGATTTATCTGCTGTACACTTTTGCTGTAACAGAATGTCCTTGTCTACTACTGGTTTACGTACTAACTCACTGAACTCTGATACACACTGATACTCTCCCTCCCCCTTTCACTGCTCTTACCTGCTGGGAGTGACAGTTGAGCAAAACATCTTCTTTCAGTTTTGCACTGTATGCCTTCACTTCAATGAAATGTGAATTGAGGACTAAATGAGGCAATATTCCATGATCAGAACTAAAGGGTTCTCCCACCACCACATGAAATGAGTCTCTTACAGTGTGCATATACACCCACAGGGGAAGAAGTTTAACATTTTCCCCTACCTGAGCAATAGGATACTAATAATGAATAACACAGCTATGAATTGGCGGCTGCAGACAGTAAATGATTCACACAGAGACAACCTACTGGAAACTTGCGTTGTTAAGAAAGCAGGAAGGAAGAGAGGGACATCTATGTGTGAGCAAGAGTGCAGACATCTGAAACAAGTGTAAGGTGCAACTGTCAAAATAGACTCTTATCTGATCAGAGCAACACGCTCTCACAGGGACTCTATTAACAGCAGAGACAGACACAGCCATGCATGACACCACTCAGGTTTGACGCTTTACTTTGAATATGCCCTGTAGGCCTATGTGTTTTACATTCATGATAAGGGATCATTATAAACGAGGAACAGCGGCTGTAAATAGTCCAATTATCTCATCTGATTTGAGCATTTAATTTCATTGTAATCAAAGGTCTAGATAAAAATAAAATGCTTTCAAAATGATCTTCCAGTACATTTGTTGTACATGCCCTTATGTTAGAATATTTTTTCTTCATTTTACAGTACCCTGAGAGCATCGTTTGAACAGTTGAAAGCGCGTAAGTTGTGTGCATCTTGGTAGACGTTTGCCTCCTCATTTAAACCCTGTCCAATGGGTACCATGCCCTCAGTGACTCTAAGTGTGGGTGCATTGTTTCAGAGATCGAGAATGTGGGGAATTTGCACATCCAGCTGTCGTTGACGCTGAGGGAAGAAGTCAAAAAGATGGAAGTCTTCCGAGAGCATCAGAAGGAACAGAGGAAAAAGGTTCCTGTCCGAATATACGCATTAACCGCCCCTGATTATCAAAGAGGAGTCACACTGTGCATGCAGGACATGTGAGACATGGGGCAGTAAAAGCACGGCTTCCTACACACATCTCTCTGTGGCTCTTTACTATGAATGATCCTCATATTTATATGTCAAGGTGTGATTGATTCAAAATAAACAAAACCCCTTTTTCTTTATGACTCTGTATGAGGGGAGTGTATGGAGAAGTGCAGTTGTCTTCCAGCATACATATGTTCAGGCATGCAGCTAGACATACTGAGCCCATTGTTCAGTCATGCATATGGTGGACAGGGCATCTTGTGTTAGGCACTCATGAAACATTTAGAAGTTAAATGTTAAGTGTTACTTAATGTTATTAAGTTAAACATAATGTTTATATACAAAGCACATTCTTGCAGCATGTGATAATTGCCAAAGAGGATGTATTTTTTTCAGTGATTTGAGATGAATGAAAATCATCAACATCATTGTGTTGCTACTATATTCTGTAGCTGTACAGGCATCATGCGTTCAGTGCTTTTAATAGTATTTCCCCTCCATTTTGGCAACAGTTTGAAGGAATTATGGAGAAAGTTCAGAAGACTAAGGTGGCCTTGTACAAGAAGACATTGGAGGTGAGCTAGTTAAGTAAAATGGTGTACAAACATGGGGACTGCCTGCTCAATCATTTTTCATCTCTCTCTGTATAACATGTGCAGATTAGCAACTTAATGTGTTCATCAACTGTGTATTAGACTGTGATGCAAACAGTTTTGAATGTTGCATGTGAACTTGTTGAACTTGTTGCATGCTTGTAGTGATTTGGTAGGGCATATGTAAGTAGACTCAAGAAGACTCACTGGCTCTCCTCCCATTACAGTAATTCACAAAGGCTGCTACCAAATGGACATGATTCTCACAACTGTGATAATAGTGATATCTTAAATGCATGCAGAAGGTTGGCTAGTTTGTTTTATACACCAATGAAAGCAGTTGTATACATGAACAGACTTATAAATGGCACAGATGCATCCAATGTAACACAAAGGTATTGGAGGGTATTTTTCTGCGGGGGAGGCTGTGTGGTGCAGTCGAAAGGACGGTAGACTCGCAACCCGTATGCTAATCCGCCCCCGTATGGCCGTGGGTTTGATTCCCTGCCGTGCCACTTTCTGTACTGTGATCCCATCTATCTGTAAACTTTTCTGCTTTTTCTCTGTTTGTCCTTTCAATGTTTATATTACTGCAGGAACAAAAATGAATAGAAAACATATCAATAGGAAAATGCCGACACCAGAGAAAGAGGAACGGTTATTCTCAGTGTCACAGTGTATCCGCTGTACAGAAATGTGTTGATATACCCGAACATTGAGTCAGAGAGGAACATGCTGCTCAGTGAGGGGAACAGGAAGAAGAGTGTTACTGTGAATAACAAAAAACACAGTAACTCTTCTTGTCCTTGTAACATGTTAAGCACACCATTTCAGAGAAAACTCCTTTGAAACAAATGGCATGCATCCTCAAAGCCACTGAACTAATACAGTGTGCCATCTTAAAACTTACCACAAGCATGGTTCAAAGTTTTGGAAAATAATACAATACAATTGTAAAATACATGCACATACATATTCAAACATACACTCAGGAACACATGTCCACCCACAAACATTCCAGTATACACCACACTCACACACACACATACACACACACATACACACAGACACACACACACACACACACACACACACTTGCTTGCACATTTATATCTACCATGTTTTCCACATCAGGAAGGTTCCTGTAAAAGTTAACATAAATTCTAAGTAAAGCTTGGCTATATTTTCAACTATTTGTTAAAGGTAAGTCCCAGAACACAGGTTTAACCGTACCAGTGTAATTGTCTTTGTGTCATTTGGCTCAGAGACTTGCTCAATTTTAAATCATCCCCGTTTCAGGATAACTTACAGTTACTGCATGTCACAGTTACATATTGCGTATGAGCCGAATTAGTCAACATGCCAAAGTGTGTCATTTCATAGATGAGATAGACCATCAGAAAATTCCATCCTTACTTAATGGTCATATTGTACACATTAAGCATTGATAAGGGTATTCACCAGAACAAATTAGGTTACAGGGTACAGTGTTGCATGTGGGAATCAAGTGTGGAACATTTTCTCTTACAAAACCCAGTACTTTAACTACTACCCTCTCTCTCTCTCTCTCAGTCCAAAAAGTCATATGACCAGAAGTGCAGAGAGGCAGACGAGGCTGAGCAAGCCGCTGAAAGGGTCAACAGCGTGAGCGGTGTCACACCAAAGCAGTATGAGAAGGTAAAACAGCCACTGCCACCTCCCTCGGCCTGCCCCACAACTCAGGGAATCATTTGTTCTAGAATTTTCTTACACACTTCTGCACTACACCTGTTAAACCTTTAGTGTTTTTTATTTTGAAATGAAAGTTAAAATGTGCTATATAAACAATTGCCGCATAGTCATGTCTGTTGCCATTGCAAACAATGCTTTATATGGCATTTATTTGATGAAGGTATAATCAAATCTCTTGTTTAAACAGAATCCCATGTAGGATTATTCAAATGTCCACCGTAGGATATGGAAAGTATGGCTGGCAGTCCGTGGAACTGAAACCGCCTTGTGAAGTAGTAACTTGCTTTATAAATTATTAAAAAGAGGGGCCATTTCACTGTATGAGCTGCAGGAACAGAAAATGTAAATTGCAGAAGAGATCCCTCTGCTGTTGCGATGTGTACTTTTTTGTGGCCTGTCCCACCATTTCTCCTAAATGTGAGAAGAGGGCAATTCTTCTTCTCAGGAAGGAAGATGCAACCATGGCCCCAACCCGTGATGCCTTTTTCCCTCCCTCTGTGTCCGCAGGTGCAGAACAAAGCCCGTCAGTGCCGCGAGGCTGCCACCGATGCTGGTGAGTGGAGGATGGGCGCCTCGCGCGTTTCACCACGCAGTCCTGTGCTCCGGCGAACCACCAGTTCTTCTTTCAGCCCAGGGGCTCATTTCAAGAGCGTGCAGTCTGGGAGTCACTATGGAAACCTGCAATCACTTCCTTTTTCAACGTTTCGGCACTGTTGTAAGGGGGGAGATGAAAACTTCAGGCCTTGCAAGGATGTTAGGATGGCTCGTTCTAAGATGCATCTGTCACTTTCAGAAGTCCGTTTTGTGAAAATTTGCAATGCTTGAGACTCTTATTTTTTTTTAAATGTAGTTACATTTTTTTCTTTTCTCCCAATTTTGATTGCCAAATCATATACTCATCCCTGTCCCTTCCCTGGAGCTTCCTCTGTCACATCAGTGTCAGCCACCACGCTGAGCTGTGTATGCCTGTTGGAAAAGTACTACTCCAAGTACAGCTGGCACAGGCAGACTGTAGCTGCCTGGTCGCCACGGAGACACCATTGTGTGAGAAGATACAGTGCCAACAGTGCCTGGCTGAAACCACTACGGCCAAATGTGCTTAGGAATCAATGTAAAACCTTGGGGCAATTTACCACACTGACGTCTTTCAGTAGTCGAGAATCCACAAAATATGAGTTCCTGGAATTCTTTTTCCAGCCTTCAATAATGACAGCCACAGTTAAGATGGAGGGCTTGAGCCACACCAAAGCCCTGTCTGCAGGACATGAACATTCAAGGCATAAGCATTCATACTTTGCCATGCCATCATTTCTCTGGCCAATTTAAAATGTCTTTTCTGGCATTGTTCTTCTTCCAGTCGGGATGACAGCTCATTTAAATAAAGAGGTGCAGTCATGCAACCTCATGAGTAATTTAAAAATAAGAGCTACAGTCACTTGGATGCTCAGCATCCTGTGGTGAAGTCACTGGATGCTTGAGTCGCATGCTGCTTCCTGAGTCTGTGAGTTACCTAGTGAGTTTTTATCTGTGGTTTACCGCAAGCAACTAAAGTCTGTGAATGACATGCTTTGTCTTGCGTGGGTGAAGTGTTGATGCAAAACCTTCATACTGAACCAGGACTGCAGAAGCTTATATCCTTGTTCTCATGTACCATTGTTTGGCTTTGAATCCTGACTGTGCCAATGGTCAGCAGGCGTGCAGGGACTGTAATTGGCTATTGCCTCGCCAAGGACAACAATGTGTTTTAGTCTGGTTGCACTAGCCGCATACAAAGTGTCCTCCTCAGATGCATTGATCGAGCTAGTGAACTGAACTGAACTGAGAAGCATTGGAAGGACTCACTGGGGAATTGAAGCATTATTGAAGGCTCATATTGAAGGCATGTATTGAAGGTAGGTGTATTGTCATGAGTCTGTGTTCTCCCAAACTGATGCAGGATGCTGCAGTAATGGGACAGGCCTACAAATGTTACTGTGCTTTCCAAATTGGGAGAAAAGAAAAAAGGAAATAAATAGCCAATGATGAAAACGAAAGTTTTGCTGTCCCTGCAGAGAAGCAGTACATGGCTAATGTGGAGCAGCTGGATAAGGCTCGCCTCGACTGGGAGAACACGCACAGGAGCACGTGTGAGGTAGACTGAACCAGCCTGGCACCCCTGCGCCCTGTACCACCTGTATCCATGACATAAATAACTACTTCTAGGAGAGTGAACCATAATTAACTCCATAATGGGTGATGTATCCATGTGCTGTAAATCACTGTCTCTGATCGACCAATCAAAGACCTAATCAGCGAGTTGCTGCAAACTCCAATGCAGAGTCACCCCTTTTTGTTTTCGTGTCACTTCTGCATTTCAGCTTCTGTCTTTAGAATCAGAGAGAGAGTGCATGCCAGTTCAGGGGTACATAGACTCAGGAGTTCATAGACTGTGAATGTGATGTTCAACATAAAATAATATAACAGAATAGAACAGTGGAAATTCGTTATTAAAAAAACACAATCTTGTTTTTCAGTTGACACTTCCAAATCAAAGACAAGTGCAGTTGCAAGAGATTAGAGACTCTCATAATGACTGAGCTTTGCTATATTTTTCAAGAGCAGAAGAGTGGACAGTCATTGTGAGAGTGCTAAAAGTAATAGCAACAGACACGTTTCACTTCCTGTTGTGTTTGGTTTTACGTTTTGCTGTGTTCGTATTTCAGGTCTTTCAGCAGCAGGAGGGAGACCGTATCAGCATGCTGAGAAATGCCATATGGGAACACTGCAACCATTTCTCCATGCAGTGTGTCACAGAAGACGAGGTCAGTCTGCTGCTGTTCTAGCAACGCTTCAACTGCCATTTGTATGCTGGCACTGCACCTGACCTGGCTCAGGTGGCTCTCTCAGGTCCTTTAGGGCTTAACCCCTTCAGTGGCAGTAATCATCTGGTGTGCTTTAGACAGGTGAGAGCATCACCTAGGCTGCACACAGAGAGAACACAAGGGAGCCTTTTTGGTCAGAAGCAGTACATTAAATACACTGGCAAATACAGAGATACAGTTTGATTTATTCCCTTCCTTCCTTCCGTCTGCTGAAGTGATTAAAATAAAGTTTTATTATAACTGATGTGATGAATAGATCAAGAATAGCCCCCTGAGCTGCCTGAGCCGTTACTTCCTATAGTGTCTGATAAGATGTCCCTGAAGCTAGCTTTCATGCATTTGTTGGGTTTCTGTAATTATGAAGGGTCTGTGTGTGTGTGCATGTGTGTGTGTTTGTATTGTAAACCTGAGCGGTCTGAATGTGCCCTGTTTGCATGTTTGCAGTATTACGAGGAGGTGAGGAAGAGTCTAGAATTATGTGACATTATCACAGATAACAACAGTTTCATTGAGACGAAGAGAACAGGGTCATGCCCGCCAGGTACGTTCCTGTTTTTGCCGCTCTCTCTAAATTGGCAGGTGTCAGGTAGAACAGTATTTGACCAGTATTCACACATGGTACAGAAAAACTATCAGTATACTATCAGCTCAGTTTCCGGCCTTCTGGCTCAGCGTGGCTGCTATAGCTTGCATTTGCTCCCTCTCTCTCGTTCTCTGCACCTGGGTAACTTTGCCTTGCTGAATCTCACCTCTATCCAGCTCCCATTCTCTTTGAGAATTATTATGAGAGGGACACTCCAAACAATGGCACCGCCCGATGTGGAGGAGTGATGAAGAGGTGAGGCACTCCCTCTCTCGCTCTCTAAACACACTTCACTTTTGGAGTTAAAACGTATTGTACCTAAAACAATATAATCCGTAATTGTAAATGAAGACAACACTGCTTTCAGCATTTCAGAATGTGTCCTGAAATGTCCGTTTTGGGGGAGGGTTTCTTACAGGACGTTTCTAAGTTATTGAATTAAAATGGAAAATTATTTCATAACTTGGCATGGAAGATTCGGAAGATAGGTACATGACTATCATAAATCCCCAGTTCTTTCAGTACATGATGTCAGTGGCCTTTTAGAAACATTTTGATATCTGATAATGTTAAAAGAGGGCTTGGTGTCTAGCCAGAGGTCATACATTTAACCACAAGCCACAAAATTAATGTTTCCAGTAAATTCTGTCCAGATTAGTTTAATACCTGGGCAGTTTTTTGTGTGTACAGTTAAAAGCATGTCTGACATGTGCATTTCTATTTTTAGATTTTCCAATCTATTGCAAGGGAACAGCTCTGGTGGGTCCAGGTTAAATGTCAGTGACCTTCCATCACAAACTGCGCTATCTAGTGGTACGTTTATGGATTAATGTGCTCTATCACTGCCACACTATACGCGGCCCCGCCGCCTCCATTCATTTTGAATGAGAGGTGGCGGCTGGTGGCGGCCAGACCCCGCAAGGCATGTTGGGATTGCCGGCGGCGCTGCGAGAGGGGGCGAGGCTGCGGGGGAGATGGCATAAATTCAGCTTTGACCCCCTAGCCGCGTCGCGGTAACCAATCTGATTTGATCTAATGATCCGTCAAGTAAATAGTCCTTATTTTTTTCTCATTTTAGTTCCACATTCTATCGTTCCACAATGTAGGACCTAACTCGTAATTTCCGTATCGGGTTTCCCGATTTAATAAAATCTCATACAGAGACATTGATAAGAGGAACGCAGTGTGGAGAAAAGTCTCTGAAATTGACGGTGGATCTGCAATGTAGTTTTCGCCGTTAGCTACTACCACTGTCCAGTCTGAATAAAAATAATTTTGCAGTAACCTAGCTCTGAAAAATGTTAATAAGCTGCCTAGCTAGGCTGTCTAATGTCTAGCTATAGTTAGTAACAACAAACAATAACAAACAAACAAAAAATCTTCCTAATGTATTAGTTGCTAGTTGTTCGTTTCTACCAGCCACCTAGCTAGCTGACCAGATGTAACTCTGAAGGCATTATCTGGCTAATTAGCCAGACAATGTTTTTGTTGTTGATTGTTACTCACTAGCTAGACATTAAACAGCCTAGCTATGCAGCTGACTAACATCTTTCAGATCTAGGTTACTGCAAAAAATACTTTTATTCAGACAGGACAATGAATATGAAACACGATATTAAACACGGTCACCATTTAACGAACACAACTGTCTGTCAAATATAGGTGACACGCCCACAAACAGCCGATCGTGGGGACGCGGCGCGGCGCGTACAGTGTGGCTTCACCGTCCGGCTGAAGCCACACTATTACGCGGCGACGGCCACCTGTCGGCGGCGTATAGTGTGGCTTCAGCCTTCGGCATGCTTTCATTTTGATGTCACTGTTGACTGCGATCAAATGACAGCATCCTCAGACTGTAACAGTCAGTTTCTTGGAATGAAGCGGTTTTCTTTTTGCGCTTGTTTTAATCCCTCAGCTGACCACTCGGACAACACGTACGCGTCCATACCCGGGTTTCAGCAGCACACGCAGCAGAGCGTGCCAATGGAGGCAGAATACAGGGTGCTATATAATTACACTGCCCAGGTGGGTCACAGTATCAGAGGAAACCAAAGTAACATCTATTCATTCCATTACACAGCAGTGTCCATGTGGGATCATATTAAGGGTACATGTTTGGTCAAACCACACAGCAAAAAAAAGGGGGGGCAGGGGTGAATCACCTCTGCTTGTGATGACATAATTGCATTGAGTTTACACAGATGGTTTTATTTAGTCCCTCTTCTCCAGGAAAGGTGGTTTAGGGTTGCTGTGAGGCTCATCCTCTTCAGACAAAATAAAGGTTAAATAAATAAAAAATATAGTGCTCTTTTGCAGCAGACTGCAGAGTGAAAAGAAGCAGCGTATTTAGAGGAGAATGCGCACTTGCCTGTACACTCCCAAATTGACATAGGGTCACTTCAAGATGGAACAAGGTGAATTAATCACAATTAGGCATTCCAAATAGGGAAAAATAAAAAAGCAAGATAAAAATTTGTTTAAAAAAAGGTGATTTAGCAGCTGCAGAGGGATGGTTCATGCTGCACCCATGCCTAAAATCCCTTAGTTTCCATGGAAATGGGAGGTGGCTCTAGGAAAGCAGATACAGCTTGAATACAGATGGGAGTATTACTGGCAAGAGTCATCGTCATGGGAACTGTGATGTCAGCACCCTCACGGTTCTCTTAGTGATGCGGTCACACAGAGGATATTCTTCTGTGTTCCATTGATCTGCGTCAGTCCCTTTCACCTTCACTACGTTAGATTGCTAATTGATCTCAGCGGAGGCTAATTACAACCATACTGGATTGCGGTGGATTTGTCACGGGGGGTTAAAGAGAGCCTGTCGGCATTCCTAATGCTATCCACTCTGATCACAGTGCAGAGATGAGCTGTCCATTTCGGAGGGGGACGTGGTGCTGGTGGTGGAGCAAAGTGAGGATGGCTGGTGGACAGTGAGCAGGGACGGACAGGCTGGATTGGTTCCAGGATCCTACCTCACCAAAGCCTGAGCATGAGGCAAACAAAATAGAACAGTACTCCTTTCAATGAAATCAATGCAAAGAAATCTATTCTTGTTAAAATAAATGTTTAAATATTACGGAAGCATCTTTAAAAATGTTTTAAGCCTGTACATAATTTAAAAAATAAACATTCTCTATTTAAGCATTTCTTATCTTGTGATGTTTGAAGTTAGTTTTCAACTGTGATATTGGTAACTTCATTGGTCAAAGTTTATATTCACAATAGTAATGTAGGCATGGCAAGCTTATGGTCACTGACGTTAATTTCATTCAACACCTGCAGGTCTTATGTAAGCCTATGGAAAGAAGACAGAAATATGCCTTCAGTTTAAATTCTACACGGTCCCAAAAAGAGACTTAAAGCTCACAGCCATGATCACCATTCTGTCAGGAACATGAGCAGAGAGATGAACTCGACACCCCCTGGTATCAGTGTTCCTCACAATGCCTACCCCATTCCAAGCATGACAAGTCAAACAGGGATACATCAATTTGTGACCAGGCCTGCCAGCACAAGGCTGTTGTGCAAATGCCCAAATAGCTGCAATTCTTTTGCTCATTGATCGTTCTGCAAGTACTGCAGTTTTAATCTAGTTGCAAAGAGCGGGACACCCACAGTGGCACAAACGATCCCTCCCTTGGCAATAATATGACCAACTCTGCTCCTGTGGGACCACCTCTCAGTCAGCACTGGTACGCTAAGGATTCATTAACATGCTAGCAATGTGAGAGAATGCATGCTGGTTAGGAAAGCCAAAACGGCTAAGCAAAAACATCCTCTGTTCTGGAGATTTCAGTACCCTCAGGAGATTTTCAGTACTGTTGCTGCGTTGGGTTTGGGGGGTATGTGCTGTTCTGTCAGCGAAACAGGCGAGAGCCAGACGGTGTGAGATTCTGCACGGTATTGGGTGACGGTGTAGACCGATCCCTCGGGTTCAAAGGTTTCCGTTACCGCGCTAGAGGAGGTTGATCATACGAGAAGCCTGCTCGGAAAGAAACAAGGCGCAGCAGGGAACGTGTCCCTATCAACAGAACCCATACCACGATACAACAACTGCACAAATACCAAAGAGTGACTGATGTCGAATAAGGGGTTATTTCCAAGGTTTTACGATGCTCGAGATTTTTTCTTTTATAAAATTAATCTTCATTTTTATTCTTAGCTTGGTGTATACCTGGCTTAAGGATATAAACATCTGAGGCCCCATCTGCAAAAACCAGACTAGAAATGTGCTCCAGTTTGGTAAATCAAGACCACTGGCCATACCAGAGCCCACTGCGGAAGGGTCTATGCAGAAAGTTCTTTACACCCACTGTGAGATTTGATGTTGGTGTTATAAATGGTCAGCTGCAGTGGGATTCAAACCACACCCCTTGCCGACCACAGTTTACCAAAATATATCATCATAT
The DNA here is from genome assembly GCF_013347855.1 of Anguilla anguilla. Classification (NCBI taxonomy): domain Eukaryota; kingdom Metazoa; phylum Chordata; class Actinopteri; order Anguilliformes; family Anguillidae; genus Anguilla; species Anguilla anguilla. The sequence goes on from NC_049205.1 coordinate 44,548,508, forward strand.
ACACAGTGCGATGAAAAACTATTTGCCCACTTCCTGATTTCCTCTACTGCATATTTGTCACACTGAATGAAAATAAGGAAAGGGGCAAAAACTTGTTCACAGCACTGAAACTAAAGACGGAGCAAGAAAAATAAACAGTTTTGTCATTTGGAATTTACAGATTTATTTCAATGAAAGGTTTTTCCATTTCAACCTATTTACATGGATTTCAGTTTTAAATCATCTGATGTTCATATCAATGGCTACACACATCCCCAAATCAACTTTAAAATCTATGTCTTAACAGCACGCTTGACTGGTGACACAAAACACAGAAAAAGGGGAGGGGGGAAAAAGAGAGAAGAAAAAACAAACTAAACATTTGTGTATAGAACATATACTGCGTATTGATTATTCCAGAAAGCAGAATACCCTGTCATTTGGGCTACTTGAACCACTGGTCAAGACTGAGTATGGGTGTGTGTGACTATATCCTGACACTTCAATATTGTTTTGAATGGAAATGGGGTCCTACACCTCTCACCTGAACTGACTGGAAAAGAGCAGATGACCCACAGAAATAAAAACGCAGCAGCACAGGGTGACTTCTTCGCCCCTGCACTCGCGTGTTATCGCATATTTATAAAATATTTCCAAAGCCCTACACATAGTGCAAACTGCCACACAAGGGAAAGAATACATTCCGTACAATCGTTCCATACAGCTGTCTGTAATCTCATCTCAGGAAACCCCCCAATCCCCTAGTGTTCACCTTCTTGTGCCTCACTGAAGAAGAAAAAAGCTATATTACAGAAAATAGCAAATATTTTTCATAGGTTCCAAAAACAAAAAAATACACATTAATAACTACTTGCCAATTTGAGGTGTTTGCCAAAAGGATTTCAGATCACTTTAACAAAAGGAGGTTTAAATTAAAACACCAACTCTAAAAAGCATGTAAAATAAATAGTTTAGTTACCGCTTTACCCATCACCAGTGGATACTAAAAGCAGTCCTGAATTGTGCAAGGCGTGCTTCAGCTTATTAAAGGAAAAGAAAGCCAGTGTGGGCCTGCCCCATAAGCCCTCCCATACACACTGAATCCTGCGCCCTGCTGTGTTTGTGTGTGTGTGTGTGTGCACGTGCGTGCGTATGTGTGCGTACATGTCTGTGTGTGTGTGTGTGTGTGTGCTTATGTGCTACTGCGTGTCCGTATATTTGTCTGTAAATGTCTGTACTGTGTTTATGTGCATGAGCGTGTGACTGTACGTGTATATGTGAATGTAGTGTGTGTGTTTGGGTGAGCGTGTGTGCGTGCACATCCCTCTTTACGCGTAGGTTCCCCCAGTGACCAGCAGCTCGTATGTGGGGTCTCGGGTCCTTCGGCACAGCACCACGCAGGCACACAGCATCCCCAGCATCTGCAGACAGGGGGCGACAGAGAGAGAGAGAATCGGGACAGCGTTGCAAATTGTGTTTCTGACTACCTGCAAAAGCACACTGCAGAGGTCCAGACCTCATACACAAACTGACCATCTATGCGCTCCACCCGCCATCCAAACTGACAAGCACCCCTTGCAATTACACCGGTCTTTCAGCCATCTTAATGGAAACAACATATTTACTGAACCATTGCAGTCTGTTTCTTTCTGCTGGGGATGGTAATATAATAGGCTGTTATATAAATTTGTGAAATTTTCTTGCCGTTTGCTTTCTATTAATCATGCTCACAGGTTAAATACACATTAATCGTGCTCACAGGTCAAACACAGGTATTACACAAAATTCAGCTAAACGCGTAATGTGAGAGTAAACCTACTGGCACATTATCGGATTATTTTATGTTGCATATGTTTACAGTTATTCTGACTTATGAACACTGTAATACGGAACTCCTTTTAATACTGTATAAAAACACTTTGCATTTTGACCTTTAGATGGATCTACTGACACAGTAGATTCTGAGCCTTACTGGGACACACGTTTAATTTGATTACACTCACAAGTAACTGAATAAAGATGTCTGATATTTGGGTAGCTGTTATTTATGCATGATTTTCTTTGTGTGCATTTACATAGTTTTTTACCTGTATTGCAGCAAATGTCAATGCCGCCCAAATGACATACATCATGATTTCCTTCAGCTTCTTCACAACCAGAGCTTCGCAGCCCTTAAAGCACAAAACAAATACATTATATACAGCACAGTGTAATAATGAACCAATGTTTTAGCTCCAGCCCATTTCCCACTATATCAATTGCTTAAGAATGACTCACTGCATTAAAATACCATAAGTATGGATTTAAATTAGTTTCATGCATCTTATTCAAGCACTGAATTTTAGGACAACAAACAGACTGACATTGAGAACCAGAAGGTAAGGAAATAATTTGATAAGCCAGTGTGTGTGTGTGTGTGTGTGTGTGTGCGTGTACACGTGTGAAGGTAGGTGTGCGGCTGTGAGCCACATAAACCCAGCCATGTTGATCTGTTGAGTCCTCCTTTATCCAGAGAGCACGACCTTACAATCAAACACAACACTGTGGCCATACAATGATAGTGAACATCCCAGTCCTCCTCATTATGCAGTACGTCCCAACACAGATACTGAGACAAAAAGGGCCGTGGTGAAGACACTGATCTCTGTGCTGCCACTCTGAACACAGGGGCACGAAGACCCTCCCTTACAGGCCTCCAGGACACGAGTTCTGATTGGATGAGTGGGCAGGTGTGGGTGAGCAGCAGGTGCAGGTTCAAGTGCATGCCTCATTCGAGCCTAGCAGCATTTCATAAAGGTACCGTATGCGTGTGCATGGCTGAAAGAGAGGAATGTTCCTGTTGTTGCCAAGGCAATGAGAAAGAAGGCTAATGGCCTTCAGATGGTTTATCAGAGGCTGTAATTAGGGGACCGAAGGGGAATGTTGTTTCCTTGTTTTGTTGTTTCTTCCTCTTCTGAAGAGCAGATCTGCGATTACACGTACAACGACGCCTCACTTTATGTAACCGCACGGAATTCCAACAGCAAATCTCATGGTTTGCAATGCAGAACATTATTACGCGTCTCATTCATTTAAAACTTCTCAGTTGGCAAAACAAGACCGCACCCACTTCATGTTACGGCTTCTGTTCTGACGCTCTGTGGCAGGTCCCACCAACTCAAATCTAAAGCAGTGACTGGGGCAGTTGAGCCTGACAGAGACGCTGATGATGCGACCTCTCTCACCTCCGGGTAGAGGTCGGCGGGATGGGCGAGGGAGCCAGTGCAGTTGCTGACGTTGGGTTTGCAGCAGCTCAGCGGGACACTGTTGTTTCGGGACTCGTTGAACCAGCGAGTGATCTTCCAGTCTGAGTAGTTGTGGATCCCACAACAGTGGAGCTGTAAAGGGGGGGGGGGGGGGGGGGGAGACATTACAAAAGCAGAAACCAACCTGAAACAAGACCAGGTTAAAACCTAGTATATGGCTGGACCTAACACACGTGATCCGGCCGATCAATGGTGTAACTTCATCACTCACTCAGTCACTCACTCAGTCAGTCACAGACATTCGCGCTTGTAGGGCGGGCCCCGCTGTTGCGGTCCAGCCAAAAATACGCAGCCACGGACACTATTATAAGTCCAATACACCTGTTCTTTTCTGTTAATACTTTACATGCTATAGACTATGCAGTACTGCAGGAGAGTTCAGCGGGAGAAGAGGTCAATTTTTCACTGAAAACAATTAGCACACTGTTTGAAGGAGCTAATGCAGTGGTAACCTCAGGAACCCAGACTAACTTAAACTCACCTTACCCCTGGTAGGACAAAGCCAACTGCATCTGAACTGCACTGTGAACTTGTAGTCAGACTCAAATAATCACAAAGTCTAGATTCTGGCCTACAATATTTGAGCTATTGGGCCTGGTCTGCACTTGAGCCATGTGCATTTACTAACTGAGCCACTCAGGAGCACAACTATGCCTTTACTAACAAAAATGCTAAATTTCAATTGTGAAAAATTTCAAGCTTTATGATTTCAGTATGAGAATAATATGTAAAGATTTTCATCTCAAGTTGAATAAAAACTTGTCAAAAGCAAGAAAAAAACTATTAAAAAACATATGTAAAATTAGCAACCCCCTGCCCAGCGTACTAACCTGCCTCTGGACATAGTCGATGGCGCGGCTTGGGGCATCTGTGTTTGTGCCGTTGTATTCGTTGTACACTTTCTGAATGGAGCGATCAACCTCATCTTCAACCTGAAGAACAAGCAGCAACTCAGTAAGGAAATTAGCACAATAACACTTTCAAAACCACCTCATCCTGTTCCGTTTGGTGGATTTGCACATACACAGAGAATCAAACGATGCTACCATGCTAGCATTAACCTCAGCTTGCCGTTTGAACAGGAAGGTAAAAAGTAATTTATGGCCACAAACCCAAAGCCTACTCCTATTTTGCAAACATGATGCAATTTAAAAGTTAAACTGCATGTATATTAGGGAAAAATCCAGTGCTAACAAACCAGTCTGACAACAAAGAATCCAGGGAATTTCTGAGGGAATTTCACTTCTGTATTTCTGCATTTTGAGGACATTGGCCTCAGAGTAATGCACAGTTTTCATATCAAAAGCAAAGGAATATAAGATTATTCTGACTGGTATCTCCACTTTCTGTTTAATTAAATACTTTTGAAAGCATATGGTTCTTAAGTTTGCTGATCCGGCATATTGTACATACCTGCTCATATCAGTTGTTATCTCACATTCCTAATTCTGCATAGAAATCATTTGTGTTCTACCGTAATGCTTTGCCCTTTCTCAATATTTACAGAAAGAACCGGAACTCACCTTTGCTCTGTAAATATAGCCCAGCACCACCACGACTACTTCAGTGACAAACACCAGCATAAGAATGACAACAAACTGCAGGACAAATAGAAAAAAACATTAGCAAATTCATGCAGGATTATACTGACAGTCACAGTAATGCTGTGAGACCACCCGACTGACTGAGCAAAACTATGCTTCCACTGCAATGAGCTTTCATTACAATGATAAATCCAAAGGGGTAATACTGTGACTAAAGTCAATTTCATTACAGCAACAGCCAAACCAATGAAAGCAGCCTAATCTGAAGATGACATATGAGAGAAGATAAATTTTGAGACCCGTTATTTTCAATACATTTCGTGTGAACCTGGACACATACTGCAAATGGGCTTAGCAGAAAATACCAGCCAGCAATGACCTTTGATAATGGATCAACTGTATAAACCAGCAGTTTTGCCAATTAACATCCATACACTTCATAGAAAATTGCAGCAAGCTATTGTGCTGGGTATACAACAGTTAACCTTCAGGCTACAAGATGGCCAGACAACACTAAAGCCAGCCAAGGAAGACCTGACAGACTTACGGTAGCCAGGCCGCAGCGACTTTCTCGTATCGTGGCGCAACAGCCAATCAGGCCAATGATGAACAGGAGGGTCCCGACGGCAATGATAATCACAGCCGGGATCAGCGTGTACACATCCTCGAAAAAGTGGTCATAGTCGTCGTATGTGATGAACACGTAGGCCCCAACATAGCACAAGATGCCTGCCGCTGCCTGCAAGGAGAGAGGGGAGGGAAAGAGAAAGAACATGATCACAAGCCTATCAGATCCATTCATACAAGTTTAAGAAACCTATGCCATCATTGGTTACCACAGCCACAGTCTCTACGGGCTATCTTTCCTGTCGGCAACTTCATAACCTTATTAACATGGTTAATTGGAGTACTGACTGAACCAAGCACTAGGATAGCAGTCTTCTGGGTGTGCATGAGAGTAACCGAGCATCAGTTTCCAAATGGTTAATTAGATCCTCTAGTGTCTTAGTCTGGGATTGAAACATAAACACAACAAAAGCAACTCGTTTTTTGGTAGTTAAAGGGTGGATAACAGGAGCTAGCTACCACATTTATTTAATCTAGACAGCAATCCAGAGTTAATTTTATGCACACTTATGCTCAACTGAAACATAAATTTTAAAGACTCCAGACCAAATGTACATCCCCTCTCTCCCCAGAACTTCCCCTTTCACTGTAGAGCAAATCTAGCAAACTCAGTGAATAACATTTGCTTGAACATCAGTTTCCAAAAATAAACCCTTGAACTGTAGTACACCCAATTAAAAGAACAATACACAGAGCACTGTGACTGGTGAAGTTTCACTTTGTATCATTTTGCTAATTATCTGGATGTGTTGCCATAGCCCATTTATTAATGAGGTGATTGAGCTGCTGAGTAGAATGCATTTCATCAGGTGTTGATTAAGCTGCTGCACACTGATTAAGCTAAATAGCAATTTCTTAGCAGCCAGTGTAGTTTTAAGTGTGTAACTTTACTGAAGTAATTGTTATTTTTTTCTTTGGGTCATCAGGTGTGGATTGAGATACTGCATATCATTAAAGCTAAATATCATTACTTAGCAGCCAATGTAGTTTTGAGTGTGTAACTTTACTGAAGTAATTGTTGTTATTTTTTACTTTGGGTCACTTTGTAGTTTATTGAACAGTTGTTAAGTGGGTGGTTAAGTGGGTGATTATTCTGCTTTTTTTACATAATTAGTGCAGTTTTGGTTTGTATTGTTAGCACAATGTCACTCACATCTGGTGGATACCCTTAGATTCTCTTTAATTTTTAGTCATTCGGCATAAGAGCATCATCAAAAAATGAATGTCATGTAAACAAAATTAAACCACCTGAAAACTGAGCGATTTAAGTTTTTAAATGCCCACATTCTTCCGTTATTTTGGGGATGTTTCTTGGTTAAATACCTGAATCAACCAATTCAAATATAGGCCAATTCAAAAACAAACACAGAAACGCAGCTTTAAAACAGCTTTTAAACCTTTGGGTTTAATTTATTACGACTGGTAGCCAATGTGTCAGCAGCAAAAGTTGTTGTATTTGTAATGCAATATTTTTCACTGCTAACCATCCTAAAATAACTTAATGCCTGGAAGTAGTTGAATACACCATCTAGCAGACCAATCTAGATAAAAGGAGAGAAGCTGAATAAGTGCATGTGAACAAACTGTGTTAAGCCACAACATAGGCTACATAGACTTTGTTGAAAAGCAACACCTCTTTGTCAGCAAGCAAGAGGCCAATTTATACAAAAACACTGATCAATACTTATGCACTTAACCATCGGTCTCTGCTTGCATAAAGGTCACTGCGATACTGATAAAGGACACTACATTATTGTAATTGTATATTGTATTGTAATTTCTGATTTGATTTTAGATTTTTGTAAATAGTTCAAATTTTCCCTGTTGTGATCAGGAGGCTATGGTACCTCTTTGACGCTATGAGCTACACCAGTGGGAGAAAACTCCTGGCAGGTTTTTACCACACTGGACAGGTCTAAGGTGAGAGGTCAGCACAGGAGAATCAACCGTTACTGTAGAGAGCACTGCCTGCTCACATACGTGTGTGTGTGTGTGTGCGCGATTGTTGGTGAAAGACATGAGCTCCCTCACTTCACACTTCCCTGTGAAATTCATTTATAAAGTTTGATAAATAATAGGAGTGTTGGAAGCCTCTTACATTTCATACAGCCACTGTTTATATATGTAAATTGTAGCAGCCTAATTACTACTTACAAGCCTGATTTACAGTACTGACAGCTGACTGCAGGTCCCCACAGCAAGGTAAAACCAAGTGGTTTGATTGTTTCTAAGTGAATTTAGTGTGCATGATATGTAACCATAATGAACATATTTTAAGCTCTCCAAAAGGACATCTTTTGACTGAAATACAAGGCTTAGCCAAAATAGAATGGGTACACAAATAAGATTTTTCCTGGGGTTCCAGAGGGTACTGGAAATGGAATGTGGGTGGGGAACAACATATATGCACAATATTCCACTTTGGAGAGGTTTAGTGACATTTGGAGAGGTTTTGGAGACATGGAGCCCCCCTTTAGAAAAAATTCTGTTTTGTTCAACCGTCTCCAAACTTTTATCCTGTGTACATACATCCAGGGTAAGATAGGAATTTATCTGGTTTTGTCCGGTATCAGAAGAACATATAAATAATCACTATAAAATAAAGATTTTTTGGTTTCTTTGTTGTTTTGAGAATAAATATGCCCTGTATGTTGACTGTGTGAGACTCCTGGAGGATCATTTGGTCATTTTGGTACAAATGTGCTCTTTATTTCAAGCTTTGAACCATGTCTGTACTGTATATAGTTTTGCAGATAATGTGGTTTATTTTGGGTGGATTCTTACAAAAAGCCCTAGGTTGTAAGTGGGTTTTCGTTGCGACACTACGCAAATTATTCTAGTCTAAACAACAAAGCATCATTCGTAACATGTATAGACTAAAATTCAAGGTGCGTAGCTTGCTAACACTTGACAAATAAAATAAAACAGATGCAATGCCATTTAAATTCAACCCATACAGAATAATGCGTGGTAACATTTTGCAATGTCGATGTTGCTAGCAAGCTAAATTGCAAGTCACCTAACTTTAGGAAAGTGAAATAATTCATGGTGACCTGTTACAGACAGGAGTTGTTGGCCAACATAAACCACTAAAAAGCACAATTTGCGTGTGAAGTAGCGTAGTCGTCCTGGGAGATTTCCCTTGCTAAACAGACTACGCCGGTGCAAAGCCATCTTGTAAATGACTGCAACACTAAGAATTCTTGCATATCGCTCTGAATAACTGTCTGTCTTATGTAGGCTAAATGTAATGTCAATTTTAAACTAGCTTGCAGTCGGAACCGAGTAAGAAGTAACGTTAGCTATCCAATTGGAGAACTATCCTAACGCTATCTGAAAATGTAACACGGTATCTAGTTTATAGCTGGCTAGATACTTTAAATATTACCCTCCAGTTGATATACCCGTTTCGGTCTATCTTGCAGTCCAACTAGACCTACATATCAGCTGTCGACAAGAAATTCGAAACGCGTCGCAATACAAGTTCAGCTGTCATGAAATAGCATACAGTCTGCTAGCTAATCCCAATCACTTGACGCTCAAACAATACTTTGCGCTTCTAACCCACAGCTAACGTTAGCTAACTAGTGTTCGATATGGTAGTGTCAGTGACTACTAGATATTATTTTTATACTCAAATAAATTTCATTTAGCTCTCTATCTGCCACGGGGCACACACCGCAGCCAATAACAATGGTCTGCCGACGCCAACTGCAGTTCGCTTAGCTAACGTTAGGCCCTAGACGACAGTAGCTAGCTAGTTTACTGCGTATTGCCATTCCAGACAGCATTACAGCAGGCCCCGTATTTTTTGCTTACCCAGAAAATGAGATTAAGGAAGACCAACACCGTCTTCGACGAGGTTATGCCACACTGTCCCATGTTTGCCGTTGGAAGAATGTTATTTCTGCGGTACTAATTTCCAACGCAGCTATAATTATAAAATGGCTGTCGGCTCCTCCTGTTTGACTGCCACGGTCACTTCTTCGCCTCCCTGGCTCATCGGTGCGCCAACCATCGAGATATACAAGAACGACCACAACAGCAACAAGCCTGCTGAATGTGGTCACATGGTTAGATGAGGTCATCTCTGCAAACAACACGCTCTCCTACGGCCTGGGGGAATTAATTTACAGTACACCATTTATCGGTACGTGACATGTAATAGCCTACATGTTGCAGTTTATCAACATTTTAGTTGAATTCATCTGTGATGTTATAGCGGTTTTGCAATAAATACTATTTTTATTTGGAGTAAACCGATGAAAGTATGCTTTCATTGCTAGTTAAAATGGAAGGCGATTCTGATAATATTTCCAGCATTATACTACACATGGCAATGATATGAAGACCTACTCTGCCATTATATTGGCCCAAAGTAATGTCTAGGTGTGAAATGTCACAGAGGATTTACATGAAATTACATTTGAGGTATTTAGCAAACACTTTCATCTAAAAAACACTTACACTGCTTACATTCTTTTATATCCATTTATACAGTTTAATATTTTTGGAAGCAATTCAAGTTCAGGTACCTTCCTAAAGGGTACAATGATAGTGCCCCACCTGAAAACTGATTTTACTGCCTTAGAGTTACAAGCCTAGTTACTTAATCATTTTGCTATACTACCAACCATTCACATGCTCCTTCGGTAATGGGATCACAATAATAATTTTAAAACACAAGTAGCCAGAGCTTGTAGGAAGGACTTTGAAACAAATGGTTGTGGTGCTATTTTAGCCTGTAGCTGAGTTTATGTTATGACTGCAATCACAACAATTCATTGATAATCACAGAACTGAACAGGCATTCCATGAATAAAGATGTGGGTGCAGCCTTTGAAGACAGCATCTGGTAATTCCCATAGATAATATATATTGTTGTCTTAAATCTGATGACCTGACCTATATAATACATTACAATGAAATGTTGAGTGATCATAGTGCATTGATAATACTTTGGCGATAAAAGTGTCATTCTCTGTGCAGCGTGTTAGGTCTAACTTTGCATTTTTGTCTAACTGAAAATGAATGCACAATTTTTGAACAGACATTTTTGCTACCAGTCCTCTGTGGCAAGTGCCATTTAAAAATGAAATGAGAAAAGACTAATATTGACATCTAGTGGTTAAAAAAAGGTTTCAAACTGTATGGATTGATCAATAGTCATGATTAATATGCAGCCAGTGTTGTTACTGGCCTGGCAGACACTGAAGCTGACAGTGCTGTTATTTTCCTTTCAGGAGATGTCTTCTTTTCATGAAGAATAGTATTTATTTACAGGAAATTGACCATTGTTTGCTTTCCACAAGGACATGCTAAGCCTTCATACATTTAATTATCAGTGTTTGATGGAATGTTAGAGTTAAAAAGAGGATTACAGTATATTCTGCCATGCTAAATAGTAAAACAAGCTTGGGTAGGGTTTCTAAACCTGCACTGGATTATTTATGCATGCAGTGGAAACATTGATCTGATTTCAGGATCAGGTTCTAAAGTCAGTGCACCCTAATGAATAAGCCTAACAACTTGATATTCAAGGGAACCAAGTGCATATCTGGGCACCCTGAAGCAAAATATGGTAAACAGCACTGAAATTCTCCCTAATCAATATTTGACATGGGAGAAATCTCACCCCATAACTATCCCCCCTAGCTATATATATATATATATTATCTAAAATTAAAAATGAGTACAGTGGACAATACTACATTTGCCCCAGGGTTATCAGCACTGCTCAAAGAACAGATCCAAATGCAGGAAACTACAGGCTGGCAGAACATGCAAACAAAAACCAAGACCAAGTGATAAAACACAAAGAACGAGTAATTTAAATACACTGAAAAACTGGTGCGCTAAATAAACCAATACAACACTGGTGCAAACAATGATTAAACCAATGGTACAATAATGCCAAAAAAAGGTGGCCAAACAGACAAAAATGAAAAACACTAGGGCAAGGGAGCTGGCAGGCTTTGATCAGGCTGACAACGGTGATGTTTCCAGATAACCCAGGCATAAATCTGGCTTTGTCCCCTCTACCTCATTTTTTATTTTAGAAAATAAAATACATTTTATGTATTATGTACATTGAGTGAAATATTGAATATTTCCAATGCATATTTTGATGACAGATAACAGCTTAACATCGTATCAGCTATTGGTACATAAAAGTGTCTGTCGTGTCTATCAGTTAAGTTATTTTGTGTCCACCCATACAACTGCAGTTTCTCAATTCCACCAGAAGATGCTGATCAACACCTACAAATTCATGTCTTTTTGTTGACTTGGGAAAGCATAGTCTTTGCAGACAAAATAAGCCTTTCCTTGGCATTGCATACTGTCGTAAAATCTGACTGAATACACTAATTTCTGGCTCATGAAAATTCTGTTAATGAGCATTGAAAGAAATGCAGTCATAGGCTGTAGTATTTTTGTTTTTTGAATGTGGAAATGTGCCATTGGCTGGTGGCTCTGACCAGGGTATCTACCTAGCTGGCCACTGGATGTCATATATCAATCAACTGATATATTAATATCAGTTAATATTAAGAATATAACAAATTTTTGTTCATTCAGATATTTACATACTACAGAATACTAAGGAAATAATATTTGCAGAAATTCATTTAATTTGTTAATCAGTGTTACAATATACGCAGAATGGCTACGTGTCTCGTTATGTAATGAGATGCACTGGGAAAAGGTGATAGTTCATGAGCATGAGGGATAGCTATAGAAAGCTATAAAGAGATTTAATAAATTTATTGCTGTATCTTTGCGCTTCATCTTGGTAATACTTAAATAACAGTTGTAAAACCAAGAATGTAAATAAAGTTGCCAGAACAATTATAGTGGTCTGCAGTGTATTTCAAGGGTGCAACATACACATGCACATGAGCTGCCCTATCTAAACATGATTTTCAAGCAAACAAGGAAAAATCCACAATAAAAAACACTGACAATGTCATTGACTACATGTAAGACTATTAAAAGACATTGTATATTTCAGTGTTTATTTATTGGCAGACATAATGAAAACACATGTATCATGGAGAAATATATTATGATTTTAATAATCGTTTCAGTATATTTTTACTCTGTTATATGACAGACTTGTGGTGCTGAATGTGGTCAACAAGCCTTCCTATTCATGTTTATTTTTTAGAAACTTTTTTAGAAAACCATGAACAAATAAGTAAATAGAAATTTATTTAGTCGTTTTTGTGTATTTAGATTTTTGTAACACAGTGAACATTAGTCTTTGCTGACAGCCAAAGGATGAGAGCAGTAATTAAGAAAAAAAGGAGAAAAAACCACCCTCTTACATCATAGTTAAGCCACAAGGCTGCAGGGTTTCACATCAACCAGTCCTCAATATTGAAATACGGCCAGTGGAATCTATCTTTGTCAATGCCTAGTATTAAAAGGTATGTGCGAGCAGGGATTTTACCTCTAGGCACAGCATGTATGTGTATATGTCGGGGGCAAATTCTCCCCCACCTTGAATTAACCTATTCTTCTTCTGTTTCTTTTGCAGGAATCCACTAAATCATAGAAGAAGACAGGCAAGGTAGGTAGAAGAAAAAACAGGGGATCTTTATCAAATAAAATTCATTAAAACTGTATGACCATGTACACACAGCAGAACGATAATGCTCTTCTTCACTCCCACTCTCTCCTGCTTTACTCAGTTCCCTGGCCCTCCTCCTGTGCAGAGGCTGCCCAGGGAAGTAGTCACTACCCCGCATGCAATTTCCACACACGACAGCACTCCCAAAAGAACGCTGGCTATGAATTGCGCATTATGACTTGCACACTTCATCAATTTTTTTACTAAAAGCCTCCAAGTACATGCTCTTTGTTCATCACCATACTTTTCTTTATTTGTAACTGCTACATCGTTTCCATTTTGGATCACTGGATAATCCAATTTCCTTTCATTTCCTTCCATTTTCCTAATCATATTCCAAACATCCCCTACTGGAGTTGACCTTCCAACTTGTTACTTTTTCCTGTCTAGTCCTCCACACTATTGCCTGTTCAATCTTGTATTGAATTAGATTCTGAAAATGATGTGTCCTCTTTAACAATTTCAAAGCTTTATTTTTTTCACTGCTTCTCCATACTCCGCTGTCTAACAGAAATTCCCTTCTTTTTTCCTCATCCTCAAAAATTTGAACATTTGAACAGTGTGATGCAATAGACTATTAGCCATAAACCACTATGGAGGAGGCATAGCTGAATCAGTGCCTTAGCCAATTTCAAATGTGTAATGTACAGACAGGTGTTATTTCCTGCTAGGCATTACTGCCTGCCACAGCTCCTACGGTGCCCTTGGGTCAGCAGCAGAGTCATCAGAAGAGGACCACCACTCATTGATGTTTCGCCCCTGTTTCACTCTGATCAATTCTGGCTAGGCCATCTGAAAACTGTTTTTGTGCTACTTTACCTATCTTGCATGTCAGAGAGCACTGTGGTGTCCTACCACCCTAGGCTTTGGATTGGCCGCCTGGCTAACAGCAGGATTTCCTCTCCACCTGCAACAAAGATGGTATTATCACTTCTGACTTCTGAGACAGGCTTCACGACTCGGAAGGGTTGATCTTCATCCAGTCTTATCAGCAGCCTTGTTGTGCATGCTGCTATCTGAAGGATGCTTGTGGCATCATCCATGTAGCTTCTGTACTGATTGCAGCTTTAATCCCCCAACCATCAGTCTTGCTCCAGTGAGGATAATCCCAAACGCTGCCACAAACAAAATGGGAGAGATGGAGCACCCCATGGCGATTCCTACCTCCAACTGCTGCCACCCCTTTGTGAAGTCTTGGTGGGAGAAGCACATCAGGAGGTCCTTAAAGTAACTGGATACCAGGCCACAGATGCAGTCAGGAAAGTAGAGGAACTCCATGGCAAAGTCAATGAGCTGGTGAGGGACAGATCACATTTGCGAGGTCTAGCCAAACAACATGCAGGTCGCCTCTCTCTCGCTTGGCTCTATAGATCTGTTTCCATATCATTGATGATTTTTCTACAGATCCCAGAAAGCCTGGCACCTCTGCCTTCTGACAGCTGGTGTTGATGTAACCATTGCTCATGAGGTAGTCAGTCATTCTCTTGGCCACAATGGATAAGAAGATCTTTCCTTCAACATTGAGCAGTTTGATGCTTCAGAACTGGCTGATATCACAGGAGTTCAGTTTCAAATGGGATTGAAGACTGCCACAGCTCTTTGCCACTCTGATGGAATGCACTGGCAAACTCTGCCACACTGCCACCAGCCACACATTCACCTTTAGCCATCTGATCTTGCTTCTCCTTGGCATAGCTCTGCAGTTGTGGGACTGCTGGGTGTGTTTACTTCATTCTCACATGCAGTACAGGAGGGTTGCTCTTCACTGGTGGGGCCTTCTTCCTCTGCCAAAGCTTCACCCACTCCAATGTCATGGAGTTTCCACAACGCCGATGAGCTGACAAAACCACAGCATCCCACCTCTGTGGGGCAGATGATGGTCTTCCAGCCAGCCTCCTTGCACTCAGCAGCTAGTTCCGAGTACTTCAGTGTCTTCCGTTTGTTGTCAGCCTCAACTCCCTCCTCCCATGGGACGGTGAGCTTGATGAGGAGGATCGTCTTGACAGCCATGGACCACAAAACAATGTCTGGAAAGAGGGATGTGGTGGTGATCTCCTGGGGGAACTGGAGCTGCCTGCACAGGTAGGCTCTGCGCATTTATCACCCACTTATTAATACTTTTTTGTAAATATGCAATATTTATACTAACAGATCCTCTGTAAATGTTGCTAAGTATTTGCCCTGGATAGACTGTTATTGGAGTAGCCACTAATATTATTGTCAATGTTAAACAAAGTATTTTATTTGCAGGACTGACTCCTGCCAAGGCAATGATTCTAAAGGGCTGGGTAGAGCCTGGGCAATGTGTATTTGCTTAAATTATGTAGATGTATTTTAAAGGCTGCAATATTACTGTTGAGTCTTCTCTTCACAACGTAGTTATCAGGTTTTACTGGCAACAGTTAAAGGATACAGCATCAGGCCATTACTTGTCAACAAGCTATCTAAACTATTTTCTTACTCTTAACTATTTACATATTAATAACTCAAGTGAAGACAATGGCAGGTTCTCCTCCTCCATACAGAACAATGGGGTGTTGCAGCATTCTTTATTCACACTACCGTTCTTGATTCTCACATTGCTGAAGATGAAGAAAAAGCACATTCACTGTGAGATTAAAGGACTCTGCATGTCTGAACATGCAAAATAAGAATGTTTATCTCAGAAATAAATTGCTCATTTCTGTAAATAAAAAATATTTTACATATCTCAACTTCAAAACTGAGTCAGTCAGTCCTTTCCAGTTGTGTTGCTCAGTGCTACCAAACTGGGTTGTGTCCAGAGTAATTGGCTTGCGAGGCTATGCCACCCAGCTGTTTCCTGTATATTTGTTTAGCATTTGAATGAAAAGGCTTGCCATACAAAGGCACCTGCAGAGCTGCTGCCTTCTTACAGATGTGCTGGGAACTTTTACACCCTGCACCCTGTGTCATATAAGCTGTTCTTGGTCACTCAGACAGATGCAGTGACTGACTTCATATTCTTGCCTGGGGAGGGAGACAAGGAGATGGTCAGATTTACAGTAAGGAAAATTGGACTGACAGTGGCCCTGCAAAGTATTCCTTTACAGACGTCATTTCCTAATTCCTAATGTTCTAATTCAGAAGAGGTCAAGAGACAGTGGAGATTGACCAAAACAGGAAACTCCCTTCCTCTTTTTCCACACAACCCAAAGAAATGGAATCCAAGAACTTTGCGGGTCAGCACTTTTAAGACCATAATGGCAGCTCCCTTTACGGCTTGAGCAGACATGAATAACACCCTGCATGTGTCGCCACAATCAACAGCCGAATGAAAGAGGAAAAATTTTCACTGTGAGGATGGAGTTCACACTTTCTGATTAACACTTCTGAAACTGTGTTGAGACATGCCACTTCCCGCTGGGAGTGGTAAGGATTTGCTTTTGCCATACGTGTCCACAGAGCAGGGTCCAAACGTAGTGCAGCGTGAGTGTGCATGTAGCATTCATTTAGCTGTCTTATATTGCTAGCTGAAATACAGATTTTTATCAAAAGTGCAGGTGTACCCTAGATGACAAAATAGAAGGTCATCATGTATTACCCATAGTCTTTAGTCTATAGAAATATTTTCTGCCGCACTTCTAATGTGTGAATGCTTTTGTTTAATTTTGTTTTTGTAACATGGAACTTCATATTCAATATCCTGTCAAGTGCAAAGTGTTAGCCTTCAAAGCTGTGTTGCCTTTATTGTGATAAATTGCTTACAGAAAAGCCCACACCCTCATCCTTGATTTC
This sequence comes from Anguilla anguilla, assembly GCF_013347855.1. NCBI lineage: Eukaryota > Metazoa > Chordata > Actinopteri > Anguilliformes > Anguillidae > Anguilla > Anguilla anguilla. The sequence goes on from NC_049205.1 coordinate 44,565,352, forward strand.
AGGTCTATAACAGGCTGAACACTATCACAATCTGAACAGCATCCATTCAGCGGTAATAAAAATAACCACTCTTGTTACATATGAAAATACATAAAGTCCTAGCCACAGCCAAAAAACTGAGACATTTGAACATTATTGAAATGAGGACCCACAAAACATCCTTTCTTTCTATAATTCCTGGTCTGACATTATATAACATTATCATACACTTACATACAATTTCAAATATATTGAAAAAATATATTTCAATATTCAAAATGGGTCATTTTAGCATATTATGATGTATTTATATATATTTAAATATAATAGTATACAATATTTAATACAGATATTACACAATATATTTACATTGATTTTGGATTTCCCACCATATATTTAAATATATTATTTTTCCATATGAGGACATTTTTTGCTTTCTATGCATGTCCATTTTTTTCAGTTACGTGCATGTGTTACGTAAGCAATTATTTCTTTAAGATTATCATTTGCGTGTACTCATCAGAGCATGCTCCACTACTTTCTGTTGCCTAATTGGGACCCGCAGCATCATTAACACGATGACTATGGGTCAATAAGGCATTTCCTCCTCATTTTTATTTTCCCAGCAGGGATGGATGCTAGAATATGTCAGAGTTAGGCTCTAGGATATGAGGCAAAAGGAAACTTATGTTCCCTGATGTCATAAAATGGTTGTGAAGTAAACTGACTCAGAAGTCCTGCAAGATTAAATTCTCCCTCCCCTGGGGGTCATGAGAGATCTATCAGGGGAGATCTGGACTGATGAGTTTTGCATAGACGAAGAGTGTTCCCCTTCCCACATCGGTTGTGGGCCATGGGAAAACAGCCATTCCTGTTCTTGCAAAAAAAAGAAAAAATACTGAATGCTGTAGGTTTAATGACAGATCCAATATGACGTGGCTAACGTTGTAGTTAATGGCTCAATATTGCTGTTTGTAGTTACTCCAGATTTTAAGATAATTAATTTTCTGAATATCAGCATATGTCCAGTTTCCTGTGTGATTCTGTGAAGCTGTCATTACTCACTGAATGCAATAAATAGTGTCCATTTTTGTTTCAGTTTCATTAAATGTGAACATTGATTTCAAAACATAATTTAAACAGCTAAATCTCAAACAATGGCAGTTAAATAGAAATCTAAAATGCCTTTAATCTCAGCTTTAATTTCAACATTTACACTTCCAAACCTAACCTACTTACACAGGGATGAAACCAACTGGCTAAGACCCCATTTTTTTTAAATGCAGCTGCTTTGCACCTCAAAACAGGATTTCCACAGGACACTGTCAAACTGTATTCTGTGCTCATGTCAAATACATACTATTGTGTGGGGGAAACAGAAAAAATGGATAATAAAACTGAGCTGTTTATGTTTTCACAGTGAAGTACTGTAGATTGTGGCAAGCCAATAAAGGTGTGACAGTATTTCTGAATACAAAACATTAGCCCACCTCTTTAAATGCAAAGATAAAGTCAATATTTTTCCTTATGGGGAACATGGAAGAACCCTCATTTTCTGCGCATCAAGCTGTGATACTGTGTGTGGGGCAGCCTATTACTGACACATACACATGCATCGTGAAATTGTGTTGATGCAGTCAATTTATATTAACTTTAAGACATAAACAGGAAATGGAAATAAGACATGAACCAGTCATGACATGAACCAACAAAAATCCAGTAAATGAGGTAAAAAAAAATTTTTTTTTTTTAAACTCCCCATTGGGAGAAGAAACAAACAGATATTGGCAAGAAAAAAAATTCTTTTTGAAGAGAAATTTCTGGAGGAATATAGAGGGGGAGCCCATCCTCCATTGGCCAGCCAATTATTGGTTGATCTATCCATGTAGGCAGACTCTCACACCATATGCGATTCCCCTTGTATGGGTGGGGTTTCTGTCTCTGCAATGGTACCTGCTCGGCTGCATCGCTTCTCTGTCGGTGACTCTCTCTGATTTCTATCTGTGTGACTAAAGCAAAAATCATGAAAGGAGGGTGAACTATCAGCTCTCCTTAAAAAAGCAAAAGCTAAAAAAATTTCTATGGTTGTCCTGAAATTTGTATGTGTAGAATTAATACATTCAATAATGTATATATAAAAAACATGCTCAGAAAGTATTCTTTTGTCTACTCCTTACTGCGAAAGCAATTGTTTTCATGGCTCTTAAAGGTTAATCATCGACCCTGTCAGTGTTGAATGTTGACTCCTGATGCTGTACTACTTTGTCAGGTGCTCTGGATAAAAGCATCTGTTAAATACCAAATTGTAATTGAGAGAGAGAACAGAGCAGTTGTTTTGTTAAGGGCCCAATGACTTCTTTCTTTTTGTGTAGGGACCCAACTTCATCTCTCCAGATACGAGTCAGCCTCCTTTTATGCCCACCAGGGGCCCGAACCAGCAACTCAACATTTGTTTGACAGTTGTATGACAGTTGGTTACATTTTCACTCAAATCCAATTGTGCTCTTTATTCCAGAAGCTTTGATAAAGTAAATTAACCTCAGTACAATATCTTAAGCTGCCCAGGAGAGAAAAGCTATTTGATTGGCAGCAGATTGATGCAGCTGGACTGGTTTGATTGAATAACAGGAGGAACAAATGGCCTCAGAGTGTGACTGTGTATTAAATATGACATGTTCATTTTGGATACAGATTCAAATTTGCGTATCTTTTATGATTTGTCCCATAAGAACACCTTCTGTTACCAGTCCTGTAATAATACATTACATTACAGGCATTTAGCAGACGCTCTTATCCAGAGCGACTTACACAACTTTTTACATAGCATTTTACATTGTATCCATTTATACAGCTGGATATATACTGAAGCAATGCAGGTTAAGTACCTCGCTCAAGGGTACAACGGCAGTGTCCTTACCCGGGAATCGAACCTGCGACCTTTCGGTTACAAGCCCAGCTCCTTACCCACTGTGCTACACTCCGTCCTAATACATATTGCCACAATCGCAGTAAATAGTTTGAATTATTTAATGTGTCTTTAGATCTTTCCAGGTGGTCTTCCCTGCCTTTCATTTCAACAAGTAAAGCTTTCACTTTTGGGGGGCAAATTTCATTACCTTATGACATTTTTTTGCGTCATTTTGGGGTAGGTGAGTGTGATATCAAGAGCAATTATCTGAACACATCCAGATTTGATAAGCAAAACATTCTTTCACATTCTTTTCAACATTGTTTTTTAAGGTAAAGAAGTGTTGATGATTATCTCACACAATATCATAAATTATAAAGAATAAATCCATAACTTATTTTTCAAATGTGTAATTAAGCGAGTTGGGAAGCAAAACTGTCATATTTCTTTCCTCCCCAAAGATACAAATGCGCCACCGCAAGTGATTAATTACACAAGCCAAGAAACGCAATTAGGAGTTGTTTAATTATTAATAGCACCCACACAAGTCCCCTGGTTCTTGTTAGATGCAAAACAAACTTGGGCATTGTGATGATGACATTATCCTGTTCAGGGAGGTCACAGCAAACAAATTAGAGCTGAAAAAGGTTGATAAATTATACAAAGCTAAAGAAACAGGCCTCTTAACCGCAGATGTGTGCATATAAAATTCTGTAGAGCTAGGAAGCTCAGTCACCAACATCCACTGTGCAAATTCTTCGCAGGTTCAGTCTCACGTACATAAACCAGTGTAGAAATTAAATAAAACAATTCTCAATCACTCTCATAGGAACCATTCATAGGCTGGATCTACTTTGTTCATGTGTTTTCTCTCCATCTAGTGGTAAAATTATGGTACCATCATAACTTCATAGGAGTCAGATAAGCCAGAGTCAAAAGACAAAAGCCTAAAAATCTTGCAGCTGCCAAAGACAGGGTAGAGGTCACACAGGAAGATTGGTCAATTCCGCTGTATTCCACTTTCCATATGACTGCAAATAGCTAATAAGAAGACATTTATCAAGGAGATTTCCAAACACAGAGATGTGGTTTAACTTTTCAAGTTAAGTTTAATCATTATTCTAGCCATTAAATTATAATAATACTGAGTTTTAATAATTAATTTGCATTTATCACCAAATTTTTACATTCACACACGTGAACAGAAACATTTAGAATGTTTATTAGTACTTGAATAAAACAAATGCAAAATCATTTTTTAAATGTTTCTTCATTAAGGCTGGACTCAAATTGAACAGGCAGAATAAATTAATTGCTGTGAGAACAAGTATGTGTATCTGTAATATGTTTGAACACGATTCATGTACGTATCATGATTAATTTGATATTTCAATTTTAAAAGAAACACATCTAAAATCTGTGCTTTGGTACGGACCAATGAAAATATAGTATATGTAATCATGTGCACGTGTCTTTGCTGAGATAACTTATAAATGTGTTTGCTTCATGCACAAACCATACAAATAAATCTTTTTGTCACTCCTGCTGTGCAAGCAATCTGTACATTTCTCAGTCATATGTTCCCTTACACACAGAAAGTGTTGCTTGGAAACAGGGATGACACCATTCATTGGCAGATATGAAATCTAAACAGTATATATTGTTCGGAATTTGTTCTTGATCATGCATAATGTAAAACAAAAAACCTCTTTTTGAGGATTCATTACTGAGATACGAAAAGTACTGCTTAATGTTCGCATTAAACATTCACATTAGCCATCTCTGTCAAAGTTGCATGTTTGAAATAGCTTGCAAATGAAGCTTTATTAGAATGTAATTATAAGCATAAGCATAAGCTAACGGTACAGATCTCATTGTGTGGTAGTTATACAGCGTTTGATTGGGAAATGTATTCCTATGGTAATGTTTGTTCCTGTTCAGGGCAGGGAATAGCTGTCTCATTGCTATAGAGAAACACGTTCCTTATGTTTGCCTCAGATTGCCCCATGTAATGTATCCCACTCAAATATCCTGCTCACAACGCACATCATCCAGACCTGTTTCACAACACCTCAAAAGCATGTACAAACCTGGTAAAGTCTATCTTCTTTTCACTCTCTCTTCATTTCATTATCCATATACACTCAGTGGCCAGTTTATTAGGTACACCTTTCTATCACTGGGTAAGACTCCTGTTTGCCTCCAAAAGAGATTGAATTCTTTGTGGCATGACTTCAATAAGATGCTGGAAACATTCCTTAGGAATTTTGGTCCATACCGACTTGATAGCGTCATGCAGTTTCTGCAGAGTTTTTGGCCACGCACTCATGCTGACACCCTCTCGTTCCACCTCATCTGAAAGGTGGTGTTTCAGATTGAGATCTGGGGACTGTGCAGGCCATTGGAACTGAAGTCACTGTCATGCTTGTGGAACCAGCTTGAGATGATATATGCTTTGTGACATAGCACATTATTCTGCTGAATGTATCCATTTGAAAAAGGGTAGGCTGTGGCCATAAAGGGATGCACATGGTCTGCAACAATGCTTAGGTGTGCTGTGACATTCAAAATGATATTAATTTGGTATTAAGGGGCCTAATGTGTACCAAGAAAACATTTCCCACACCATTACACCACCAACAGCAGCCTGCACCGTTGACAAAGACAAGACAGATCCATGGATTCATGCTGTTTACGTTAAATTCTGACCCTGTCATCTGCATGTTGCAGGAGGATGTGTGATTACTCCAGCCAGGCGTATTTCCAGTCTTAAATCATTTGGTTTTGGTGACCGCGTGCCCATTGTAGCCTCATCTTTCTGTTCTTAGCGGACAGGAATGGAACCAGGAATGGCCTTCTGCTGTAGTAGCTCATTCACTTCATGGTTTGACACCTTGTGCATTCAGCGAGGCTCTTCTGCACACTACTGTTGTAAACAGATGCCATTTGTTTTTCTGGTAGCTTGAATGAGTCTGACCATTCCTCTCTGACCTCTTTCACTAACAAGCTGTTTTCTCCCACACAAATACCTCTCACTGGATATTTTTTGCTTATTGCACCATTCTATGTAAGAATGCAGTGCATGAAACTTATAGAACCATCACTTCTGGCACCAACAATAATACCACTGTCAAAGCTGCTTAGATCACACATCTTTCACATTTCAATGTTTGGTCTTACATATATATAGTTTCAGCCACATGATTTGCTATTTAGAGTAAAAGGCTATTTGTGACAACAAGCAGGTGTACCTAATAAAGAGGCCACTGAGTGTGTGTTCTGACATGACCTTATTAGATACAGTCAACTTAAGCACCTCTGGTGCACGTGCAATATGTGTGCATGATTAATATAACAAGGCCATTCATAACGAGTCCGGACGTTCCGGCACTAGCTGTGCACAGACACTGAAGTGGACGTTTGCTGCAGATACACAGCAGAAAATAGTTCGCTAACAGTGAGAAATACCGGAAACCAAATCTGTCTCACCAGTTTCTCTTGAGCCAGCATAAGAAATAGCCAATAATTAGTCATTCTTGGATGTTAGAGATTCAGTGCAGCAGATTCATGGTAGTAGCATTTGGGAGCTTCGGTAGTTAGTGAATAGTTGTCCAGATGACTCCTGTTTCGGACAAATATGATTTTGGAACAAACAGGAAAAACTGTTACTATGGACAAAAATCTCTTCATTATCTATTTTCGGACTATCCATGGGGTTCAAAAAGATTGCAGTCAATGATGCTGAAGTAATAGAACAGTGGTTATATTTCATTAATATATGAACAGACTTAATACGACCCTCAAAAGCCCTTTTTTCTTTTCAATTTAAGACAGACATTTCATTTTGCAAATCGTTTCCTTTATTGCATTAAAATGAACATGATAATGCAAAAGAAATTTGGGACGGCATAGGCCTACATATATAAGCAGGTTTTGTCTCTTATCACAACAATTTTACTCAACATTAATATACTAGTTAACCTTGAAATCAATGGATAATGTTACAAACACTTTATTTCAAAAGGATGTTTTGGTCTGTCACAAAGATGTATATGTAAACCTTTGTAGATTACTTGCGCGAGTAATTAATCCTGTATTGAAAGCAAACTTTCTGCGAAGTAGGCTATAACCATAGGGGACATTCGGTACTATAGAGCCTTGATCACTTTGTTTCGTATCCGATGTAGTTTTCCAGTAACTTCAGCAGCAACCCCGTATCCTGTAAGATTGAAATACCACTGTAAAGCAAGAGATTTGAGCCGCATATTAGCGGAAGTGATTAAATTATGTGAGCTCACTGACGCGGAATTGATACAGTATGGCGGTGACCCCTCACCGTGAAAGGCTGTTTTATACCCAAACAGTGTTTGTCAATATATAATTCTATTTCTCTAATTTCCTTTCAAAGCGTCCATCGTATGCTTCTTTAGACATTGCAGAGCACAAAGCATTCACAAAACATATTTAACTCAACGAAAATGTGTGATGTACGAACAGATAAGCCCATTATTCTCCCAAACTAGCCTATCACTGAAAAGCATGCTAATAACGTTTTTATATACACAATTTAAAAAAAATAAAAAAAATAAAACATTTAAATAAGAAAAAAAAAACAGGGAAGTAGGCTTATAATGTTTTATTATTTTAAATTTATGATATCTGGTATTCATAAGCTCTTTGCCAAAATTCAGCTTCATCCACAAGTATTTTAATCAGCGATTAAATAAAAAGAAAATAAATATATTTTTAAAAATTCATTATTCATGTTGTTTCGGGAAAAAATATTTCATAACATTTCATTTTATTGATATGTGCGTTGGCTTACCGGATAATTGTCTTGTCTCCTCCGCGTGTCCTGTAGCTGATTCTGCAGCGCGAATTTCAGAACCTCTTGTGTGATCAGCTCCCTCAGTTCCTGCACATGCTGGTCTGAATTCAGCGCGGTTTGAATTGCGTTCAGAGATTCTTCGTCTGGAGACTCCAGCAATGAGCCTTCCATGACGCTCTTCTTGCCCATGAAGTGCCCTTCATGATTAAAGGAAGAAAACAGAAAAACTATAACTATTTCCAATAATCGGAGAAATAGTGAAGCACAGAATCGTGTCGACGAATATTAAATCTGAGGCAAATATTGCAAACGTTTGAAAGTATGACCATGCAGTCTAAACATATTCTTACAACAATTAAGTTTCCCTCCACATAACCTATTTCTCAAAGTGCGAATATTCCATTTGAATGTGAAAGTATCTCACCGAAAATGCTAATATTATACAATATATGACGAAATAAACTTCAAATTTAGGAGCGAACTGAATAAACAATAAAGTGTAAAGGACACTATACAGCAAATATCCATAGACAGTAGACTATAAAATGGTCTTACCTGTGGCCCATAAATTTCCCCTCGGATTTACTTTAATCTTTGCTACCTTATTTCTGAGCTCGGTCAGGTCGAGACTCACTGAAGAGGTCTTAGAAATGTAGGAGAAGAAAAAAAGATGTATCAGGAGCACAAACTTGCAGATACTGCTCCAAATAACTCCAGCCATCTCCCCAAAAAGTATTACGAATGTTAAGAATTTAGATTTTGTCACTTCGCCGCTTTTGATGTATATTTATGGTGAACACAAAACTGTGGAATTTTATTGATGGCTCCGCTTCCTCCTCCTTGAATCCCTCACGCTGTTGCGTTTACGCATGCATCAGCATTTATACGATACCAGTTGGGTGGGCTTTGGTTCAGATTGGCAGGAAGTCATTACTTTTTACGCACGGTAGGTGTTGGTTCAGATTGGCAGGAAGTCATTACTTTTTACGCACGGTAGGTGTTGGTTCAGATTGGCAGGAAGTCATTACTTTTTACGCACGGTAGGTGACTACATGAACACAATTTACTAGTATTCTTTATTCTCTGGACGATTATAGCATGATGCATAAACGTTTATTAAGTAGACTGAGTGCGTGTTTCCAGCAGACGCTCACTGTAGTAATTACAATCACTCGCAACTAGAGGGTTATGTAATGCTGCCAACATTCAAATTATGAATGACAAGACAATTCAAGCGCAGACATCTTAAAACACGAGGCAAAGGCATGTTAATGTGGCAATAATGCCGTTAAACTATACAGTTTATTGATAATAAACTGATGCTAACTGTCATAAAACACACAGCATTGGTACGCTGGTGCAGATTGTCTTCTTGTAAAACCGATAATTATGGATAAATGATTAGTCGACAACAACGTGCTTTAATTGTGGTCTATGTCTGATACTGTGTCACAAAGATTATTTCCATAATTCCACAACTCTGCATAATAAAATGTGTTAATTCAACTCTAACAGAGTCCTGTACATATGGTCATACTGTGGACCAGAACAGGACTATATATACTCTATAAAAGTTGATTTAACACTGGACATTTCACTTATGACTATCCTCTTTGCATGGATAAGTCTTAACCATGCAAAGCCAGTTAAGTTACGTGCAGCAAATCCATTCCAAGACAACAGATAAACTGCTCTTTGGGGAATCACTACTCTTTGCACTTTAAATTCTTAAAGGTCAAGTAGGAGCAGTGCAGAAAAAAAAACATGAATGTAGGAGGAACTGAGGTGGTTAATTACTTCCGGCAATTTCTGATGTTGATAATGGACTGCATTTGCACCTGCCTACCTTATTCTTACGAGTTCAAACTTCTAACCCCATGATCACCCAAGGATTGCACTTGCATGTATTGTGTCATTTGACCAGATGTGGCTCTGAGTCGTACTTTTCTTCTGTGAGGTAGTGGCACCTCTCTCTCTGATTTCTGCGGGTTAATTGACCCTGACGAGGAGCAGGTGTGTGAGTATTATGGTGAGGTGATGGCACCTCACAGGCATTTGTCTGAGCTAATTGTCCCTGATGAGGGTCAGGTGTAGGAGGCCTATATGTAGCCTCTGATTTCTGGGGTTCAGCACAGACTCATTGTTTGTCAGACTCTTAGTGTGTAGGGGTGTGAGAATTGGCAGAAGTTACTGTGTTGATCCTATCTGCCTGATTTGATCACCGTTTAGTTTCTTCTCGAGTTGTTTATCTCTCTGCGCTGTGGAGGACATTTTGCCCTCGTCTCTTTAGTTTTCTTTTTGTTTTCTACCCGCCAGTCTGCGAATATCCTTTTTCTTTTGTAAGTGACCCCACTCTGTTTTTCTAGTGGGGGTTTTCTTTTTGGGCAGCTACGCTGCGGCAGTGTTTCATTTCTTTTAGTTTTCTGAGCCCGCTGATAGAAGTTTCAGTTACTGGAGAGAGCGATTACTTCGCTCTTTATTTGGTTTTTTCCCCTTCCCTTTCTATCGCTCAGCGATTTGGTGGTTATCCCTCAGGGTTAACTTTTAGATCCCCCTCAGTCCGCAACCGTGACATCTTCTGCTAATTGACAATTTTCATCAACAGCTGGGAAACCACAAGATGAACCAAAGGGTAGTGACCATCTATATCTGTCTGACTGGTAAATTGTTCATGAAAAAGTTATGGATGCAGTTTGATAAAAACCTGAAATTTTGCAATTACTATTTTATTAATATTGGAGAAATTAAAAGTTGTAAGCACTGCTCTAATAAATGTCTGTCAGCTTTAACAGTTGTCACATTTGTCACATGAAATCTGATTGATTTCATGTGATGTGAAAACATGCTGATTTCCTCTATAAAATCAGAACTGTTAATAGTCTGCTTGTCACCAATCATCTACTTCAGATAAAGGTGACAAGATTTCAGCAGGGGAGTTGCAGATTATTCTTGGCCCAGCTTTGACCTTTACCATTTTAATTCAGACCAATTTTATTCATTCTTTCTCACACGTCTTCAGTAAAAATGCCAATTATCTAGATTCTCAAAGCATATAGAGAGGGGGGTCCAAAGTAGCGTCAGGAGCTAATTATTAGTTGCACCTGATGACACAGCAGACACCCTTAGGCAAACAGTGCTAGTCAGCTACAGATAGACAAGCTGTAAAGCCAGCCAATGTACTGGTCTTCAGAAAGGCTGGAAATATCCGAAATATCATTCATAGTATATGCAAACTATCTGGGCCAATACAAAAACTATGTTTAAATAATATTGAAAAACCCCAGAAAGTGAACTTACTCTTTGTCCTCCCACCGTCTGAAATAAGACTGTTGGTGAGTTAAATAAAATAAGAAATTGAAAACAATAACCTTTCCAATCATATGACCAAGAAAGCTTGTAGAATTGTAGATGGTAGAATGTATAATTTAGTTCTGAATAATGACTGGTTATTTTACCCCTTATGTATTGCCCCCTTTTTTTACCACAAGCCTGAAAATGACATACCGAAAATAAAATGATTACTATTCTTGGACCATTTTGACTTCGGGCATAATCCTGGTCTCTTCTCAAAGGTAATCCTTGGAGTTTCTTTTCCAGAAGTTTGTCAGAACTACTCTGAATATCACAACAACAAAGGAACAGAAGCTCAAACACAGTGGAAGTGGATGTTTTTTCTCAACTAAAAGATTTAGTTGTGGATACAGATGCTTGAGGCTGTGTCGGGTGGGCTAAGAAAAACAATGCAGACACAGCCACAATGCTAAACAAATCCTGATTCACATTTGATGACAATACCACCAAAAATTAGCATTCTATATTGTTTTTTTTTTTGTTTGTTTTTTTTAGCTATGTCAAGGCAGGTTTACAAAAAAATCAATTTGGAGACTCCAAAATGACACTTGGTAACCAAATTATATTATGCGTTATTAGAATACTATATGCTCATGGAGTAAGCAGTGGCCTGCTTTCCCCCTGCCTGTCACCCGCCCCCTCCCTCTCCTTCTACTACCCCCTTCACCTCCCTCTTCTTGCTCTAGCCTTACATCCTCTGGCAGCAGCAGGTCTGGAACATTAAAAATGTTCCAGACCTGGGACTAAAAATGACTATGGATTTTGTTTGCTGAATTCTTACTATGACAAGCATACTGACTTGACTGACTTTATCATGTGTGTCATCTTTGGATTTTCAAAACACACAGGTGAGGACAGCAAGCTTGTTTTGCCACCCCACATTACAAAATATGGAACTGTTGTCACTAAAATATTAGCATCATAAAATAGCTTATAGAACCGTGAGTTTCAACAGTCAAGCATTGTATTGTGTAACCAGATTGATTTTAAAATTTTAACCAAAAGAATTTTACCAAATGGGCTCTGCAAATAACCATCCCTTCACTTTCCTTCCAACTGATGTTGCTAGTGACACTCCCGGTTGTTACAGAACGGACATGTTATGGATTGGTAAGTAGGCCTACCATTAGCTACCAATAATAGCTTTCAAGCTTAGATATGTGGAATCAAAGCCCTTCTTTATTTGGGTGAAATTTCCACTTCGACACAGCTGTTGAGTCGAATGTTAGAGTAGCTCAGTGTTGCAGTGTTAGTACACATGGAATGATCTGCCGTGTTAACTGTATGATGGTAAAGCCTAGCTTATGTTGTTTTCCTTCATGCTGCCTGGTAGTCAGTTACTGCACAGGACAACCTACTCTAACCTAGCAAAGAAGAATGGTTTTTAAAATGCATAATCACAAACTCATTCAAAAGCTAGTAATATTGGAACTTGTCCTGCAGGTCGGTCCTTCTGGGCCACATTACCAATTCTAACAAAGGTGCTTTGTATTTAGTACACGTCTAGTATGGTGAAACCAATGCAAAACCACTCAGTATACAAAAGACCACAGTCTCATATAGAGGAACACTCCAGAGAGTAGAATGCCCGGAAGTGCTGTTGAGCTCTGCGTTAACCTCTACATAACCGCCCGCAGGTTAGTAGTTCATCTTATTTTCTGTTGTTCAGTCCTATCTTCTGAAAAATTCATGTGAAATAACCCTGTTCTGCAGGTTGATTTATCCTTGTCACTGTCTCCCTGGGTTACACAGTGCTGTCTTGGGTTTACAAGGTTTGTTAACTTGTTTTTTCTAACAGAGTGAAATTTTTCCAACATGCAATGACCAGCTGTTCCAACATCTTTAATCATACGGTTATAAAATAAATTATTGCAAATATGAACAGAAGAGTCCAATTTTGAATAATGGGTTAATAAATGTGCCTTACTGAAGCAAGGAGTGAGGAGGCTGCCAGAGAACACTTCAGCAAGGATACACAAGTGCAGCCTTTGCGGAAGTTTTTTTTTTTTTTGGAAATGATCCACCTGTGGACCACATCTGCCACATCTATAATTGACAAGGCTTCAAACTGACTCTTGACTGAACAAGGACATTCCATTTGCCCAATACATGTTGCCTCAATTCCTCCATCCTCACATTCTTGTATATTTTCCTTGTGTCCTTTGTTGGGTGGAGCGAAGAAGCAAGGAAAGGATGCAACAAAGAGATGCAAGGAGTGAAAATAAGCGATTGCAACAAACCCATTGTGTGAGGATGTGACACAGACCATGCATAAGATCAAAGGTCAAGCCAAAGTGTCTACTTCAGCAGGGCCAACACTGCATACATCTGCCTACATGGGTCAAACAGGACTGAAGATTTTTTTTTTTTGCTGTGTTTTCAATTCGGACAAGTGATCCAGACGCTTTCCACATGTTTATTAATGCCACTCTTGAATAGGGTGACCTTCACAATACAATTTTAACATAATTTAAAAAAACACAACTGTGGTCAATTCTCTGTTTATGAGTAATAATAATTTACCTCAAGTGACATGTAATATTATTCCAATAAAATTGTGTTCTTAAAAAACAGTAAGGCTGCTAAATACATTTAATATCCTTTTGCACAAGCCATCTCTTTTTTGTGTAAAAAGAAATACCCCCCCTTAAGAAAATGGAGTTTCCAAGCAACACAGAACATGTGAGAATTTACCACAATTCACAGCACAATAAACAAACCCTTCCCAGGTGGATGTAGGCAGCAGACTGTAAACACCTGTGCTGTCTGGAACATTCTTCCAGCAGCTTTGACTTCTGAAGTACACATTTTTTTGCACACACAAACATCACATTTTAAGGCATGAAAAGGCATTACCTGACTGCCTGGCTGCCTATCCACAGTTAAAAAAATAATAATAAAGCAAAAAAGCGAGATTGACAATGTCTACATAAGCAGTAGATTCGTGATTAAAGAATGCATTATTTATTGTATCAGAAGTCCTATCTCCTCATGAGAAATACATTTGTCAGCTGGGCTTTCATGACACACATCACTGCCTGGAAATAAGCACAGAAAGAAAATGGAGCTTTGTAAATGATTCCCTCCCCATCCATAGACAGCAGAGCAGGATTGGCGGGTAATGGAGTCGATGAAACAGCAAAGCATCAGCAATAAATCCGGTGGCAGGAGAGCCGTCATTCTCGATGGACCAACACAAAGAGACCCAACATGAACAGAACAGCATACTGAATAATAAAGAAAAAGAGAGGGGAAAAGAAAGACAAAAATAAATATTATACCTTAAACTTGCAGCTTCACAAAAAAAATGTCATTCCCATGGACAGAGTGGGGAAAGCTCACCTTAAATTTTGGGTAATCATTCATAAGGATGGTCACAATTCCAATGTACGGCACAAACCTAGAAGAGAGGATTAAAGTTTGTTTTCCGTGATACAGTACCTACCAATACAGCATTTTGAATATACCAACATGGATTTCAATGTTTAAAATCTATTTCACTCAACTCACGATAAGGCCAAGATTACTACACCCCCCTTACCCCCACCCCCAATGTATAACGTGGTGAATGTTGTAACAGACAATGAACAGACAAGAAGTGCTGGTGCAGGCGTGTGGCTTACCCTCTGGCCCTGCCCACTACATCCTTCTTCTCCAGCCAATGTTGTCCCTGCTTGTACAGCCCCCGGTCATCCACTGCATTATTATCACCTTTGGTTAAGAACTTAATGTCTCCATTTTCTCTGCAAATAAGAAGTTTTCATCTTAATGAGTTATCAACTTTTAAACAACAGTGACGAAGCACTAGGGATGCACAAGAAGTACGGGGGTCATGTTGCTATTGGCTGATAAACAGCTTAAAACAAACTTACTGGTAGCATCCAATAAGCCAAGATTATGGCCAGTATGATGGGCTGACAACATGAAACAAAATACAAAAATATTTGTGCCAGAGAAGCAAATCATCTGATTCTGATATTTTTTAAAAATTCAAAAAGTTGAAAAAGGTGGCACCCTGTTGGCTGAAAGTTAGGCAAAAAACAAACTGAAATTCAGTAATTCTCTAAACTCATGCTCTCTGATAATAAAGTAAGCAAGTTTGAATAAAATAGTTAATTTCCTTCATAACTTAATGCTCTACTTATTCCGTGAATTTGGATACAAAATGGCGAGCCAAATATCAGTTATTGATTTTGAGCCTATATTGTACACACCTACAACCACTGAAAAAAGCTTATATTAAATATCAATGTTTCATAACTACTAAAACACTTGGGCTTACTCAGATTGTTCAACCATTCTTTGAGTGAGTGATCCATCCCACCATTCTTGTTGAGGAATTATAAATAAGAATATTATTTTGAATCATTATGGTAAACTAAGGTGGCCAAATAAATATTGTAATTAATGTTAAAATGTGCTAAAAATGAAAATATGTTGAACAACTCAGTTCAGCAAGGATATTACAATACAATATAGGCTACTAAAGCTAATAGCACTTAGTGGTGGAAGGCACTTGTCACTGGGTAGTTCTGCTCCTTTATATGGGTGATTGATTAATCTCAATAAACGACAGAAATTATACTAATTACACTTTAAAGGTAATAAGCCATATACAAGTTTACTCATAAACTTATGCAATAGTGGAGCTGCTTCACCAACATGTCTACCTACAAAGTCAGGAGAGAGAACCTGAGTCTTACTTCTCATGAACTTTAAGGACTCTGTGCACAATCGGGATTTCTCTTCCCTCTATCCTGAAGACCACAATCTCTCCAACTCTGATGGGATCTTCCACTCTATTGGTCAGGAAAAGAAGGTCTCCTCGGTGGAAAGCTGGCTCCATGCTCCCACTGCAAACAATAGAAGATGGGGCATCAATATCAGAAAGCACAGCTACAGGTAGTGATCGGAAAGCATGCTTCATGAATCCACCGCTGCTGGAGTTACTGTATTCTGTCCATCATCAAATGAAAGAATAAAAAAACCTATAAAAACATTATAATTTGTGAAAATCCGTTTAATACACGACAGCTCTGCCCATATTGCAGTTCATGAAATGTTACCATTCGCTTAATGACTAGCCTACGTGATCTGTAGGTTCACGAATAAATCAGCGTCTCACCTCAGAACGACAACAATTGGACTCTCACTTCCGGTCACAACCATTAAACCTTTCCAAATCATCAAGGCCGATGACACTATCATGCCAAAGTTCAATACTTGGTAGTAGAGCTGAAAAGCAATACAGATAATAATATGAATGAATGGGAAATGTCTGTAGCGAACTCAGTTAGTAAACCTATAGTGAAGCTAGCTAGCATTAGCTTCCATAATAGTCTCGCTAAGAAAGCTGCCTAATGTAACGCTAAAGGTACATTTCAAACTAGCGATTGTTTATTTTGTGCTGTATATTGGCTATGCAATTATCTAGCCTGCAGTCATGAATGTAGCTAGACTAGCGGTTGTGATGAACATTGATCAGCTAACTAGGTACAAGTGATTTTCAGATGCATTTGTAACTCACTCAGCGATTAAAAAGGGACAGTTAGTTGTAACATGATTAGCTATCCACCTAACGTGTTAGCTATATTATTTAAAAGTCCTAATTGCTCGTACAGTAGTTTTAAGAATATTCCACTTGCTAGTAGACTACATACATAGCTAGCTAAACGTTACCAAAAGCTAAACGCACCTGGCGCTTATTCATCCGGCGAACGTCATCGAGGAAGTCTAAAGATAGCATTTTGATTTCTTTACAATTCTGCACCGAAAAATAAAAAGCACTAAAATGCAAAAATGTTCAACGAGAAGCCTAAAAGAAATCAAACTGAATGCAGCTTTTCCGGTGTTTCAACACCGGAAATCCTGCCTTCAGAAAACTTTATTGACAACATCAAGACCTAACAATATATATGTCCTATAGCTGAAACACTGCAGCTATACCACCATATGCCTGAAATTTGAGTTCCGAGTATGCAGAACTACATGTACACTTACTGTTTAAAGATTTACTGGAAGCATCACCTCCTTGGTTCCTCTTAAGTTAAGGCCTGCTTCCTCATGAGTTATGTTACATTTTCTTACATTTCAAGTTTTTCCTACAAGGCAGGCAAATGTAAGATGGTACACATAGGAAGCACTAGGAGGGAGGGGTCACTGTCTGAAGGTGCTTTGCTGCCTGAATTAGTCTTTTGGCTGAGGTATACAGCCAGGCCCTCAAGGATGAGCTATCCATGTAAAGCCACAGTCATTGTTAAGTTAAAGTGTGACTACAGCGTCTGGGCCTGCTTTGCCTCTAAAAGGGAGCATCACATGCTTCTTCTTAGCAGTGCTGCATGTACTTCAGGTTAACACACATGTTGTCCAAATACTTCTGTTACACAATAACCCAGCAAAAGCCAACATCCTACTCTTCCAAAAAACAAACAAAAAAAGCACCTAAGAGCAGCAGACCATTGAAATAGCTAGGAGATGGCTTAAGACCAAAAAATGGAATCCAAAACAGGTCTTTTCTGTTTCCAAAGAATGCACAGAATACCAGGATTTTTACAATATAAAATGAGCATGTTTTTCCCTCAATGCACCAAATCTCACGGGAATTTAAATACACGATTAGAATCTATATCAAAATCACCTGCAATTAAGGCAGACAACACATGGACACTGGTGCCACCACTAATACTGTATGTCAGGCACAGCAGTGTATGTAAGTGCATATGATTCCATAACACCTTTTGTTCAAGCTTAAACAAAAATTCAAATATTTCCCTTTGTATTATGAAACATGAGTGATGAGTTTGACGTGATTGAAGCCAAGGTTATTATTCTATGCAACTGACTAATGTGGTTCTGCAGCACAAAGTTTTCTATGAATGTCATCTCCTCATCTGAACAATATTTTTATTTCTAAGGGAATGGACAGATCAAACACCAGCACAGATAATTAACGGGTTCGTAACTGTGCATTGTTGGGCTGTGTGCATTAATATACTAGCCATCTCAGAATGACACATTTCATACTGTAGCCAACCAGGAACATCGACTGGCCACACCTTGGGAGAACTTACACAGCTGACCATTAACCGACAATTTCCCATTAAGTTGCTTAGTTATAGGTATGAAAATGATGTTCCACAAGTCATTCAAGCCTTCACCTTCCAGACAAGTCATAAGGCCAGGACCTTAATCCATGCATCATTTGGCCACTTGCCCTGTTCTTATACGCCATATGCATCCAGTGAGTTCATTAAAGATCATTTGGCATGCTCCATTACATTTATGCCATCTTACATAAATGGCATTAAAAGTTATTGGAGATGATCAGTTTTTTCCAGAAATATGTGGAGGAAGAGTAATGCCTACAGCGGTTTATATCATGTCACAAAATGAAAAATGACTTTTTTTTTATGAAAGCAGAGCTCAGGCAATAGATGGCAGACACCTCTCTGAGACTAAATTAATTCACTGATGAAATTTTAGGGTATTCAAAGCCTGTGTCAGTGGCAGTCTATTTCTTCATTCCGTTTCACTCATTTCAGTTCTTATAATTCACAGCTATATCCATCTAATTACCTTAAATAAAACACATCAGATAGGTATAAGTACTTAAATTATTGGTGCTCCACTTTTGAGTGGGCCTTGAAAGAAAAAGTGTTTTGTACTGTATGATTGGTGTTTCTCAGTGAGTTGGAACTATACACATTTATACAGCAAATATTTATATTTATACCTTCAGTAATGTATTGTACGACATATACATTTTATACATCATTGCATTATGTTATTTTCTTATTTACTCACAAATTTCAAACCATGATAATATACTACATATCATTAATGAAAGATGAATGTAAGTTAAGGCACACTCAATTGTACAACCCATGTGCAGACACAGGGAGGCTAAAGCTGCCGTTTTTCAGGATCGGCAAAGCTGTCATATGCAGCTGGATGGCCTCTCTAGCTGGCTGCAGCTGTGTGTCCAAGTTGTTGACCCCTGAGGGCAGATACACTGACTTTGTCCTCATGTCACACGGCAGTCCCTCTGTTCCTTTAAGCTCTTTCATCCGTCTTAGCTTTGAAGGTGTGCCCTGGAGAAAAGCCGGTGATGAAAAGTCCTGGAAGACAGTAGAAGAGGCATTACGAAGAATGCCAGAAAGGTCTATTGTGCTGGATACCCTCATGTCTTTTGAAGACTCAAAGCAACAAAAATATTTTTAATTTGTGCTGCCCAAAGTTACGCATCTGTTTGAATTAAAATTTACCTTTTACAGCCCCTCTCTCTTCATGGTTCCAGTCTGTCCACTGAAGTCATTCTTGAATAATTGAGAGAAACTGTGGTTTTGTCTCTTCAGTCAATAAGACTACTACAACTACTACTATTAACCACCCATTCAATCACTATTAACCACCCATTCAATCAATAAAACAGTTAATCCATTGTTCAACTAATCTATAAATGGAATACACATTCAATACACAAATCCAAAAATACCTCTGTAAAAAAAATCCTATTTTGTACTTCATACTAAATGTCACATTTCAGTATCTCTTGCATCTTAACTATTTATTGTCAAGTATTTTTGACAATATT
The DNA here is from genome assembly GCF_013347855.1 of Anguilla anguilla. Classification (NCBI taxonomy): domain Eukaryota; kingdom Metazoa; phylum Chordata; class Actinopteri; order Anguilliformes; family Anguillidae; genus Anguilla; species Anguilla anguilla. The sequence goes on from NC_049205.1 coordinate 44,585,011, forward strand.
TTTTTATGTTGGGCCTGTGTAATTTTTACATGTTTATGACACCTGAAAGACAGGGCAGTCTTGTTCCTGCTGAGATCATGAAGCTAATGGCACAAGTCAGTGTTTCTCCTCAAACAATTGTGACAGTAAGTATTAGTTTTCACTCTGTTTTCTGTTAATATTGTTCAGCATAAATCAAAATGTGTCATCTCTGTGCAAACATGCATCAACGTAAATAAACAGTGTGCGGATGTGCAAATGGATTTCCTTTATCAGTATTCCAAAATGTTCTTTTCATACTGTACTCTAATTTCCTGACAAAACTATGGCTTTTAAGATTAAATATTGTGATAATATATTATTGTCAGCAACTGCACACAGACGAACAAACGCACCTCTTCTGAGGCGCAGTGTGCCAGCTGACTCATAATTATTCCTTATTCCTCCAGTCAATTTAGAATGGATGGCTCTTCTATTTGAGTTGAGTAATATCCTGTAAGGTACACAATGTGTCACTTTTACGGTTAATAAAAACTGCAAGCAAAATTTCTTTGTATTTTTATTTATTTATGTTTAACAATACTGTGAACTCATTGGGTAGTCTGTGTGTGTGTGTGTGTGTGTGCGTGTGTATACTGTTTGAAAATTAATCTATTATTCCATTGATCATTACTGTGAAAGGCCAGTGTGCACAAAATTAATTAAATGTATATTCAGATTCATTCTCAGATGAGGAAGGTGATAAGTACCTGCTCTTTACTGCAGCAGATGGTCTATATGTCTTAGAATGTTCTTGTTACCATGCAGGAACTTGACTGAGACATCAATTTCCTATATTTTCTCTTAACATCATAAAAAGTTTTTTCCCACTATTTCCTAAATATAAACAGTTACTTAGCCATGCTAGCTGCATGATGAATACCTTACAGTACATAGTCATGATTTGTTATAGAGTTTATGTTTTATTGTTCATTTAACATTATAAATCTCAATTAATTCATGACAAAACATATGCAATCTGGTAAATCCATGCCCTCGTTATACAGGAATGTACCCCACGTGTCACTCATTACAGTGGGGAAAAGAACTCCCAAAGAAAAAAAACAACTATTTTTTAAAAACCTGAAGACATGTAAACATATCTTAGAATATACATAATGCCAAATTATTTTTTTAAAACATTACACTATAGTACAATGTTTACATGGTAGCATGCCTAACAATGATCCTGACAGACAATATTATTGCATTACACTAACATGCCTATACAGCCTAACAATGATCTGTTCTCTGTTCATGTTTTTTCTGGAGATGACATTTTATTACAAAAAGTTACAATACAGGCTGCTGATACAAAAATAATCAAATGAGCAGGCTTAAAATGCACAATAAGGAATGTAATGCTATGCTATAAGGGAAAGAGAAAGAAAAGAGAAGAGATAAAAGACAAGGTGTGTGTGTGAGGAAAAGTTTAATTTTAAACAGTAATAAACAGGAGGTAATGTAAGGGCGAAAGGGATTATGGAAGTATCCATTAAATTAAATATTAATGGTAGCTTCCAATGGTCCCGCTCATTTTGACTGTAAAATGCAGTATGGGATAGTAGGCAGTAAAATGGGATTGATTGGCTGATAATAACAGCCGGAATGTCACAGAAGACTATCAGCCTCAGTCTCTGCATGAAGGAATACTATAAACAGGTAAATGTTTTGTTAAGCTGTAAGCTATGCATTTAGTACTTTGCATATTATTTTTATATCCACATTAAGATATCAGGGGCCAATAAGTATCAGATAGGTCAATTCTTGTGTTCCTTGATTTTGGGAGGGTAGAGGATTTGATTACAAATTTGACCATGTCATCAAATGTCTTCAAATGTAGGCCTAGTGCTACAAGCCATTGCCAATTAAATCCACGTATAGATGCCTGGTTATCTAGACAAGCAGCCATAAAAATAAATGTGCAATGTGCAATGCTAAATCAAGCTAAATTGAACTCTCTGTAAAAGATGTGGATGCCTAGTTATGAATAACAAAATCCAACATAACACCCTACCAATTTTCAGCCAAACATTTACAATCTACATAATAGCACACAACACCCTGCCAATCTTCCAGCCAAGCATTTTTAACATGTATGAAAAATAAACTTAATAGCGTCAAGTGTATTTCATTTTTTCATCAATTTTAGTCCTCAAATATGAGAAAAGAAATTTTCATGGGACACAGGACATACGAAATATCAGCCCATTTGACCTACACATGGCTGAGTGAAAACATACCCCTCAACATCGCATTTAACATAAAAACCATCTGACTCCATACAGTAAGTACATATGCGTCCGTTGATTGCAAGCTATCACACACTCCCTTGTTTTGTTTTTGATGCACGTCCCTATAACAGTGCATGCTCATTCTATGTTCTAATGTAATTATTGTTTTGGAAAGTCATTTAATTTCTATGAGGGCCTTAAAGGATACTCTAGATGAGAGCTCTACCAAGTGAATGAATGAATTGCTCAGTGAATGAATGAGTCATCACAGCCGTGCGTGCAATGCACTCATAAGTGAATCCGTGGGTTGACTTCATTTCGCAGATGATCAGGATCCGTTAGTCATATTTACTGACAGCCAAGGTCATTTTGAGGATTGGCAACTAAGCGAGGTGAAACACAATCTTAGAGGAGACTCCGGAAAATGACAGCAGAAGATGGAAAGAATCACAGACAAGGAAGTCATGATGCTTCAGAGTTCAAGGGGGCCAGAGAGCAGTCACAGTTGTAGCGTAACTCTTGTTCTCCTCAGGCTTCCGCTGCAAGCTAATGGAGCTGTAGCAAATTGAAAGACTTCTATGACAGTGAAAATCTACAGGGGAACGTCACTGATTATAAGAAAAATAAATTGTCACCTAGCTGCACAGCAACTATCATTATGGTTATTCAAACGTTAATTTAAATATATTATGGAAGAAGATGAGGGCGCTTGGGGGAATTGCTTATTTATTCCACCCAATACCATAATAGTAGAATTCTATACTAATTTAAAAATCAGAAAGCAGTATCAGCCATCTTGGATGAGCTGGTTCGACAATGACTGGCTTGGCTTTTTTGGGAACTGGATATTAACATTCTTACTCATTCATTTATTTTATTATATTTACACTCTGTCTCTGCATAACATTGCTCTTAACAGTGGAATATTTGACCTAAACCTTAATGCTGTTGGACAGCCAATTTTATGGCAATCCAGCCATTACCTTTTGAGATATGTTTGACCTGATGGTGGTACTAGAGGAAAGGCCATTGGGTCACCAAAATCAATAGGTTTCTTCCTCATGGGAGCATAAATGTACACAGCAAATTCCATGGCAATCCAGTAATTACTTTTCAAGATATTTTTGGCTGATGGTGGTACTGGAGGAAAAGAAATAGGGTCAAAAAAATCACTACGATCTTCTTGGGAGCATGAATGTGCGCTACAAATTCCATGCCAATCCGGTCATTGCGTTTCAAGATATGTTTGGCCTGATGGTGGCGTTACATTAGAAGTCATTCGTTCACCGAAACCAATAGGCTTCTTCCTCATGGGACCACGGATATGCACAACAATTTTCCAGATATGTCAGTCACAGACAGACAGATGGATGGATGTCATTACATAACCTCTTTGCCAGAATCAAGGAGAGTAGAAATGACAGCAGTGCTTTTATAAATGTTCTAATGGCCGAGAAGTATCATTCTTAACCCTTTTGTGTAGGTCTTTCACATGTTATCATGATGTTATTGTGTTTCTCAGTGTTCCTGTATTTCTTCTTCTAAAATGTGTTCTGGGCATTTCTGGGTGTGACCCTCTTTTCTGTGTGGGGAGGAGAGGGTGTGACTACCGACCCTGTAGGGTGCGATCTAGTTTCATTCGTAGCTAGCTACTGCAATTGTGTAGGTGAAGAAGCAAGAGTACAGTGAAGCAAAACGACAAGCCAACAGGGCTTGTTAAAAAAAACACAGTCAACCTTGGAATCGCTTTTCCTCTATGGTGACAGCCGAAATTCAAAAAAGGGATGAAAAGTGATGCAGCGTGTTTTCTGTTGGACCTGTAAGTAACATTACCTCTAGTTATCCAACTTGTTAACGTTACCTCTAGTTATCCAGCTAGCTAGAAAGCCCAATTTGGGTACTCAGGGTAAGTGGGCGGGGTTGAAGACTATTGTTAAACTGAGGAAACCTGAAAAACACTTCCTTTCTGATGACTGCCAGAGTTCTCTGTTAACCACCAGGTGATGTTAACCACTCTGAGGAAGAGCTTTGGTGACATTTTGCTCAGAAGAAGAAATTCATGCTTTTCCAGTTTCAAAAAATTGCAGGAATTTCTTCCTCTGAGCGGAATGCCACTTACAAAAGCGCTTCCTTCGAGTGGTTAACATCACTAGTAAGACAAATTTCACTACTGAACTTTTTTAAAAAACTTATCCAGTACATTTATCAGTTATAAATATTGTAATAGTGTAGAAATCAAGGTATTAAAAAGATAATTAATGTGAAGACATTTCTAAGTATAAATATAGAGATAAATATATATATTCATGAGCGCATGTTATGCCGTCAGGTTACTACAAGTAGGCCTAGAACGTTTAATGGAACAAAGGGACCAGAGTCTTCATTTGTAAAAAATAAAAAATTCAACGCTGCTGTTGGAAGGACCTTGCTTTTTTCCTTTTCCTTACGACTGCTTTAGGCTACCTTTGCCTGTGCAAGACATGAATATCACTACGATTTCTTATACTCTTTATAATGTAAGGAAGACTTTACTCGATGGTAAGTTTTAAACAATATTGCATGTAATTACATATACTAACGGTATTTATAACAGGGGTAGAATAATTGTAATAGTAAATGAAAAATGCCCAGCAATGCGTGTACGGAGGTTTTTTCTGCACAAACAATGTTAATCAGGGGAACACATTTCCAATAGTAATGTGAGATCAGCCATCCTCAGATTATGACGCATTTGGCTTTTATGAAAAAAGACAACTTCGTAATTTACCGTGAAGTGAGTTGTGGCAACGTCCAAGTCAGTGAGGAAAGTTGCTTTTGTTTTTTCTTAACGCCCTGGGAAGCAAGTAGCCTACAGACCAATCTGGTGTGTGCTTATTATAAATGCCTGTGACCAGGTGGCTGTTTCTTTTCCATTAATCGCTTGGAGCATCCAGAAGACGATGCTATGTCAATAAAGCAAGCGAATTATCTGAACCCATTTAACATTAAACCCTGAACTTAAAAATTGAAACACGTTGATGATTACAATTAATTTATTTCACAAATACTAAACACAATATAAAATGCCTAATGTCTCCCCTAAAGAACATTACAGGTAGATGTACAAGATGCTTGGCCCTGTTGATAGACCAACCGAGAAAATGTTGAGCGTATCATGTTCTAAACTGATATTTTGTGTCAAAAGAAAATACTGTGTACAGCTGAGGCTGGTGGAGTTAGCTAGCAACCGAGGGCTAGCAAAGTATAATTAAAGTATTATTAAAGTGTGTGCGTGTTTTGTAGACGGTAACATAGCTAGCCACAAAAGGTATTAGTACCGCCACAGTTTGTATGTATGTATGTCACAGTTTCCAGTATTGTGACCAGTGGGCCTATTCCACTTCAGACCTGTGTTAGGTTTCACCTTGCAGACGCAGAAACTCGCCTCCCATTGAAATGAACGGAGCCGAGTACCAAGCCACTTCTCGTTGGAGGATGTGTTGGAGGCTTTAGAGTAAGGGTAACTCACAAGCTAGCGTTGAAGTGATAGGGTGCAACATTTATATTGGCCACACTTCTGGTCTGCTCCGACGAGAATTCCAGTCGATTTTACAGACCTGAATTTCAGAAGAATGTATTATTATCTAAATAAATCATCATCATTTAAAAAATCACTTGACAGTTGGGCACAGTGAGTGACTTTGAACCTCCTTACAAATAATTATTAGCGCAATTTAGATTGGTGTTTTCAGAACACTTTAATTGACAAAATTAGTATAATTTCAGACAACACTTTTGCAAATAGGACAATACTGCAATGATCATGATAACTCTTTTTAAAAGGCATGAGATGGCAGTCAAATTGCATTTTAAATGTGGTTAGCTCTGCTATGCTTTAAGGACTCTCATAACGACATGAAGCAACACAGTGCATGCTGGGTCAGCACTCGCTTTAAATGCGTAAAATCAGTGTGTAGGCGGAGTGATTATGAGGTGAATTGAGAACGGTCCATGCTTCCCCATAGCCCAAATGCAGCTCACCACCGATACATGTGAGAAACTCTGGTAGCCTATTCTTTGTGGTCGCAGGGAAAAGGCAGAGACATCTGCCACAAGTAATAGGGCATTTAACCTATTAATTTCATCTACACTAGGGTCAGTCCTGCAGGGATGGCCACTGTCCCCCACTAATAATGTCCAGCTGGGACATGATGCTCTTCAAACTGCTGCCTTGGGCCACTCTCCAGTATCCGGGAGTCATGTTGAGACTGGCTATTTGGTGACAATGTCAAGAACATTGTCTTTAAACCACTTGTATGTTGATGCTGTGGATTTTTTTCTGTTGACGAACATGGCTTCAACTTTTGATGTTGCAATAATTCGTACATGCGTCCCATCTCCAACCACACCGGGTAGTCCATGCAGCTATGGCCATGAAGTCAGCTTCATTTATTGTTGGCAACACACTGTATGAATTGTCGGACGATGTGGAATCTGCAGATGGAATTTATTGTTTGGTGTAATACTCTACTGACAGATGACTGAGATATTCCCAGTCCATCTGTGCTGCAGCTATATTTGACCTATGGCCAAGTTGAGGACAGTTTTCTTGCAGGTGTTATTGCGTTGATTTAGTTTTTTGGAGAAGTGACAGCACCCCTGACTAGGCCAACTATAATCGTAATACCCTCACGATTGAGGGATACCTCTTTCAAAGCTAGAGGTTATTCAGTGTTTCTAAAACATTTAATACAGTGTTTCAATGTACAGTATACTTAGTTGACTGCACTACGAACCTTTCCCTAACAAGCCCTAACTGTTTGCCAGTGTGTGTGGGCATTAGCCTTATGACTGGGCAAAATGGCCCTATATTGTTTAACGATCCTTCCTAAAATGGAGTTTCCTTTTCGGTAAAGGCTTTTTAATCATATGATTTCTTTCCGAAGTGTACTCTCTGGGTTTTTTCTCATGTTACATTAAAAAGCAGTGTTTTAAAAGCTGGATTTGGGTTGGAAGGGGTGAGTGGGAAGATAATATACCAGAATGAATATGAACACAAACAAGCGCCTGCTTTTGCCTTGACACTCAAACAAATGTCATGTAACTAACATGTATTTATGATTTTGCTTTTTTGCTTTTATTTTTTATTTTATAGTTTATTTGTGGAGTTAGAGATGAGAGAAGTGCTGTGGAACTCAGGAATAAAAAGTGACCCTTAAGGTTTTGGGCTTTAGGGGAAACATCAAGAGCAACTGATTCCATAGAAGTGGAGAGTCAGGGGATAGGGAAGGCGGGTGCACAGGATCAAGAGGACAGAGGTTTAAGTGTGGCATGAATCACAAATGCAACTGCAAAAGAGAATTGTCAGGTCTATCATTTGATTTTCTATTTCCCTTCCGATTTTATAGCCAGAGTCAGGTTTTAGAATCTTTCTGTGAGCTTTTTAGATTCAAAAGTTTGTGGTTCACAAGTGGTGGATTTTTATGTATTCTGTGGTTTAATCCATCACTACTGGTTGATCTGTTTCAGTTACAGATCAAATTAATTAATTTATTGATACAATAATCTAAATAAGTCATCTAAACTCACTGAACACGTGACCTTATTATTTTTGAGGACTTGTTTGATCTGTTCCACCGCTATGTGGACAAGGCAGGATGTCTTTAATTAATACAGTTACTATCATGTTATACATGTGTAACTGTGATGTAAACTGTAAAATAGTTAAGTATGGTCAAACTGTAACAATGTCCATAAATATTGAGGAAATCATCATACAGAACCAATAACGTGTGCACAGACAGCTTTGGCTGTTGAAAGTTGAAAGCCTCATCGGTTTTTAGTGACAGTTGAGACAGTTTATGTTCTGTTAGCTGAATTTACTGGGAGTTTTTAACAGTATTGATTTTGGTGTGAGCTGCCATTAAACCATTAATCACTGAAAAGATGTATAAATTGTTGTTAAATAAACCTCTCAGAACAAAAGGTTTATTTGACTATGTATATTCTGTATATGTCAAAATTGTTAAATGCTAAGACATTTTGACAGTTTTGTCTAAACTTTGGATTAATTCCTGATGAATTGGAGGATACTGCCTGGAGGCTGTAAGGCTTTGCCCAGTGAGATGTTTGAAGAGCTCAGGAAGTCATAACAGAGGAGTTATGCATGTTTCTCTGTATTTGGCCACCAGGTGGTGCTACAGAAAGAGAGCAAGGGAAACAGTCAGACATTTAGAAACAATGTGCTCCATAAGAGCAAATTAAAAATTTGAAATGAGTAATGATTTGTAATATGGAAACATGAAGCTTGCTGAATTCAATTTTCATTAATAAGCAATGGAAAATGTGTCAACAGTGACCAGTACATAGGCTACATGCTGTTTCTGGCCTGTGGTGTGCGTTCTGTATATGAAAGCATGCATGCAAGAACATGTTGTCTCTAAAATAAAAGACATGGTGCAATGGCGAGAACAGGTTTATTATTTGCTCATAATCTAGAGTAAATTGATCTCTGTTTGACAGATTGTGGGGTCACTGACTCAATCACACAAATCCCATTGCGTTATTCTGAGCGTTAATACCTCTCTGTGTGAAGTAACGCTGTTGCAGCCCAGCGTCGTTTTCCTTTCGTAGTCGGTTTTATAGATATATTCTCATTGTTCCAGAGACAGTCACATATTAAAATTAAAATAGCATTTTCTGATTTTTGAGCCCAGGATCATATACAGGGGAATCACAAACGTACTGAAATCTCAGAGACACAGAGGAGCGGAAATGTTGAGGTGAAAGAAAGGACAAATGCTGTGCATACCAGGAGGAAAGAGGCTGTTTTAATAAATACTTAAGAATGCCAACATGCTTTGCTACAGTAGTCTCTATAGTGTCAATGAGTAACTTCCCAATTGCTGAGTAATATGTCCTTGCACGGTTCTGTCCCTGTGCTAAAGTTCAAGTCATTCTCCACTTTCTCCGCTTTTACCAGTTGTTCAGTGCAATTTGTCATTAATATCTAGCCTTATCTTGATAATACACCCTGCAATACAGTTTGCACTAGTAATGCCAAGAACAGCAATCTGTTCCAGGGAACTGATTAGACCTTAACTGAATGACGGGAATTTAGTCTTGGTTTCCGTGACATGATGCTAGTTTTTATTACAACAGAAAAGAGATTTTGCCTAACTTTGGCTTTTCTAATTCACTGTTTGTAGTTGTCCATGGTGTGAAAATAATTATGTTAGGCTTTGATGATTTATATTCCTGTATATTGACATTAGTGTAGGCCTTAAGTGAAATGTATAGTATAAAACTGTATAAATAATTTAAGGAAGAATTATACAGGATTTCAGTGATGTTTATTTGTGGGCAGGCAAGTAATATGTCCAGAAACAGAATGGTAAAAGTAATAATTACAGTAGCATGCTTTATATGTCTCCGTAACAGGACTGTCCGTAGGATCAAGTCAGACTACGCTATTTTGTGCCAGACATGTAGTACAATGCAGCACTGTCCTCTGGTGTACAAAGCATGCAATTGTATAAAATTTGCACAGGTTCCATTTTGGGCATAGTCTGAAATTGTTTAATGTTTCACATTATCTCTGTGATAATGATCCTTGGGACAAGCAGATCTAATGAATAAACTCTAACAGATAATTTTGGTTGGAAAAGCAATTGATGAAGCACATTAGCAAACATCACCTAAGCTTCCACTCATGGTATATACCAAACCACTTTCCTTTGCAAACTAGGACATTAAAGTTATTAGACATTAACTGTTTTACCTGAAAGTAAATGAAAATACAGGCCCCATTTTACAGTTAATTCATTGGACCTAATTCATTTCTGATGCCTTATCAAACCCAAAATTATTAAGAATACTGCAATAATGAAACAACAGGGCAGAAACATTTCAGTCACTATTAAAATGATATAATTTAAAAAGCGAGCCAGTGTAGATTGAAAATGATACAGGTGATGTCCTGGTGTTGGTCAGTCTGTGTAATAATGTAGGACCACAGAGTCCGGTATACACTCTTGCTATGCTGAGGCCATCAAGCTGCAGAGGTGCTTTGAAAAAAACACGCTATGCAATAACTAATGATGTGGAGGGGTATGGGGAGCCACCAGAGGCAAACACATCTGGGAAACAATGATCCCTTCTAGTTGTCCTCAATGTCTAATAGATGTACTAGAATATGTCTACAGGTGCCCATTGCATATTCAGATTTTTGGCACAACTGAATTTTTGTGTTGATGTCAGAGTTTCAAATATATATTCAAACATTGAAAGCCCTCTGGGTATAGCACAGCATTTACTAGGCGTGTTTTCTTCTGGTTTATTTACTGTAACCCACTGATTATTTTGGTTGTCTGTACTTTCTTGACACCATTAAATACTGTAGTCTACTTCAAATGATTAATTTTGCTGTCCAAATATACTGTGAACACTCTAATTTTGTTTGGAAGCTGAACTGATGATAGTAAGTTGCCTAAACTGAGGCAGCAAGTTGCTCTCCGTATTTGAACAATTATCTTGCTACCATGATATTTTTGACTGACAAGTGAGTAAACATCAATTAATCTTCTGCTAGCCAGGAGATTACTCTAGCAACTAATTTCACCAAAAATTTAGCCACAATGTTTCTGATGGATTAATCATGAGGTTTTGTTGACATAGACTGTCATATGGTATATAGACAAAGTGCAAGAAATGCATTATGCAGTTGTTAAAAAGATCTTGTTAAAAGAAAATGCTGAACTAAGTGGCACAAGGGGGCATTATTGCTTGTTTATGGTCTCACTTTCCACTCACGTTACTTTCAAAGGCAGTGCAGTTCACAAATACAGTATGTCCATGGTAACCAATTAAATGGTGAGGATCAGCAGTAGATTGACTGGTGTGCTCTTCCTGATAGTACAGAATAGCACCCTGAATCAAAGTCTAAAAGCTTAGCTGCACCTTGACATTAGTTACATGTAGAAGCCTGATGATAGAATGGTTGGGTGTTAAAGTGGTAATTGATTATTTAAATGATGAAATCAATTTAGGGCATGGTTGCAGAAAACACAATAAAATCTCTCAAATCTATGAAAACATTTCCCCTCTAAGTTCAATAGTTCTGTTAGTTCATTAATTTGCCATCGTAAACAGTACATTTGGTATTATAAGCTGTCATACTGTATGTTCTCTATATTGTTGCATAAAGTAATGTGTTGGCTTCAACAGTGAATCATATTTTCAGACTTGCAAAAAGAAGTGATGGCAAGGTGGATAGATAGCAAAAATATGGAAAAAATAGTATTTTTGGTTCCAAAGAGTTCATTGAACTAAAAATTGTTCTGTGTTTTAGCATCAAATAATGTCAAAGTCTGTGAGAGCTTTATGAGTGATCATATCAGAAGTGATTTCAGAAGTGAAAGATGAACACTCATTTAGCCAAATGTAATGTTTTGCATAATTTTGTCCTGATATGGAAAGATACATCAGGCTATAGCCACAGTAACTGCTCACCAGATATTACTGTGGCTATCTAGATAGTTACCTAATGAGGTGTAAAATAGATTATACTTGATTAAAGGTTATGTATCTCGTCTCACTAAACACTTATCTTGTAACACTCTGTGATCTTTCAGTCACTCTGGATAAGGGTGGATAATTATGATGTCTACCAAATGCAAAAATACATACATGAATACAGAGGGGACCAAAAGCCTGAGGACACCAAGAATTGATTGCTTTCATCATTTATCAAGGGATAATACAATTAGGATACTAATTATTCAAGAATACACTATTTTTTAATGCTGTACATTAAAAAGTGTGTAGATATTTATTGAAGGTCAACAAATTGTTAGTATTCAGTGTGTCTGCCTGTCACTTTGATTATGGCCTTCATTGTGTTTGGCGTTGATTCCACCAGCTTATGCAGCACCTCATCTTCCATTTCATCCCAGCACTCTCTCAACATTTCCAATTGATGATGTCTTCATGCTACTTGATGTTTGGCCTCTTAAACAGTTCCCGCAGATTTTCGATTGGGTTCAGGTCCAGTGACTATGGTGGGAATGCCACTCTAATAGGCTCCCTTTGGTCTCAATAATCCAAAGACATGTAAATGACCATGTGTGGTCAGTTAAAATACCCTGTATAAATAAAGGTTAAATCAAATAATGTATTCTTGAAAATAAGAAGTGTAATTGGAGTATCGTAGTTGCATTGCTCCGTGATAAATAATTAAAGCAACAATGATTTTGTAGTGTCCTCAGACTTTTGGACCCCCCTGTATGTTCATACATACATGCGTACATACACTTTACACAAAAGCAACATTCCTGGTTTCAGGCTAAAGAAGTAGAAGTAATCTACTATTTTCATCCTATTTTGTGTTTTAAAATTATACTTTTCCTTTTCGCTAATCTATGTACACCATGCTTTGAATTAATCTCATTTACATGAGGGTGTTGTTGTCTTGTCATAGTAAAGTAAAAAGCTATTTCAACAAATCCAATAGGCAGATACTGTATGTACCTGTTGAAACACTTTCAATTTTTTGGAATGATGTCTGTCAGCTGTCTGCTTCTAGGTTATTATTTATCTTGTGTAATATTTAAAAAGGAAAAATGACATACACTCACTGTCTGCATTTTTATACCGTAGAATGTGTGATTCATTTTCAGGAGCAGGTTACTTAGAAGTAGACTGTGGCTGATATAAATATGAATGTGAAACAATATGTGACAGACTCTCTATGACACAATCAAGGCAAGGACAAAATAAGTTTAACTATTTGTTGTAAAATTTGGTTTTAACATTCTTGCTACAACTACACTTTGCCTATATCTCAGTAATCAGGAATACTTTAATAGAGAACTCAGAGAGTGTGTGTAAGGGGTTTATGAGTGTGTGTGCGTGTGTGTGTACGCGTGTGTACATGTGCATGGGTGTGGGGAGGAAGGGGTGTGTCCATAATTTCTTCTCAGTGACTTTTATCAGTCTCTCAATAAGACCCTTATCTTCTTACTGTATTGCGACATAACATTAAAACTCAAGCCAATAAATATGCATGCTTCTGCGTTTTGCAAGTCAGTGTTTTACTCTAACTGCTGTCACAGCACCAGCCCAGAAGAAGCCAATTAAAGCAGTTCTGCACCTCAGTCCATTAATGATAAGCTCCAACGTGGGCAGACTATATTTTCCTGTGGTATTTTTCTCTTCCCACATTACCGTCCGTCCCTGAGACTCAGAAGCCTCACAATGAGTAAGCTATTAGATTGACCGCACTTCTTTTGCTGGTTGGTTTAAAGGGATCCAGATTGAGCATTTTGTTTTGTTTGTTTTCTTTTGCACTCTACTCTCTCCAGTAAGAGCCCAAAGAAAATGGTGGATTAATTTTGTGTAAAGTGCAATGCTACACTTTATTTGGTATATAAAACTTTCAGAGAGAGGGAAGGTTTAGTATTTTTTGTAGGTCGTCTCCCCCTTGTGTTTTTCCTCCCGCGGACAGGGAAATGATTGATCTCTGACTGAAAAAACAGCTCGAACCTTTATCAGTTGGACAAGAAGATGCATGCCTCTTATTGAGTCTGCCATGGAAAAGAAAGCATTGTGTTTCTTTATATCTTTCAGCTAGAAATGATGACATCCAGCTGAAAAGTGTGTCTCAATGCAACGGTCACGGTTTGGACAACCCAACATTTGAGCTGCAGGTGAGTGGGAACAAAACACAAGACAAAAAAATGGCATCAATTTAAAAGCCAAAAATAATTAAACAGATGTTTTCTTTGTTTTTCTTAGGAAGACGACCTTAAGGATGACATTGAAAAAGAAAATAACAATGCATCCAATAAATACATCAGGTATTGTAAAGTGAACTGTCGAATAATAGTACAAGTGTAATTAATACTTGTAACTCTGATGACATTTTCATATGCCTGGTGTCTATCTGCTGTTTCGCATCGGTTCGACAGTTTTAAAAGTTGTACTTCTCAAAAGTAATTTAGTTGTGTATGAAATGTTTGAAGGGACAACTGAATGGTAAATGCTCACATTATAATTTGAGAATGACCTGTAAAACGTATTGCCAGTCCATATGCAACACGGTGCTTGTCAGAAATCAAATATATTATCTGCATTTAAATTTCACATGGTTTCCAAGAAATAATACTATGTTGTCATAACACTGGTTTTAACAGTTGGGGTTAAAATCAAGGATGGCACCACTGTATGACACACATCCCTAAATCATGTGTGAACTATAAGTTCATGTTTTTTTCTTTTCTTCTTTTTGTTTCAGCAAGGTCTCAAAGTCTGCCTCCAAAGTGGAAGGTTTCTTTAAATCTCATACACAGACCATCAAGAACATTGTACTAGTTCTGCTGGCTGCAGGTAGGTACAGGTGATCTTTTTTGGTCTTTCTGGAATGTGCGGAAAGGACAAGTGACTTCTCGCCAAACAACCAAACCTGATTCATTACATGTGTCTATTGATCAGCAAATTCATTCCAACATTCTAACTTAATCTGGCTCCTTGATGAAGCTATCTAATTCCAGTATTCCCCAACTTATCCCCAGGTTGTGTGTCCAGTCAGACACCCGTTGTGAGCGAGTTCCGGAGTGACAAGAGTCGTTATCTGGCAACATGGGTCTGCCGCATTGACTGAGTCTAACTTTTACAATTATTCCAAAATGCCTTCCACTTGCATTCCAAATTGGGGAATTAATTATTATTTTTAATTAAAACTATAGAAAAGTGTCACAGGTTTATTTGAACACCACAAAGGATGACTGTTGTATATAGTTTCAGGCAGACTCATGCTAGGCACGTTTTCAAGCTAGGCAAAAAAACAAACTTTTTTTTTGGCTCGTCGTATAGTCATATAACAGCGTTTTATAGAGTTATTACTGCTGATGGGCCCTAATCTTGTCAGTGTATGATGTCGTTGCTGTCTGTGTGTTTTAATCCGAAGGCTACGTGGCGTATTTCGTCGCTGCCTGTGTGCTGGACTTTGACAGGGCTCTCGCTCTGGTCATCCTCACTAGCGTGGCAGTTTTCTTCACCGTCTATGGACTCATCAAGCGGTATAAGGGGGACAGCATAAAAAAATGCTTCAAGCCAGCTGGGAGATGCTTCAAGGCCAACTTAAGGTGGCTGAAGTGGTGAGTAGATGAATGTTGAAAAGATGTGCTAATCTTTTCTCACTAGATCTTTTATAATTTTTTAATAGTATAGTCCTTCCACATCTGGCACAAACAACCAAGAGTCACATAACGTATAACAAATATGTATGAGTGGCAAGTACATTATGGAATTATAGTCTAGTTTGGTTTTATTTCAAATGAATTACATTTTCATAAACAAAGTTACAATTCCGTTTGACACTGTATTACTTGAATCACACTCCCAAACGTTAGCTTCAGCAATACAGCTTAATTAAATCCCTAACCGTAAATCTACCATAAACCTCCTCTAACCCTAACTCCGCAGGGTGTTCATCGTGGTGGTTCTGGGACTGCTGGTTGCATGGCTTGTGGTGGACACGTCCAAGCGGCCGGTGCAGCTCATCTCCTTTGGAGGAGTCTGCATGTTCGTTGTCCTGCTCTACATCTTCTCGGCTCACAGAAGAGTGGTAAGCAGTAAGCGGCCAACAGCAAATGTCGTTCCCATGAGAGGCGAGTAGGGTGGAGGAGGGGGTGGGGCAAGGGGGAGGAACAGGAAAGTAAGGAGGGCTGTGGCCTTTCCCATGGTTGTCATCATCCACAGTCACCTCCATGTGTTTTTCCTTATCTTGAAATAGTTTTAGACTTTGTATTTCCTCTTGCCCTGAGGTCACGCATTGCTGTTTTATGCAGTGAGCCGGGAGGTGTCTGATCTTCATTTTTTGGCAAATGGTTTGAAATGTGTGGGGCTGTGTGTGTGTTACATTTAGAGAAGAATGATTTCTATCCAAGGTGTCAAACAAAGAAGAAGATTGCGCTGTTGTTCCCTTCTCATTCTCATGTTTCTCTCATGTTTCTGTTATCCAGGTGTCATGGCGGGCTGTTTTTTGGGGCCTTGGTTTGCAGTTTGTCATTGGCCTGTTTGTTATAAGAACCGAACCAGGTCTTATAGCCTTCCAGTGGCTTGGAGACCAAGTTCAGGTATCAGCATTGTGCTTTTCCGAACTTTAACTTGAAAAGAAATTTTCCCTTGTTAGAAATATATAATTAATAAATTATGGTCAATTAACATGTCTCTTTTTTCTGTTTTCTCTGTCAGACATTCCTAAACTACACCGTGGCTGGCTCATCGTTTGTTTTTGGAGATGCACTAGTGAAACAAGCATTTGCTTTCCAGGTCAGTGACTGTTTCTATTTTATTTAAATTTCAGTTGTTATTGTAGACACATGGTATGACTGTATATATTTCTCGCCTTTATGTTTTCTATAGGCTTAATGTTTCTTTTTTCCCTAGGCATTGCCGATTGTGGTTTTTTTCAGCAGTGTCATGTCCGTCCTTTATTACCTTGGGATAATGCAGTGGCTGATCATTAAGGTAAAGAATGTTTAGATGTTGTGTTTTATCAGGCATATTTCACATTTGTGACCATATTCATAGCCAGTTTTGTTCTGTTGGGTCTCTCTGATGACAGAAAGTTATGTGATCTTCCCTGTCTCTCAGATCGCATGGGTCATGCAGATCACCATGGGAACCTCACCTACCGAGACCCTCAGTGTTGCAGGCAACATATTCGTCGGGCAGGTATATGGCTATTTTGTCATTTAACGTGACTGGCCTTCACAGAACCCTGACCTCAACCCCTTCCAACACCTTTGGGATAAATTGTAAAGCTAGCTGTGAGCCCCGCGTAATTGCCCACAAGGTGCCTGATCTCACTAATGCTCTTTTGGCTGAATGGAAACAAATCCCTGCAGCAATGTTCCAGTATCTAGTATAAAGTCATCCCAGAAGAGTGGGGGTTGTTATTGGAGCAAAGGCTGGACCAACTCCATATTAATGCCCATCATTTTGGATAAGATGTTGGATGTCAGGTGTCCACATACTTTTGGCCGTGTAGTGTGTCTTATCAGCTTAATACAAGGTGCTGAGGTATTCACATGTGTCTTGCTCTGATGTAATGGATGGCAGATGGTGGAGGTGTGCTGTTAGCATGCTTTTACAATGTCAGTTTTACTCCTCCCCAGACTGAAGCTCCTCTGCTGATCCGGCCCTATCTGCCGGACATGACCAAATCTGAGATCCACGCTGTCATGACTGGGGGGTTCGCCACCATCGCCGGGAGCGTCATGGGGGCTTACATCTCATTTGGGGTGAGTGCACGAGCATGTGAGCCTTTTTCGTGTTTCCTTCCCTTCTCATCTCTTTCTTTTCTCAGGCATGAACCATAAAGACCCGCTTTTTGAGTTTTGCATTAAAACTGTGCTCTTACTTTCAAACCAAAAGTGTCAGTCTGCATGCGGTATGTATGTGTATGTATCACTGTAAAATTAATTAATTGATCAATTTCAATCAACTTGATATGTGATCATCACCGACCAGGGATCTAACTATTGTTGCAATGTAGTTAAGCAGATTTAACTGGATGTTAAATGTTGTTTGTTTTTGTCATGATCTGTTATGTAACATTTGGAAGCATTCTCTTTCCAATGAAACAAAATTGGCAAAGTATGACATCAGTAAGGTAAATACACACACTAGTAACTAACTCACATTACAGTGATACCACTTATCCTGAAAATGTCAGGATCCAAGGTGAATACACTTCAGCATGGCTACGGAGATGTAGCTAACGTTCAGTCGATCCTCCTACAGATTGATGCTTCCTCTTTGATCTCAGCCTCTGTGATGGCTGCACCATGCGCCCTGGCTCTTGCTAAGCTTTCCTATCCTGAGACTGAGGAGAGCAAGTTCAAGACTGAGGGAGAAATCAAAGTGGACAGCGGGTATGTGTCAGAAAAACAAAATCTAAACATCTTATTATGATCTGTGCTTATCTTAAGGGAACTGTGACAAGCTATAGCCACTGTTTTAGAAATTTTAATTTACGTTTTAAGGTATGATATTAGGAAAAGTCCTTTGCTTGTCCTCTTTCTCTCTTCTTTATTTTCTTTGCATCCTTCTTTGCCAAGTTTTGATGAAGGGCTCTTTCTCATACAATAGTGGTGAACAGAATCTTCTGGAAGCTGCCAGCAATGGAGCATCTGCCTCCATTGGACTGGTTGCCAACATTGCTGCTAATCTAATTGCTTTCCTTGCAATCCTGGACTTCATAAATGCTGCACTGAGGTGGCTGGGAGGCATGGTGGGATATCCTGACATCACTTTTCAGGTAGAGTTCCACACACCTTCTGGCTCATCCAGGTGAAATTGGGTGCCTTTTAAAAACAGTACATTGTAGGGATTTTGGGAAATGAAGTTGTTTAGCATTTTCAGTGTAATTGAGTGCAATAATGGACATGCAATTGTGAGACTCTGCTGTCCTTTCCCTACAGATGATCTGCTCTTATGTGTTCATGCCGGTGACGTTCATGATGGGAATCCCCTATGAAGAGTCTTATGTAGCTGCTGAGCTCATTGGCACAAAGCTGTTCCTCAATGAATTCCTGGCCTATGAGAGGCTCTCGGAGCTGAAGACTAACAGGCTGAATGGCCTGCCTGTCATGAATGGCACAACCGTACAGTGGATATCAGTAAGTATGCAAAGATTATTATTCTGCTGTTGTACTGTAACTGCTAGTTTACCACACACTGCAAGGTGACCAAACGCTGATCCTAGAAGGCCTGTATCAACAGTGTTTATTTTAAGACCACCTTTTGGTTGCTAGGCATTCTTTGGCCTTGCTGTTCAAGGTGCAATGCTACAGGTACTAAATGGAGCCCTGTAAGACATACTCGAAGGCACAGAATGCTGCTATTTTGTATCCTATAGGGATATTAACTACACCTCTGGAATCAGAAGAATGTGTGGCTCAAAGGGTGGCAATGTGGGAATGGCGATTATGGAATGTGGCTCATAATCAGAAGGCTGTGTGTAGTTTTACTTTGGGACAACTTCCAAGTGACTTATTTCACTAAATATCAACTGATTGATAAACTCTAAAAACAGATACATGAAGTCACCCTGGTTCAGTGTTAGCTAAACTCAAGCAGTATATTGCGGTCAGTATCATGATAAATCAAGAATAAACAAAAATGTACCAAGAATCATTATGGCTTTTGTGCGCCCACACGCTCATCTAAACCTCTTTTCATGCCAGGCACGATCAGAGACCATCTGCACTTTCGCTCTCTGCGGATTTGCAAATTTCAGTTCGCTTGGGATCATGATCGGAGGGCTGTGTGAGTGAGGAAGTTTCTTTTCATAGAATTTACATTGTTCATTCTATCTGATATATTCAGATTTTAGCTTTAGGAAACTGCTTTTCTGTCATTTGCCCCTTCCTTTTATTAATTTTCTTTTTTATAAAACCCCATTTTGTAATGAGAATGTTTGACAGTGATCTGGCTGGCCTCATGTGTGTCCCTCTCTTCCATTTTGTTTTAAGCCTCTATATGCCCATCCAGAAGGGGAGATATCTCTCAAGCGGTGATGCGGGCCCTGTTGACCGGGACCTGTGTGTCTCTGCTCAACGCTTCTGTTGCTGGTAAGAGTTTACGTAACTACCCCGCCACTGCTGAGACGCGCTAGGCTTCCAAAGCGATGCGCTAGGCTCCCGAATTAGAGGCGAAAGACATTTTCCACACGAGCGGGCTGCGCGCTATGGTCACAGTTTGTAGTCTGGGTTGTGTCATTAGCCGACGATCCCTGCCCTTTACAGCCTACGATGACGAGATGTGTCGCACCAGCGGCAGAGCGGGACACGCTGCCCAGTGATTCTCAGGTTACCGCTGCCTTAGTTCGTCCCCGCTACACGCCAGGTGCACACGGTCTGCGAGTACCGTCAGTAAGAGATCCAAACTCTACTCCGATCGGCACCCGCTCCCATTTAGTAACGTGAGCCTTTAAGTGTGGAAAATAGCAACAGGCTTATAGGAAAGTACGGTAGTGGAATGCATGCACTTCAGCTGCGGCACTCCATGGACTGTTACAAAAAAAGCCGTGTGATGTAACATCCAGATGTATGCCTTTTGATGTACTTAAATAAAACCGGGACAAACTTTATTCCCTGTGTCAATAGCATTTCAGTCCATCCTATGTATTTTGAAAGCATTTAAGAAGCCTGCCGAAACTTTCACTCTGAAAGAGAAATGTACAATGTTTTGAATATTTTATAAGTTGAATTCATTTCAAGCACACATGATGCATTCAAAATATCCATAATCATGAACTATGTAAAGTTAAATAATGAACCTAATCTCCTCAGTGTGTCTATCCTTGCTCAGTATTTTTCATTTGAAGCCATAAAATCGTAACTGACCTGATTTGAAACATACAAAACAAGTATGAACTGTCTTTGGCAGGAATTCTGTTTGTCCCCCCAACTGACTGTTTGGATGTGTTCAGAAATGCAGACTTCAACAGTACATTTCCAGAGCTCACAAACTGCTGCTCAGACCTCTTTAAAAGGTAAGAATTTAGTTCCAGTTAGAATAAAATTGTTAACATCCAGCTGAGGAGGAATTAAAAGAGAATAGATTTGTTGTAAGGCCAGTACATGTATTGCAATCAGAACTCTGCACTTAACCTTAAAAATGTGTGTATTACTCTTGAACATTCTAGTTGTATACATCTGTGTGGATTTGGCCACGCCATTTTGTGCCTTTCATAGCATATATTGAAACAGCATATCTTCCCAGTGTAGGGGGGAGGGGGCAAAGCAGGAAATCAAACCTATCCAGGAAGGCTTTCAGATGTATAACAACACCCCTTGAAAGCCATTGGCTCATTAGCAATCAAGGAAATTAATGTGGTATTGTGACATTACAGTAAGGAAATTTCTCACAGAATGCTTTTGCTTCAACAACACTGCATCCTCAAATCCCTGTTGTTCTACAGCACCTCCTGGGACAACGAAACTGCCATTTTTGAGGGAACTTGGAGCTCGGTGCAGAATGCCACGTTATACTTCAACAATTGCTGTGGTCTTTACAACAACACATTGTGCCTGTAGGCCTTCCTCATGATTACCTCGCTCAAGGACTTTAGGAGAAAATTTTTGAATTTTTTGATTTGAGATCTACATAGATTTCTTCCAGAGGCTTTAACTTCTACATGATAAAATGTTATTTTTCTAGCTGTGTTGATTAATAAGAGGATGTGTTATGTGATATCAGATATGTGTTGTATACACTAATTTATGTATGAAATTACTCATGTTCTTAAAAACCTGTGGAGTAGTGCGGGTCACTGACTGTCTCTGAGGATTATGATACAAACTCTGGTTGCAGTAAACTCACTGTCTGGCTAAAGGCCAGTTCAGATCAATGATTCGCAACGAGACTGGATGTAACTTGCAAAATTCCAAGACGTCTGATTGTAAACGTTCCAAAACTGCACTTGGCGATTTGACAAGGTGGGTCTTTCGAGACCCCAGGCAATGGCTTCAGACGCTCTGCAACTAACCAGTTCACACTGCTGCAATTTTCTCTGCAACATTCTAAAACCGTTTCATCTCATTGCGAATCATTGATCTGAACTGGCCTTAACTGACCAAGTCTATCAGAGCCATACATGGGTGAAAAGCCTTGTGAAGTGCTGTAGTTGCTGCTAAACAGTTATTATTGTTATTTTAAAGCACACTGTTCTTGTTTTTTTATTTTAAATTCAACCTTTCATTCAGAAAGGGGATTTCTTTGTGTATATTTTTTAAAATATTGTAAAATATTTCACACATCAGCAAAGTGTATGCAATCATTTCTCTTTGACTTGGCTCATATGATGATGATGATGATGATGATGATGATGATGATGATGATGATTATTATTATTATTATTATTATTATTATTATTATTATTATTATTATTATAGAAGTACTAAAAGTAGTAGTATTATCTCCTCTAAATGCAGCATAATATTGTAACAAGTTGATATGTACATTTTTATTTTACAAAAATACAAGCACAGCATTACTAGTCACTGTATAACAGTGCCATGGACTACAGTAAACAAAGCCTCCTTCACCACACGTGCTGGCACACACGCACCCATGTGCGTGCACACATAAATGCAAACAAAAAACAGTATCATTCAGTTTGGTTTCATTGTTTTGGTACAGCCATATCTGTCCAAACTTATAGCAACAGATGTTGCTCTTGTCCATATTTTCTACATATAAATACAGTGATTTGCAGAGATACAATTTAACAGAGTTGACAAATGAAACGGACCAGGGAGTGCACAACAGCAGCCAAAAATGACAAACAAAATCTATACATGATCCTAAAACTTCTTTCAGCATGAACCAAAACTTTTGGTTTTAGTTCTACAATGATGGCTTTATGAATATCCAATCTTTATCTGTTAAATAATATTAAATATTAGCTCTTATCAGAGTATATTGACGTTATGGACATTTTCTGTTCTGGTGTTCGACTGTATATAGCCTGAACAGAAACAGTAGTAATACCCAGTTCTGCAACTTCCTTGATGGGTCTGGCCTACAGAGCAACAAGAAACCACCCAAATCTTCTACATATCCCAGAACAATCCAACCAAGAATTTTTTTTTTCTAGTATACAAAACAAACGGAATTAACTTTAAAATACATGCAATGGTGTGCATTGGCCAGTACAGTAACACACGCACACACGTAAAAGAGCACCTAATGCTGTTCTCTCAGTGATTGCTAGAACTATCATTATATGTAATGCATACATCACAGTCACATTTTTTGTATGAAAAATAACTCCTGTGGTTGAGTGCTTAGACAAATATAGTGTATCAAGCACTGGACAAATCAGCCTTAAAAGAGCTGATTTGGGATGGCTTAATACTGTATGCCCAACTAAACAGTTCTCACTGGATTTTTTTTTCCCCACATAGAAAACCCTTTAGTGCCTTTTCAAGTACAGCTGCCTTTGTTTGCATACAACAGGAGGCACCTGTCATCCCAAGTTCATCCAATTACCAGGCAAAGCCTGTTTCACAGTAACGATGCAGTGTGCAGTATCTATGTAACAACAATCGAGCTGCATCACAAAAAGGCAGTTTGCTCCAGCAACATTTACTTCAGGCCTCGACAAAAGAATAAGGACCAAATAATCAGACTCCGGACTTCAAGCAATGCACCTAGGAATGGTTGTTTTCTTTTCTTGCCAAGGATTCTAAAGAGATCCAACTGTAAGTGCAGTCCAGCAACACAGCACTGCCATTATAAGGAAAGGTAGACCAATCTACTTGAAACTGTAGCCAGGCATGAAGTCAAATGTGCAACAGACGTGTTTAAAATGAAAAAGCCTCACATTTCAGCCATATAAAGAATGTGAACCCCAGCTTCTGAATTTATTTATTTTTTTGCTACTTTGTTATGCAGCATTTCACAGGGACATAATGTTCAATCCGATCCACAGGCACCACCTACTAGAATACTCTGATCAATAAAGAGCCAAAACCCCTGTTTTGTCACCCAATTCCTGCTGGAGACTTCATTTTCTGAAGTCACCTAACTGATCATGGTACATATTCTGGAACACTGGTTTTGGATTCAAATCCTGGGGTGCGAAACTGTTCTAATATCCCTAATAAAAAGGGTAGTCTACTTGGTCACACTTTATTTTAATGTTTATCATATTAGGAAAAAGCCTTCTTACTACATAAGTAGGATTATTTTTAAGCAGGTAAACAGACAGTAAGCACCATGTAAACAGGTAATAAGAGTTTCATTTAATTTATTCCAAATATGTATTTATTCTAACAAACATTTATTTAAATATAAATGCTTGATAGAACCTCATATTAATTCAAAACAACAAGCTTGAACATACAAAAAGTATTTTTTTAAAGCAGTGACTTCTGAATTATATGAATATTTCCAACTCATAGACAGTAAGTTTACAACCTGTTCACTACCAACTTAGTATCTGTTTGATAATTACAGTACTTTCCTACTTATTAAATAGTTGTGCTTATTTAATAGGTAATCAAGTATTTCTCTGTTGTTTAACAGTACAAGTAGGTTCATTAAAATAAAGTGCGAGAAAGTCACCTTGGTAGCTCCTGTGATGATCCAGTTATATATTTATTTAGAACACGCAAGGTATAAATCTGCAAGAATTTTACTAAATAAAGGTGGACACTTAGCAAATAAATTATAAATAATTTTCAGTAACCACAAAATATGACCAGTGCAGACAATCATCACTTCATCCCTCTACTGAGATAATCTCTGATTGCTGACACAGAGTCATGCTGTGGTATCTGGTAAAATGCGGGCACTTCCAGCTCACGCTCAGTTCAAACCATGGTGAGAGAGTATACCAACGGACATGGGAAAAAAAAAACTGCTCCAGTCCGAAGAGTGGTTAAGAGAGAGATTAGATTCTGTCTTCTGATTATTCGTTTTTCTTTCTTTGACATGAGTTCCTTCAGCAGACTCGCATTCTACCTTGTCCCGACAGCTTTGGGACCCTCCGCGGTTTTGGGTTTGGCCGTGGTTTTACCATTGTCCCCTGACTCGGACTTCCTGGTCACCTTGGGGCTGGAGGCGGCCTTGCGGGTGGACTGCGGGCTGTGCACCCCTTTCTTCGGCAGCTGGGGGCTGGAGCTCGGACCTGCCCTCCGGTTGAGCAGGGGGCTCCTGGATCCCTTGATCTTGGCAGGCTGAGGCTGGGAGTCTATGGGCTTCAGCGTCCTCAGGCCCAGGAGACCGCAGTAGTAGTTGCACTGGTGCTGCACTGCAAACTGCTCAAACACCTGTGGGTTCCAGCTGTCTGGAAGACCCTGGTACCTGCAACACAGAGCCTCCATTTAGCACACACAGGCTGGATAATATACTGCTGTAGCTTATCTGAGGCAGGCATACATGGAATTGTGGATTTGATTAGTGTTGTAGTTAAGGCCTGTAAAAATTCCTGACCGTGTGACTTGATAGGCATGTGACCAGTGTTTCAACCCTTATCCTTATGACTTCACTGTAGGTACTCTAATCTCAAAAGTGATTAGATAGAGCTCAGCCACATGAACAATCATACCATCAAGAACCAATTAGAATAAGATTTTCAGCACAGCTGTCTTTTATGGATGAAATAAGGATATTTAGAACACTGCTAATAGAGACAGAATGCAACAATATCCATCTGTTTCACTGCACACTGATGAATAATTTGTTTTGCACAACATGCACTAAGAAACATTGCATACACTTCTCTGAACTGTACATGTTTTAAACTACATGTTCATAATGTAAAAACCTCCATTATTTTTGGATTGCTTTTATGATTTATTGTATAAATATATCTGTTTTCTTTCGATTTTAAGAGGGTGAATGTTCTGCTCCTATAGTTGAGTACAGACAAAATGTTGGCACATATTTACTTTGAAGTCAAGCTTCACTTGTGTTAATTTGATAATTAATTGAGATTAACTGGATGACGGATTGATTAATCAAGGAGTATGAGAACACACAAGAGCAACCATATAGCTCTGGGAGGAGAGAATTACAGGTAAAAAAAGAAATCAATAATTTCTATCATGGGCCCTAATTATAGTTCCCCACTGCTTTTGCATAAGCCAAAAACAAATGTTTATGGTAAAAACTGTAAAAGAAGTAAAAAACAATCAGACATGGACAAAGATTACCCTTTTAACTTTGTGGCAACTCCAGTGTTAGTGATCCTCATCCCAATGCCTGCAATACACAGAACAGATGACCATGCTGAGTTTTTGCTCTAGTTTGTCACACAAAGCAATGTATCTCTTCCTCTGACTCCCTCTCCCTCCCCCTGTCTCTCTTTAATTTTACCTTCCAGCTGAGTGACCAGCAGATTGCCATTGGTCCACTGGTGGATCCAGTGCTGGAAGGCACAGCATTTCTGCTCCACCTCCGATGCGCTCCTCATGATCAACCCTCCTGTAGCGTCCATTGTGCAGTACTTCTGGAAGACCCCAGGGACATCAACTTCTACTGTGGCATATGGGACCGTGTTGGCTGGCCTATACATCAGGTAGCGAGGAAGCATTCTGCGTTGACCAAAAAAAAAAGAACAGAAAGAAAGGGAGAGCGAGAGAAAAAAGCAAGAGATGGAGGAGAAAGAAACAAAGAGAATGAAGACAATAAACAGAAAATCAGCCATCAAGAATATTTTTTTCTTGATAAAGAAACATAAAGAAACTATGAACATAAAACCAATCTGCTCCCCACCAGCATACACACTGCTCCTTCAATATGCAATACCTTTTCTTTAAGTTAGAATCAGTTGTCCCTCAGGATTATGCTTTAAGACACAGTCGATTAGTAATCTTGTGAATCAACATGAAATGAAATATTCATCATCATTAAACTCACTCCAGTGCTGTGCCGAAGTTCTCGATCGCCCGAGCCTCAGCAGCAAAGACTTTGCAGTACTCACGAGCTGTGTTCTGGATTTTACACTCCTAAAAGAGAAATGGGCATTCCTTTAAACATTGCACAGTAAATCCATCATGGCTCATTTTTAACCAGGGATTGTTTCATATATATTTCTGTAGTAGTGAAGGTGACAACGCTTCATTGTTTTCCCACACTGCTACATGTGGTAATTATTACTGACAGAAGGCTTGCCTTCACACTGATCATTGGACTCAACTAGAACAGGTTAAGAGCAATTACCAGATTAAAAGTAAGATTTCTGCCCTTCCTATTTCCTGCTCTACAGTAACAGACATACGAACAACCAACTAGCCTATCCCTGAATAAAGTTGTATGTATTATATATATTTGTTTCAGCCTATACCAGTAACCTCTCTTGCACTGGAAACTTCTACTGTATCCAATTTGTAACAGCATTAATAGCAACAGTAATAATGTACCACATGCAGTAGAGTGGGAAAATAATAAAATAGTGCCACCTACCCTCTGCTACAGAAATATACATTGAACAATCTCAAGTTTAATCTTATTAAATGCCTTTATTTGTTCAATGAACTGAAATATTGAAATTATTTCTCTCTCCCTCTCTCTTTCTCCTTTGGTGAGAGAGGAGTAGCCCACTTCATCATTTCATTTATCTCTCTCTCTATCTCTGTCTCTCTCTCTCTATAAAGACAGTTTTATAGCATTATGAAATCATGATTTCCCTCTCTAATTCTCTCGCTTTCAGATTATAGACCACTCAAAGCTTCTGCACTGTGGTGTCTGATGTACTGACTAAACAAACAACAGATGAAGAGCAGCCAACATTTATCTACCCATTTCTCCTTTTTACGGCAGAACATTCACTCCATTTGGTGCCTACCTTTTTGGTGGTCTCCAGGTTTATTTCAGCCAGACTAATCTCATCTTTGGAGCTATAGGCGATGGGGTTCCGCACTTTTATGATGCAGCTGCTGCCAGATTCAAAGACAGGCTCCAAGCCGTAGATGACCTTCACCCTGCAGGCCTTGTGGGTGCACCCCTCCCCAATATGCGCTTCCTGTATCATGATGCGCCCAAAAAACTTGTCTCCCCAGTACCCAGGGTCTGCCAGTCCTTTGGCAAAGATCATTGGGGTCATCTCAATCTCCTCTCCCACTGCACAAGACAAAAAGGCAGGAGGTCCTTACACTGTGTCTGGAGGCAACAGTGGAACAGTGATCAATGCATCATTTTATAATCCAAAAAACAACAGAATGTTTCATTTTACCTTCTAAGTCCTCCCTCAGAAGAAAATTGGACAATACTGAGGAAGGAAGGGAGGGAGGTGAGAGAGACAAATGAATCCTCTGTACGGTAAGAGATATCCTAGAAATTCTCAATTTAGAGTGAATTTAGGGAGGGTACTGTGTGACCTACTGTCTGCACTGAGTAAGAAGTCGGTTGTGTCTGTCCCATACTCATTCTTTATGGAGCAGGTATACACACCACAGTCTCTGCTTGATGTCTGAACGATGGCAAGTGCCACCTGACTCTCGTCTCCCGCACTGGAAAGATAAACATTAGCTGGGGGGATGTGGGAAACGCAGACCACACACTCTCACATCGCCCAAACAAAGGATTGCCTACATTTATATAGTGGCTTTGTTCGGCCACAAGAGGTCTCCACAGTGCACACACCCACACCTGCTTGTACAGTACATGCATGGCTATCCAGATGATGCAGTAAATGACAAAACAGATGTAGATTCGAATTAAAGGGTCCAGACTGCGAAGGGAGTAAATCATCCAGTATGAGTTTGCACAGTCCCCATCAGCCTTCAGAGTCGATGGAGCCCAATCTCGCTCTGTCCATGCCATGGCCTTCAAAATTACATGGGCACCCAACAGCATTAGAGTGGCAACCAGCAAATGATGCTGCTAGGAAATACATCCTGGAGATTTAATTAGTTATTCATCTTTGGTACATTACTATATATTAACAGTACAATGTATGTCTTATAAACCAATACTGAAAATGTCAAATAACGCTGTCTACAAAAGCACATGTAACACCACCGTGTAATATGACCATGTTGTCCAAAAGATTTACATGTCATCATCATAATTCTGAATAACAAGTTCCAGATGTATAACAGCTGTATAACACAATGTTCATATCAGTGTTTGTGCTGCCATTTACAAAGCCTCTACCAACCGATCAGGCATTTACCTCCGTTTAACCTCAGCAATCTCCACTTCATCTCTGTACCACTTGATCGTGGAGTCACTGAGCACATTGAAGAACTGGCACCACAGCTTCAGGTGTCCTAAGGCATCTGGGAAGGGCTCTCCCCTAATCTTTCTTATAACCTGAGGAGCTGGTGGGAAAGGGAGGCACAACATTTAAAGGATGTATAGTTCCTAATGTTTAACCAGCATCCTCTTTGTCAACTCTGACACACAAGTGCACCCACCACCCTTACCAAAGCTTGTTGTTCACAAATCTACCTGGGGAAGACACTGACCTTTAAAAGGGTTTAGGGTCTCCTTCTCTGCTGGCTTGTCATCTGTCTTAGTGGAGTCTGTCTCTTCCACCAGCTCTTCAGGACGCTTGGGTACCTCCAGGGTGGCCTTCTTGCGGTTGAGGTGGGGAGAGCGTCTCTCAGTAGGTGGGGTCTGTTGCCCCGTGCTGGTCTGGAGGAACGCTGACTTCCTAGACTGGTTTGGTGACATGTAAGGCTGCTCCTGCTCCTGGGAGAGCGTCCTCCTCTTCTGCAACTCCTCCTTCTCGGCCCCCTCACTCACCTCCCCTTTCGATTTGGCGAGGAAGATTTTGCGGCGAGCCCCTGAGGCCAGCTCCTCAGGGGTGGCCGAGGGGATGAGGGTTGGACTGTCCTTCCTTCTCAGCCGGGGACTAGTCTCGCAGGATGGGACGGCTGGTGGGCTCTCTCCCCCTGTTACCTCTTCAGCCTGCTCCTCTCCTGATGGGAAATTGTCCACCTGAATGGCAGGAACCGCCATTAGGACTGGAGCCTCCAGACCGGAAAGACCCTTGGCTGCAAACCTCCGCAGTGTTGTGGGACTCAACATGGGTTGCTCTGGGCCTGCAAGGCTAAGCTTCTCAATGGCGGATTTGTCTTTCTGGAGTTGATCCACAAAGGATTGAGGCTCTACAGTGGTCTGAGACTCTTTCTGTGGTTTTTCTTGCTCTAAGCAGGAGATGAGTGGTGGTGTCTTTTTCATTAAGGTGTCACTAGAGGACACATCTGTTGTGTCCGACTGGCTGAATATAATGGATTCTGGTGGCACACCTATGACTAATGGCTTAGCAGGCTCTTTGACATCTGTAATCTTCTCACAAACCGAAGCAGGAGGGCCGATGTCCTCCTTTCCCACCAAAGAAGGACTTTCACACCTTTTTTTCAAGTCCACATCAGTATTGACTCCATGAACTAAAGGAGATGTTGATTCAATTTCCTTTACCCTATCTTTAGATATGTTATTGCTCTCAGGAGGGCTATCTGCACTTATGACAGAAATAGGAGGAACCACAAAGGTGGGAACTTTAGATGATTCTTCCACTGCTGGTTTGCTTTCAGTTGGGTACTTTACTTTGTGGGGCTCTGGGTCAAACCAAAGTACACTGTCTTCACTGAGACATACATTAATAACTGGGATAGAAGTTTCATTTACTGTCTTGTCAATATTCTTCTGAGCAGCCTTTTCCTTGGGCACTGTCTGTTCTTGATCTTGCTGCGAAATCTGCTGCGTTGAAAGTACCTCTTGTTTCCTGATGTTCTCTATGATGGAAGCTGGATCACTTTCCACACTGGCTATGTCCAAAGTTGCGAGCAGCTGTGGACCAGATTTTTCATGAACAGATGTGTGTTGAGTTGGTGATTCCAAAATATATGTCTTTGGGACACAAATTACTGTTTCTTCTTGTGGCAATTCTGGAACAATGCATTCTGGATTGGGAGGTGTGAGATGTGGTGTAACAGTAACATCAGGGATTCTGGGCAGTGGAATATTCACTTCTGGCACAACTGTCATTGTTTCTTCTAGTTGTGAAACATCTGGAAGCTTTAATTCTACAGTCATTGGTTGGACAGTGATTAGTTTATCAGTGACATCCTTCCTCCATTTCTCTTGCATCTCTGGAATTGTCTCGACTTCCATTTTCTGAGCTGTGCTCAGTGGACTTTCTTTCTCCCTCATTTCAACATTATCCTGCACCAAGTCAGAGGAATTCACCTGGGATATACCATCTTCACTTTCTACCACATTCGTCTTTGCATGACTGACCCCTTCTTTTACTGCATCCGTGTTGACTGTGGGTGAATCTTTATACTCTGCCGTGCCATCCGGGCCTCCTATGTTTTGGGGGCCCAATTTCTGTTGATCAGCCTTGGTATCCATGGAGATTTCACCTGATCCCCTGGAATGGGGCTGCACACTGCATGGCGGCTCACTGGGGTCAGTCTGGTCATGATCATGTAGGGTATCCGTTTCACCTACATCTGTTGTGGCCTGCCCCACAGCAGATGTAAACACTCCTGGCACTTTGTCCAGCTCACGTAGGGGTGTGACCATGTTCTGTACAGAAGATCCTAAATTCCACTCTGTCTGCATATGGTCTTCTGCAACCTTAAAGCACAAACAACAAACAAACACTGTATTTTCTCACTGTATATATATGCAGTACAGGTGAAGTTGCAAGAAATATGGAAAAGAAGTTAGAATAGTCCAGCTGATGGGCAGTTATGTTAACAGGAGAAGACCAGGAAGAAGGATAACATGAGAGGCAGAAGACAAATATGTTGTGATGTCCAGGAAAAGAAACCACCGTCAAACTGCAATACAAATACAGGAGGAACTCAATGCAACTAGAGAGAAGCCAGGTTCCCTGTGTACAGTGAAAATGGAACTACGATCTGATGGTCTAAAATAATGTTTATCTGCAAAAAGCCACAGAAACTGGCCCACTTGTATTCATTGATGATATAACTGTTGATAACAGCAGCAGAATGAATTCTGAAGTGTACAGAAGCATCTTATCTGCTCAAATTGAAGCAAATGCTGCCAAACTCATTGGATGGTGTGTCATCCTACTGCAAGACAATGATCCCAAACATCCTGCTAAAGCAAGAAAGGAGTTTTTCAAAGCCAAAGCTGGAAGTCTTGACTAGCCAAGTTATCCACCTGCTCTGACTCCAGTCGAACATACGTCTCATATGCTGAAGAAAAAATGTAAAGCAACTAGCCCCCAAAACAAGCAGGAGCTGAACTTGGCAGCAATACAGGCCTGGCAGAGTATCACCAGAAAAAATACTCAGCACCTGGTGATGTCTATGGGAGCAGTCATTGCATGCAAAGGATATGCAACAAAATACCACGACTACATTTATTTAAGTAACATTGATATGTCCCAAACATTCAGGTGTCCTGAAATTGGGGGCTATATATTTAAATATACATACATATATTTTTATACCATGGTTTGGATAAATACGCAATTCTTAATGGGCTGACAGCCGTGCATTATATTTGTTTATAGGCATGGAAATTTGGGTACTTTGCTTCATTACAGTTCGAAATCACTATGCAATAATTGTAGGCTTAATAAATCCCAAAATAAAAGGAAACATAACCATAGCAACAGATTTTATAAAAGGTGATTCACAAAACCAACAGGTAAGGTTAAATATGTGGATAAAAAGTTTTATTATACAGCGAATATCTTAGTTGCGACACATTACATCTAACTAAGCATTTTTGTGGTCAGGGGTGCAGTATTCATTAAGTTAGGCAACATTAACGCAGCTTAGTTTCGTGGATTAAAGTAAATGACAAAGCTGTCTGTCTGCTCATGATACCGGTAGCTAAAAGCATCAAACCAATGATTAATGTGTATGTCATTTTTTATTGTGAAATGTCTTTTCTCCTGTCTTGTATTTTCTGATAGCTGACAGTGATAGACAACTCTGTATAATCAGAACTCTAGTGTGATCAACCATTAGCAGAGGAACTATATTTATCAACTATATATAAGTGGTGGATGTGTATACATAATGGTCTTAGTTTCA
The DNA here is from genome assembly GCF_013347855.1 of Anguilla anguilla. Taxonomy (NCBI): domain Eukaryota; kingdom Metazoa; phylum Chordata; class Actinopteri; order Anguilliformes; family Anguillidae; genus Anguilla; species Anguilla anguilla. Next base: position 44,617,793 of record NC_049205.1, read on the forward strand.
AACTTGATTAAAAGTTTTGAAAATACCTTTTTATATTATTTTTTCCCATACATTTTAGTTGTAGTCATGGTATAAGAAACATAAACCACTCCATGCCAGTGCATATACAAGAATATATGGCACGTCATGGTCAGCCGAGACTTTTAGCCTTGGGGTGTTAACCACCCTGAAATGCCATATATTTTTGTATATGCACAGCATGTCATGATTTATATTTTACATATAATGCATAGCACATACATATCAACATCTGCTTTAATTTAATAGAATTCTGCTGTTTCAATCAGCAAAAATATTACTCTCCTTTGAAAAGGTGGTACAAACTATGTATGCTGAATTATCACAAGCAATGTGAGCCATCATAAATACTAATTACAATCAGGGATGATCCCCTTAGGACTCCTCTGAAATTCAGACAACTGTCATAAAAAAGTTTTTTCTGATCAATTTTGGTAGGTCTGTATCTGAATCTAAAGATATTTTACTTGAAGTACAGTAGAACTGTTTTTGCTAATGTGCCATGATTTACTGCATGTGACAAAAGATGTGCATGATTTGTAGTGGAGCAGAATTTGACTGAGTGAACTGAGCAGCACAACATTCTGTGCCTCTTTTAGACCAGGGAAAGTTGTACCCAATAATAAATCAATATGCAAATAGTAGTGAAGAGTAGTAAATTTAAAATAATTTCAGTGCTGACAAATACTTGTTTTCATAGATTTAGCTGTGTTTGTTCAAGCTGAATGTATATACGCTCTCAAAACCGAGTTCAAAATATATCGGTTTCATATACTTCTAACAATAAATACATTATTTTAAAGCTTCACTGAAAGTGTGAAAAAAATATAGTTTTTCTTCCAGATACAGAATCGCTTTCAAGAAGCTTCTCATATTTTAGGGGTCCATAAACCCCTCAAAAATATGAGAGCCAAACTGAATGCTATAATTTCTCTATAAGGTCAATAAGTTATTTTTCCTGAAGATCTTTGTTGCTACCATGATCCACACCTAAATTTATATCAAACAAGCAATTGATAAGCAGATAATTTAAACTTATTTTTTTAAAACCTACATAAAAAGATTAAGAATTCAAGATATTTCCTTGCTGTGAGTGTTTCCACATGTATAGCTGTGTTCAGTGACTGACTCTACTTCCATAATTGTAAAATTATTTGACCAATCAAATACACTTAATTATTAATTCTAAAATGTTGCCAGGCTGATTTTACTGTGGTTTGCAAGTGTTACGTGAGGGTACCTCTTTTGCAACCAGTGTCTTTGAGCGGGGGTCGGGAGGGGTAATTTATATGTACTGTCAGTATTTCACAACAGTACCTGGAGCACAAGTGTGCTTCACAAGTGTGCCTGGCCTTAGAAAACATGGAGTCCTCAGAAGACATGTCACATGAAGTCACCAATGCCTTTCAAGTGGTGTAATTTCTTACCATTATAGGTTTAAGTGCATGATCCAGTTCCTTCATTTCGTAGAACTCATTTTAAATCTCCCTCACAATCAGTAGTCACTATAACAATTTGCAGAGTGAAAGAGACAAGTTCAGTGTGCATGTGAAAGCTAGAAAGTCTGTATTGCCCTCCAGAAAACATAGAAAGTAGATCCAAAGGAGCATATGCCCACTCAGCTCACCTTGAATCAGTGCGGCATAATCATAATGTAACATTATTACACCAGCACTGCTGTTCATTTTAATTCGGCTCAGTCTGCACAGATGTAACAGATTCTTCATTTAACGCTCAGCCACGCCTAGCCCACATGGAGGCCGAGGTCTAGATACTTTAATGACAAACTGAAAGAAATGGAGAAGAGTCTAAATATAGTGGCATGACTCTCTTTTTCCAGCTTGGCGTCTTGCTTTGAATGCTGTCAGCCAGTGAGAGAGCGGGGGGACTGTGCTACCAGTGGCAGTGTGCTTCCTTCCCCAGCCCCAGCTGCACGTCTGAAGCACCTCTCAATCATTTATGTAACAAAAGAACAGTGGTCTGTTGTGGTGCATGGGGGGTTCCCTTCTGCTCGTTTATACGCTGCATGATACCGTAGCTCTTTGCTCTCAGCAGGGCTCCTGGTCTAAGCCAAAAGAAACAGATTCTCTGTGACTGGAGTGGAGACATGGTGCAGTAATAGTGACTACATTCATTTATATGAATTTTTATCCAGGTTTCTATGCATCAATTTCTAGCTACAGACTTAAAAATCTGGAAAGCTGGATTTCTTTTTTGTCATGTGGCTTTTTTTTCCTAATCATAAATTTGTGACCTCATGGAGACAAACGTGAGTGAACATGGCCAGTATTACCGTTAAATTTTCTTAAAATTAATTTTCCTCATTATTTCCTACTTTGGAATGGCCAATTATGTCCATGCTCCAATGCTCATTGCAACTTACATTGGGCCAAAGATAACAACCATGAGTACCTGATTGATCAGCAGTGGTTGCTGGTGTGTGATGAGACATTGTTATTCCAGCCAGGTGAAACCCTCCCACCCTTGGCCAGTGCAGTTACAATTATGTGTTACAATGTGGTGTTGTAAGCCACAGTCAACATTGGCATGGTCAATGTTTGATACAATTATTTTCTTTCTGAATATGAATTATAGTGCTGATGACTTTTGAAACTGATTTGACTCCATAGTTTCTATCAGTCACCCATATTTTATTTGATATGAACCAACTGCTCATAGTAAAACAATTTCCACAGGGCTCTGCATAAAATTACAGTTAATAATTCAAGTCAGTGTTTAGAGTCTAAAGTCTGAACACCATTTCTATTACAGTGCCATAAAGTGAAGTATAAATAGAAATTCAGCCCTTACAGCACAAAAAACTCCTGAAAAAAATGTGAGAAATGTTCTTAAATTAAAGTTAAAATTAGCTTTAGCATTAAATCCTTCTTCCTACAAATACTGTACATTTTTAAATTCTGAAATGTTGACACTGCCAGTCAGGTCCACAACCTTCAACATGTGCATAAGTGGCTCTATAAAGTGGATTTGGAGTGAAAACTAGCTAGAGCTATTGTACTAAGTCATTAGTTATTCAGTGTGCTTTACTAATCAGTTTTTACTCAAGACCCACTTTATACAGCCACAGGCTGAATTTAGCAACCCTGAAACAAGAGTCTACTGTTGTGAGGGCAGGGTTTCAGTCTGTCCAAAGGTCTATGCTACTCACTGCAGACCTCATTCACTGCAGGGAAGCCACTTTCTGAAACACACTAAAGCTGCCATTAATGCTTTCTTGTGCATGCTGATATGATATCTGACCGTTTAAAAGACCATTAACTGCGCAATCTTGAGAAACCAGATAGAAATTATGTTCTTAGCAGATACACAACTGCAGGTGTCTGATAAAGTGCATACAACATGAGCATATCACCATGTAGTCCACGCAATAAAAATATGTGAGCATCTCCTAGTAGGCGTGTCAGGATAAATGATAAGCTCCGGAATCTGGTTACACAGGGAACACTCCACCGCAACATGGCAGAATGTTTCAGTCAAAAGGGTAAACTCTCATCAAAGAAGAGGTGTCGCTTTCACAAATGGAACTGGGAAAATTGCCATATTATCCTTTCTGACAATGCTCACACAACCAATGACTATCTGTTATTTGAATAGTTCTCACATGACAGTAATTGTTGCCTGAACATGCAACTGTCAACTACTCCAAAAGAGCTAAAGAAGTGATGGAAATATGTCAAGAGCATTACCAAGACGCGTACAGTCCTGCTGAGGTGAGAATTTTGTTAACTCTGGTCTATTAACCAGAGTAGCTAGCTAGCTAACGTTAAGTAGCTTGCTAACAAAGAAAAGGTTAAATATAGCATCTAACATTCTAACATATTCTAAATGTGCACATACACCTTTCACTGAACTTTCAAAATATTTGTATAACTAACTATATGACATAGATACATGGCAATGACAGCATGTATTATGTTGCTAGTTAGTTAGGAATTATTTATTTGGTGTGGGCCTACATGCTCCATGGTTTATGTTCTTAAATTGCTGTATGCTTTACTTCCTTATTTTTTGCAGTAGCAAGAAGCATAGCTAGATGGATGTCTTAGCAAAACAAGGCAAGTTTTGTTTTCTTGAGCCGTTGTTCACACTAACATTGCAAAGGAACATTTTCATTAATTTTGCTAGGTCTACGTCAAATTGCCAGAGCAACATCTGGAATGCTGACTCTGGCCTCTAAGCAGTAAAGCTCCTTTACATTTCGGGGTACGACTCATCTGCTCACTAGGATGCCTGCATTCTGCCAGCACCAACTGCACAATAATTGTTGTCCTCCGGCACAATGAATGTGCAGCTGATGGACTGCTGAGTGAAAAGAAGTGGCGGGGAAGATGAGCGCTTGTCTGAGGTCTCCCAAGTAGACAGAGGACACTGCAGCAAAGAGGCGGACCTACAGACAATATTGGACTGAGTTCAAGTAAGCCGAGGAATGACAGATTGCTTTTGTGCCCCAATATGAAACATCTTACGGTCATCTAATAGGATCGGAGCATATAGCTGATGAGCTTATTGAGCCAGGGCGACGTCTGATTTTAGTAAATTAACTTTCCATGCAGGGAGGTTAATTTAAATATTTCAATAAATAATAATTGGCAAGGATTTATCTTTCATATTATGAACAGACCTCCAAAACTTTCATAAGCTCAAATGGTTCTCATGAATGCTTGTGGTTCCTGCAAATCCCATCCCACAGAGGCTAATGCTAACAAACCACAGCAAGACAACTTGTAGTTCCGTATTAAGCAAAAAAAAGCACTGAGGTAAAACATTGAGGTCAGGTGCAAAATGTGTGTGAATTTGTTTTAAGAGCGGTGAGACACCCCACTTACTTTCACATGGTCTTTTAATCCTATGTAAACACAACAGATGGAGACTGAAACTTGTATGAAATTAACACCAGGGGGCCTAATGGAATCCCTGTGTCATATGTCACTCCAGCCTAGTGAGAGGAAGGCCATGTGTCACAGTGACATCAGTGAAAGGATCATTCAATCTGTCATTCAGTGAGACAGGAAGTGACAGAAAGGAAGTCAGATCTTGCACTGTGAGGTGACACACACATAAACAAACACAGACAAATGATAAATATAGTCTTTCTTTCTTCCAACCACTGTTTGTAAAGATGCTTCAAAGTTACTTGAAGATGGCGACTCTCTGGCACAGTCTGAAAACTATATATGAATCCCCCATAGGGCTGTAGGTTTAATTTATGACTCTTTTTGTACTCTGATCCCATCTCTATATTTAACCCTCTGTGATTTCTGCCTGTCTGAAATACGTGAAAATAAATGCAAAAGGAGGGTAGACTGTCTGGTCTTCTAAAACAAAAAGGACTGAAGTTGTCCAGCATTAAATGTTCTTCCTCCCGTGCAATACATAAATACTGCAAAATGTATATGTATGTGTACACAAATATTTCTTAAGAACCAGATTACAAAATCCATCATCAAATTCAGATATAGCGCAATGTAGCTCAGATTGTTAGCCACTACAAGCATGCTAATACGATGCCAGTAAATTTGTATTAAATTCTTTTACATGTCAAAACTGATTCACAATGTGCCTTTTTTTGACCTTTTTTAGTTCACTGTAAGGCTGAATGCACACTTTAGCATAAAGCAAATGTTATTCTGTAAGGATAACTGTGGGAGCCATTTTCATTTGGTTCCTATTATGTGATTCATTTCTGCACAAGATATGCAGCCAAACATAATTAAGCAAATACAATATAATACAGCACAGAATATTACTTCAGAATCAATGGGAGAAAAGTTGTATCAGATTCTAGTAATAATCTTTCTGGTAAAACAAAGTTGTCGGAAGTCTGTCTCTTAAAGGTGAAGGTAAATCACCCTATGGGGGTCAGTTAAGTAGTCGTGCCCCCTGATATGACACTTTTTGCGTGTCCGGTGCAGGCCCGGTCCAAGCCTGCATGAGAGAAAGGTTTATTTTAAGGCACTGCCACTGGTGAAGAATGTGGGCAATGTAAAGAGGTGCTCCCCTGCTTTCTGTTTGAGACTCATATTCTCTCTCTCTCTCTCTCTCTCACAAGAACAATTGCTATGGCATTTCTGTTTGAGGCTCGTATTCTCTCTCTGTCCGTCTCTCCCTCACTCTCTCTCCCTCTCTTTCTCTCTTTCCCTCCCTCCCGCCTTCACTCCCTTCCTTCTCTTGGTGCTTTCACTGACATGGTCACAGACAAGGTTCAGTTCCTATGTTGTTGCAAATAAGAAAACCGTTTAACTGCAGACAGTTAAAGCACAAACTAAACAGAGGCCTAGCATGCTGCCTTTCAGCTTCCACCCCTGTTCTTTCATTCAGTGACATCAACAGTGATTCAACCACTGTGTTCCCAGATAAAATGTTGCTCTGGTCAAAACATGTGATACCCGGGTCGTGAGACGAGAGTGCGCAGTGAGGCTATTCGGTTTCTCCTTTGCAACGCTATCCATTTGGCACCTCTGCAAGCATGGATGTGGACATTTGATATTTTAACACAGTTGAAGGCATAACAGACTTGACTCACAACGGGCCTCTCATTGCCACCTTTTGTAAAAGCAGATGGTGGATGGACCCCACATTCGCAAATAAACCATGGCAGTAGGCAATTAAGCCTGGAGTTCTGCTCATTTTTGGACCCCGCTCTTTTCCAGGGTGTGTTACGTGGCATCTCGGCCAGGCCAGGTGTCAGTCAGCTCAAGTCTCGTCATGCCAACGCATGTTTGTACCCGTTATAAATAGCTGTCAAGTGCCTGCTACTCTGCTGGTCTCCAACCAGCAAAACTGCCCATGAGCCCTGAGAAGGAACCACTAGATACTTACCTCAGAAACCAGTGGCACTGCAGGTACATGTGGAGCCTCCAAAGCACCGCCCGCTTCCTCTGCCTGCATCTGGCCCCCAGCTGGTCTGTGCAGGAGGTGGGCTGCAACCCCGGCCATCTCCCCGGGTTCCTCAACCACCAGAGCAGGGCTCGTGGAAATTGGGAGCCCAGGTGGAGCCTCCCTCAGGGCTCCTGAGGGAGGCTCCACCTGCTCCTCGGTATCCATCTGTATTATTTCCCCTACAGGTGTTTTAAAGTCCTCAGCCTGGCCGTCCAGTCCTCGCCCATGCATTTTAGGGTCAGGTTGTAATGGAACAGAAGGCGGCTCTTTCTCCGCGGTGGTAACATGGTTTTGTTGTGGGGCATCATCGGCTGTTTTGATTGCATCATTGTTCTTACTCCCAAAGAACATGTCTCTGATAGAGAAGAAGACTGAGGAAAGGGAACCTTGGCTATTAGGAGGCTCTGGTTGCTTACTTGCAGGTTTCTGGGCATCTGAATGTACCTCTTCCAGGGGTGCTGTCTGAGCGACCTTCTCTTTCTCAGGAAACACTGCGACATCTACTTCCATCACCTCCTGTTCTGAGTCCTGCTTATTCTCGCATTCCTGTGACTTCGAGGACTCCGCAAGATACTGCGCTAGGCTCATTCCTCCCTCCTCCCGCTCATCCTTCTTGCTTTCCTGCCCCTGTACGGTTCCACTGCTAACCTCTCCACCTGCCACCCCGTTAGATATCTTTGGTCTCTTTGTGGCTAAGGGCTCCTTGGTTGGGCGCCTGGTGGTGGTGACTATCTCCACCGTCTCATAGATGTACGTGAGGTCCTGGTTGCCGTTCTCCTGCTCCGCCTCCTTTGTCAGGTCTGAGATGGGCGTCACCCTGGCGTCGGCGGGGAACCCGTTGGGTATCTCCACGGCAGCCTTAGGCTGCTCCGTCCCCTCCTCCCTAGCCCCGTCGTGCAGCCGTGCCTCGGCCTGAGTGCGCGCCTCGGCCTCAGGCTCCCTGACCCGCGGGACAGGAGGCACCCGGAGTCCCGGCTCGCTGGGTGACCTGCGCTTCCTGGGAGGGCGCTCGGGGGTGAGGGTGTGCGGCTGCCCCGGGACCGTGGCCTGCACGTTCTCCTTGCCCCTCTCCCGTCGCCGGCTCTCCTCCAGCTCCTTCCGCTTGCTGTCGGCCTTCTGCTTGAGCTTGTTGAAGAACTGCTGGTGGATCTTAAACTCGTTCATATCGCCGACCTCCAGCACGCCGGAGCAGGAGACAATCCCTTTGCTGTTCCGGGCCGATGCCTGGTAGATGGCCGCGTCTTCGATCGTGCAGCTGCAGTAAGGAGAAGAGCTCACCTTGAGAGGACGTCACAAATTTCCAAGGAAACAAATGAAGTCACCGGAACTGTTACTGAACTGATGCTAAACAGTTTAAGTGAAATCAAGACTTACTGGGTTCTATATGGCATGATTTTGTAAAAACCAATTCAAATGTTTTACATACAGTGCCTTCGGAAAGTATTCAGACCCCCTCACTTTTTCCACATTTTGTTACGTTACAGCCTTATTCTAAAATTGATTAAATTCATTTTTATTCTCATCAGTCTACGCACAATACCCCATAATGTCAAAATGAAAGCAGGTTTTTAGAAATTTTTGCAAATTTATTAAAAATAAAAAAATGAAATATCAATAAGTAAGACTATAAGAGAAGTCATGCTCACTTCTATTGTGATGTCAAAATGCCTTCATGCCGACAAAACCTCCCTTTCATTCCCACCTCCTTAAGCGACAATAATTTGTGAGAACTGTATTAAAATACACAAAAAGGATGTTCTACAGCACCAAAGCTTTGAAGAGAACCAAACCTTTTCATCTATTACAGCACGTACTTGTAAATGTGGAGCGTATGGACTTTTCCATTGCGGAATATTTCATATTTTGGAAGGCCACAGTATCGGTCCAGCTGCATATCATCTTTGTACCAGGTCAGTTCAGGAACTGGGTAACCTAAAAACAGACATCGGTATGTTTAAAAAGTTCACTATCTACTTTAGAACGTATCTGAGGCTGGTTGTGAAAATCGTGAAACAGTGAGTTTGGACAAACAAAATTGCAAAGAATATGGAAATTAACCTTTCAATCACAAATTAATGAGCTTGTAATGAGGTGTAGTAATTTCATTATGGGGAATGTTTTTTTTACCAATTAATAAATACAAAAGTTATATAAAATATTGTACTTGTATTTGTACATTTGTTGTACTATATTGTGCATTATTCATCATTTTGGAATGTATTTGAACTTACATGCAATATATTCACTCACCATGAGTAAGTTTAACTGTAAGTTATCGTATTAAAATGAGGAAGACCTTTGGGGCAGTCAAGTTAGACTGATCTGCTAACAAACTTTGGTTCTCAGTAGGTTACATCATCATTTTAGGACTGAACAGCCAGGCAGTAAAATGAATCCCACTTGACTTTGATTTGATTTCTGGATTTAAAGATGTATCAGGATGACTTTCATCAAAGCCTAAGTAACCCTGGTCAAGCTGATCAGACTATCCTTAGTGACTGAAGACCCTTTATACATTTTTTGCTAAATAGTCATTCAACATTTTGAGTTAATATATGTCAGGGCATGTGAACATAACCAGTCCTTTTAAGAAGCCATTTTAATACCATGCATACATTTGAAGTTGCCATAATACCAGGCATACATTTGATGTACAAACGCACACAGCTGAGCAGTGGAAATTGCTTCAATACCTGAAATCTCGCAGCTGAACTTGACGTTAGAGTCCTCGGACACGGCCTTGGACTTTAAGGTAGTATCAAACGATGGCTGTGTCTCCTCAGTCAGCTGTGCCATCACACTACACAGTGTGCTCCTGGAAAACAGAGAGGCCTTCAAAGAGACTGCTTTAAAAGCTTGTCACATAACACACGTTGGATTCAAACCACAGGGTCCGCAGTTTCGCCAGTACTTTTCCAGATCAGTCATCCAATCAATAAAATCACATGGGTAAGTGAGAGAAAATGGTCTTAGGGAAATCAACCAATTAAACAAAATAGAATATATAAAAACGATAATAGTTTTTGTGCATCATCTTAAAATGTGATGGGAGAAATGGGTGGTTGTTAATTTAGTAATAGCACTTAGTTAAAGATGAAAATACTTCTTACAAAGTAAGAAAACATGAAACATGCACAGGAAAACATGCACTCTGTCAAGCCTTGAGTGTAAAGCATTTGGAGAGACACTGTGTTGATGCAGGCATTTTTAAATATTGTATTCCCCAAATAAAGAAAAAATTATCCCAAACAGCTGTAAACAATCGGTTGCAGTTAATTTTTTTGCGTTGCTTTAACAGAGCTTCAGCTTGTATGGCGGTTCAGCCCTGTCTACTTCAGCCTTATACAGAAAAATGTAATGATCTCATAAATACTATTACCTTGTTCAGAATAAGTTGTAATTCTTGATTTCCTATCAATTACCTCTTGGCACAGAGACAAAATATATATTAGCATGGGCGTCAGACAAATGGTTCCTTGTTAGGACGTTAGTTTAAATGAATGCTTAAAAAGTATGGATTACCTCGATGGCTTGTAGCAAGAATACCTGTGACTTGTGTAGCTATGCAGAAAGGAGGCAGACATAAGCAGTTTATCAGGCACAGGCACATAAAGCTCTTCATCTCAATGAACTCATATACGAGCCGCCATATTCTCTATACAGCATCATGAAGTATCTCTGTTGCATTCTTGGCTGTTGGCTTACAGCATTTCTCAGCGTGTCTCAGACAAGCAATCGGATTCTAAATTTCTGGCCACATTATTTCACTGCTTTGCAGTGTATAAAAGTAAAGTCAATAGTCAGTTTTTTCCACTGTAATAAAGCGGAACTGTAGGCAAATTTAGGCAAAATCTGAATAACCCCGACAAAGCAATTCATTAACAGCCATGTACAACAAAGATACTTGTGACACTCTTAAGCAGGCAACAGCATGTACATCGCTTTTTTTGCCCCATATGAAATATTAATCATTTTTTTAAAAAGGACACATGTGGTTTTAATGCATGAAAGATCCAACACATTTCTACAGCATGCAGTGCACCTTAAAATGTGATATATATCAAGTTTTCCCATTGAAATTCCCTGTAGTGTGTGCCAAATCTGTTTATCTGCAAGCAATCACCCCTGTGAAAATGAGCTTGTAAACTTATTTCTGGTCATTAGAAAATGATGTTAACAAATGTTAACAAATTTGGTCCAAACAGTCTAAAATTAAAACACCTGAAGGGGATGGAAAACTATGCTTCTAAAAGTCCATTTGTTTGACTAGAACAAATTTAGGTTTTGAATTTCAGGATAATTATAGGCGGTGTTTTTAGAAATTCTGAAGAATTCTAATTTACAGCTACAGTCCCAAAATTTTTGACTCTCGTCACTGCATTAACTGTCAACCAATTAACAGGATGTCACTTTTCTACCAAAATATAAATTTAACATGATTGTAAAGTACAGTATATGCCTAACTAATTTAACTAACTAATGTTTTGATACCAAAGGCAAAAAGTAAGTATGGCGCATGTGTCTGTCTGTCTAATATCCTTACCCAGTAGTCACCCATAAATCTTATTGCACATTTCAAAACATTCCATGTACCAGTAAGTGGTGGATGCTGACATGCCTGGAGTTGGATTTAATGGCCACCAATGGCCATTAAAGCCTACCACATAGAGGAGGGGGAACTGAGGGGCCAGCCACCTGTATGTAAAGATCTGTAGAATACATGGACTGCATTCTGTAGAACTGAACCGATTTTGGCTCTACAAGGACAGACCCTGTGAAGAGCCAACCTTAGCCAGCCCCCAATTATTGTTGACACAACTCATTACATACTTTCTTCCTTTGAAAAATGGAACTGAGAACAATATATTTAACAACATTTGATGTAACACACCAGCATATTTAAACTTTTAATAGACTGCATAGTTTTGGCATTATATATAGCGAAAGCATATATTCATGATGGTATCATTTTATAATGTAATATCTGAACTCTTTACCTGTGGCCACCAATAATTTTAATGAGATGGAGGCTTAGCTCTACTTCAATTATTCACAACAATTCATTCCTGAATCTGTTGCAGGCACTAATCATAAAAATGTAACTTCTAGAAATGTTTGTGACAATTCAGAACATACATTTGTGTTTTATTGTGAGTTTATTTATCATCAAAGACAACAATGTACAAGAACTAATTAAGGCTTGTATAGTATGGGTTTGCTTCAATTGTGAATCTCATTTAGGCCTGCGAGTTTTACACCTGAATGTGCTTTATACTATTTCGTTGGTGGTGTTACTGTCGTGTTTCTACATTTTCCGGAAGCTTATGCTGTGAGATTAAGTTTATTTTAAAACAGCTGACCTTCGCATGGCCACTTTATTACAAGCCATGTAAGTGTTCTCTGTCAACTCCTGCCTTGCATTTGAATTGAAGGCGCAGACTGTCCCTCATGGAACAACCATTATGGCTAATATATAGTAATACAGAATTTGTAAGGGAATCCCTGAGATCATCTGTTGCAGCAAACCACGTTTTATCGATTAAACTAGGCTACGTCCGTCCAGTAAATAGCAGGGACGTGTTCACATATAACCAAAGCAAGGAGCCACCAGTACTCCATCGCTGGACTACAGAAGGAAGTGAATGCTACCTGTTCTCCGGCCGCACGTTCAGCAGGTAGTTTCTGGAATCGGGTCTTCCGCTGGGAGGGGGCATATCATCCTCATTTATACTACCCAGCCGCCCGTTGGCAGAGAAAGCACGAGTCATCGGCCTTCTGGAACTCATTTTCAAGGTTCACCTGCTACCACAAGTCGTAGAATCCCAACAGAAGCAAAAACGTCTTGCGCGCTGCAGCGGTCGGGTGTCTTGACGCTTAATAAAAAAGGTTTTAGCGTTTTCTGCTACGTTCAGCTGAGGGGCAGCGTCACTTATTGTTCAGACAGCAACTAAAAGACAGAAGGGAACAAGTTTGGAAAAGAAGGGAAAAGATTAGGGATGGAAGATAATTGGCTATTTCAAAACTGTAAACGGCGTAATTATTACATTTTTAGATATATAAAAATAACGCAGGATCTTCTGGTTTCCCTTGACCAGGCTGGGCAGTTCGGCAATATGAAGATATTAATAGGCTACACGTTGATCTCCGACAGAAATTTTACGGTTTAAAATGTATGTCCATCTACAAAGCATTTAAACCATGAAATGTTTGTGGTGAATGTAAATACCTTTCATAAATCAGAATAAATACAATCTTTAACCAGGCACCGCTAAATAAACTTACCATGCATATGTTTCTGGTTGTCCCTTTTGAGTTAGCCTGCTCTCCCAGCGCAAGGCTCTGCAACTGTCAATCAAACATGAGCACGCGCTACTGGGGGACACTATTTATAGCAGGCCTAGAAATAGGCACAAGTCCCCATCACAGTTTCCAAAAACTAGCCTTCAGGCCCGTCTACGACTAGGAAAAACATAAGCAAATCAATGAATAGAACGACTGAATGGTCCTAAAATCTATATTTAAAAACACGAGAAATTAAAAAAATCCACATCAACTTAATTTTTTAAGATACCAGTGGTTATATAAGTTGATACTGTTAATCGTTTTAGAATGAGCAAGAAGTATCTCTCTACTTGATACCGTTCTACATGTTTACAGCCATGGTCTTTCAAAATGTAAGCACATGTTCCCGCAAAACTGGGGGGTGAGGGTCACTGGCTGGTGTTTAACTCTGCTTTGGATGAAAAGCAAGCTGTGTCCACAATGAGGACAGCTAACGTCTCATATGATGCCGTCAATCAAAATTAGGACACCAGCATTGAAGGACCATAAACGTGAGTCATAAATTCTGGTCACATTGGTTTATTTTCCAAGCATAAAAGTGCTTTGGTCACACTGACCTGCAATAGAAGGCCACTGAATCCCAGGAACTAAATATTATTATTATTATTATTATTATTATTATTATTATTATTATTATATTTTTGTGCTGAATGAGCTCTTGGTTAACATTTTAGGAAGCTACATATACAGTCATGATTTGGTTTCCATTTATACTGCATGTCAAAAGATGAGGATTGTCCCAATTTAAAAATGACCAACCAAAAAGTATGACTCTAAAGATTTTCTAAAGACTTAAGCTAAGTATAAGGACCCAAGTTAAGGTTTCCCCATGATCTGTGTGAGTAAATAAATACCACCATGGGCAATGATAAAATTAATACAGCTGGTAGCACATTAATTCATTAAGCTAATATCAGTTTTTTCTTTTTTGCATGTTTATAAACTCTGTGGACCTACTATCCATTGTGGTTATTCAACTCTTGGCTATAGGGAAATACAGACTTTCTTTTGGCCCTTTGATCATTTAAAGGGAAAAATGTAATTTTGATGCATAGGCCTATCTGTCCAGATCTTTAAGAATAATAAAAACTGATCAAAGTCGTTGAAACAACTACACAAATAAGACAATGTTTCCCACACTGATCCGACTCAACATTTGTGTTATTGTAACGTGAGGTCCAAATAGTTTGCCATTATTGTATAGTGGTCAGTACTCTGTGGCTTGAACACGAGACACAGCATTGTGGAACAATGTCAGAGCAATGGGCTTCCTTTTGAAGGAAGAACTATCACCGGAAAGCTGAAAGGTTACTGTTGTAGGCTTGTGAACAGGCAAGCTGCTCCATGTCTGAGGCCTCTCTATGCTACGTCAAAGTATAGAGAAGCCAACCCTTCCAAAGTGAGCAAACGAAACTGACTGTTTAATTGCTTTGTTTAGGCCAGGGGTCCTCCTTATCCAGATTCTCAGTGTAGGTGCAAGCTTCTGTTTCAACCAATCAGTAACACATCTAATTCTACTCATCAATGTCCTTAGCAGAGACTCTAGTGCAGGGGTGGCCAGCCCTCGTCCTGAGGAGCCACATGGTCTGCAGGTTTTTGTTTTCACCCTAAATACAACAACCACTGTGTAATCGACTGCTTTAATTGAGTGCCAAGTAAAAACAAAAACCAGTAGACCCTCTGGCTCTCCAGGACCTCCCCTGGCCAGTGGTTGATTAATAGAATCAGTTGTGTAACTGCTTGGTTGGAACAACAGCTTGCACCTGTCACTGCAAAACCTGTTGCCCTCTGCAATAACAGTTGCCTTCCACTTCTGGACAGATCCGGTAGACCTCTTATTGGATAAAATGCTATCACATGATTTAAACTTCGATACACTGTTCTGCGCATGCGTACGCACAAGTTACTGGAACGTTTCTGCTCTAAGCCTTACGTAGCTGTAGCTAGCCGCTAACTTGATAAAGCCACGTTAAATTCATATCATAAAATTGCTAGTCTCTTCCATTTTTGTAGTCTTGCCGTGTAGTAGAATTAACATTGATAAAAACGGAAATACTATAAAAAATAAAGTGAACAATCTCGTGACTGTTCAATAGTTATGTCTTTAACGCCACTGACACTGATTTTTGGTAGTTCTTATATACTGTACTGCTAAGGACCACCAAGAAGTTGCCAATATTTACTTTGTAACTGGAGTCAGGCCCTAGCAGCCTATAGTTCAGTTGCATCTCGTTTTGTCTTTGAGGTGCAGGTCTCCCTGAGGCATGGCGGGCGGAGCCCTACATTGCTCCGCAGTCCACATCCCAGACTACCCACTTGGAAAGGAGGATGGCGCTGTGCTGCTTTTGGTATTACTGCACCCCTCTATCAGTGGTACAGAACAAGTAACTTGAAGGGGGAATCCAAAGAGACATTGCAGGTACAGTAAGACTGCAGTTGGCATGTCTTTGTGATGCAGTGCTTAGGAAACTGCTCTTGTAACTAGATTATTGCAGGATCGACAATAGAAATCTTGTGTACACACCCGTATAAGGCATCCCAGTGACATTTCTGTAACCATGTTTCTTCAGTTCATTTGACTTTATTTTTAGATTGAAATAAAATAAAATATAGATTGGTCTACTCTCTAGGTCATGTGTATGATATATCCATATAAATTTTGCCCATTCGTATATGGCTGCTATAAAGAATTAGTTCCCCTCAATGGTATATATACTGTAGCTATACACCGATCAGCCACAACATTAAAACCACCTGCCTAATATTGTGTAGATCCTCGTCGTGCCACCGAAACAGCTCTGACCCATCGAGAGTTTTTAAAATCATGTGGAAATAATTTACCCTCTAACAATATCTTAGCTTTTTATAGCCCTGTAGCAACTAATAATGTAATAAACTACCAATAGTGTGATAACTCCCAATAATGTAATCCATTTCAAATTTTTTTATGTAATAAAAACCAATAATGTAATAAGTAGTAGTAGTACTATTAGTAGTAGTGTACTTTATTGATCCCCGGGGGGAATTTGCACTGTTGCAGCATCAAAGACAACAAAGTAACACAATCAGATACAAATTTACAGTAGATACAAAATATCAGATACAAATATACAGTAGATACAAATATATACAGAAATCCAAATATACCAGAGGACACCTGGAGGTGGAGTCCATGCCTCGACAGGTCAGAGCTGTTTTGGCGGCACAAGGGGGCCCTACACAATATTAGGTAGGTGGTTTAAATGTTGTGGCTGATTGGTGCATAAATTCTCCATTTTACCAGCAGCCATTAATATATGACTTCATAATTTGTTGAAATGCTAATTTATTTGACTTCCTGCAATAAGTAAAGTCAAATACGTTGTAACTGTTTAATGTCTTTTATGATGTTGCTGAATGTAGGTGTGTATGTTGTGCATTGTGAATCTTTATACAGTATTTAAACAGCACTGGAGCTGGTCCAAGCCAATTATGCCCTGGTTGCAGTGTGGAACGTTTATTTATACAAGCTGTGACAGTAAGCCCCAAGAGCATAACTGCATCACTGCTGCAGGGCAAGCCAATCTTTTCTTTGAAAACTCTGAACACTGTGACCTTTACTGTGCTCCTGTAACTCTCACCCACCTTTTCTTTCCATCACAGTTTCTGATGGCACTAATACTGATGTAACTGATGATAATATCTAGATTTGTTTCTTCAATACGAACAGAATGAGCAAAGCTTTGTTTTTACAGAACATTAGAACATTAGGACACTTGCAGGAGAGAGCAGTTGACCACCAGCACGTGCAGGCTCAGTGGATGATGTCATCGAGTGAGGAGAACCCTTCTCTATTTCTGCCTCAGCTCCGTGTTTGGTAACACGAGGGAAGCCAGAACACAGAGCTGTCATATATAGTGCTTTGGGTTTAGACCCTCTTTCCAACCTGTTTTTGTTTATGATTTCACACGTTAACTGCCAGCAACCACACCACCAGTATCCTGTCAGGATGCATGGCTGCTTAGATGGACTGAAAGAATATACGAAAAAACTTAAATCGTTCAGCTAGTCAAGCAGTAAATCAATAAATCAACCAATCAGTTACATATTACGTGACATAGTATTGTTAAAAGAAAAGCCACAAAAACCATGTTCTTACAGTTACATGGGCATACTTTCTGGATTTCATGCCATAAACTGGTCTTAATTGTATAAATGAGAAAACAATCGTTTGGTCTGATTTTTTGGTTAATGACATTTATTTCTCCCAATTACTCACAATGGAAGACATCACCTGCCTTTACTGAAAATCAGCCATGAAACTATTTGTTTCTCATGAGAAATTTTTTTACCATTTCATACATTGAACAATCAATCATGATTAGACATTACAAAATATGGAGAGATTATGGAATAAAATGAATAAATAAACAGTGGATAGGTGTTCTAAATATTATTACAATCTATCTCTGCATTGTCACAGCAATAAGTAGGATGGCTTTTGTGCATACCACATTATCTGGTATATACTGCCTCTTGAAGTAATTTAACACAATTGAAAACATTGAGTGTGATGACATCAGACTGCTTGCATTACAATATCCTTATGACCTTACTCTCATTTCTGCCTTGTACCTATAACACTGCTTAAATATATTGTAGGCAAGCGATCTGTCCTTTGTTCATATTTGTTTCCTTTTTTTTCTATTTTCTCCTGTTTTTTCCAGTTAGTCTTTACTGATATTTTGCTTGTGTGTAAATTTTCCACTCTCTGTTATCTAACCTGCGTATTCCTGGTCAGGTTCACATAGGGGCTGCAGCCAGTTCCAAGATGCAGGAATACACCCTAGACAGGTCACTAGTCCATCACATGGGACACTCCATTCACTCACACACTCACACCTACAGGCAGTTTAAAACCTCCAATTATCCTAAACTTCATGTCTTTGGATTGTGGGAGGAAACTGGAGTACCTGGAGGAGACCCACGCAGTCACAGGGAGAACATGCAAACTTCACACAGAAAGGCCATGTCCAAGATCCACTGCCCCACTATGCCACCCGTGTGTGTATTTTGGCAGTGCTAATCCGCCACTGATTACTTTTGCTTTGGTTTTTGGGAAGGATCTGTTTTCATCATATTTCATACTTTTAAAAGCATTTGCACTGGTACAAATTAAAGTTCAAGTTTATTTATATAGCACATTTCATACACAAGGAAATCCATTGTGCTTTATACAGAAAAATGCAAACTTGCGTATATACATGTATAAAATTAAGTTTAAAAAGATGTATAAAATATACTGTACATATGAAAGCAAACATGCACTTGCATATGCACATTCATAAAATGAAGAGAAAAATAAAGTAAAAAATGTCTAAAATATATGTGAAAAAGCATTAGTCAAAGGCTACAGAAAAGAGGAAGGTTTTGAGTCCACACCAGACTCCCTACTTCTTTGGTCCAGTTAATATAGTGTGGGTAATTTTAGAGTGTCCTTGAGGTTTGTCTCTCTGTGTCTCAATATTTATGTGCCCTGATATGTTTTTTGCTGATCTGTGGTATCTGAACCCATGAATAGAAATGAGTGCTGATGGAAATCCTGATGTCTTTTCCTACCCCCCCCCCCCCAGCAGCCTGCTCCTACTGTGCTGGATACTGTTATGAGTGCACTGGGAGGAACTGCCTGGTTGCTGTTGACACACCCAAGCAGTGCATGCCAGAGAGCTGTGTCAGTACGTAAAGGGTGATGCAAGGCATGCAGAAGAAGAAAGCTACACAGAAGGGGGTTGTGCTGGACACCCACGGACAGTGTACCACTGCCAAGCATGTATCATGAGTATGCAGACACACATATTCACCCGTTCACATGCATACACATGTATGCTACATCAGGTGTAGCACCCACAAAAATGTACACATGCTCACATATTCTTTTGCTTTAATCATTTTTTTAATTTATTGGTTTAAATAAGATTAAATTACAAATTAATGGTTTCCCATTGTGAGCCAATTTCTCAGTTGCAGCTGAAATGCAAAAAGGCTGTGTGATATACATATAATAAAAAGCAATGGTTGTAATATAAAGTAAAGAGCCTTGCTTATATATATGGGGAACATGGGAAACCATGGGAAACGTGGTCTATGGATATGTTACATAAATGCGCAGTGTGCGTGGAATGCGCAAAGAAGGTTCTGTCAGAAAACTCAAAATTGCAGCCGATCAATCGGTCGGCCCCAGTAACTGCATACTCATGCGCTTCCATAATTAACCAGTTGCATACACACAACACTCCTATCTGACCCATCCAATCACAGGCGCACATCACCAATGGAGCGCCTTTTTAAACCAGCAATCAGACCTCTCAGTGCTTGCCTGCGCTGCTTTGCATGCTTCACTGCTGCTGTTCAGAATTGCGCTTACCGTCCACCACAACCTGTTGTTTGAATCAGCTTCTAGATACTGGGGGGTTTTCTGGTGTTCCTCCTGTTTAGTAGGGGAGCTGCATAGTACTCCCTGTTAGATAGGGTGCACTAATACCTGAAGCAGATCCATTCAGCACCAAACCAAAACATGTATTTACATATTCATGTAAATATCTGAGTTCTTCTTACTGAAGTACATTTCTTCCACAAGCAGGTAAAAGGATAAGCTCAGCACTTCTTGCACTTGCTGTCTCTTGGGACTACTTTCCCTCTCTAGGGAGTTGCTGCACTTTGACCTGTGACCAGTGCACTTGTGTTTGTCGCTCTGGATAAGAGAATTTGCTAAATACCAGCAAAATTAAGTAATGCTGTGAGAGTTATGGGCCCAGCTCTCTAACTTCCCGTATTGCAGTTGTGAAGATGCCGTGGTTTTTGAAGAGCAGGATGGGAAAAGGCTTGGGAAATTTCACCTCAGTACCGCAGCTAGCACATGGTGTAGCCGGAGAAGTTCCCGGTGTCTGAAGCTGAGCCGCCTGTCAGATCCCTGGATTCCTATTGCCCTCTAGAGGCACACAGCAGCACAGCACATCAGCTCAGCTGAGAGGCCCCACCAGAATGAGATTCTCTGTAGCAAAAGGGGAAAAGCACCATACTGTGTCTATTTTGAGCTGTCATCAGCTTGTTTGTTGGACAATATACATTTACACATGGTACAGCTTGCATTAATTTAAAGTGCTTGTCGTTAACTACCAGAGAATTAAAGCAGCAGTGTAGTGGAACTGGTCTTGTAACCTCAAGGTCACAGATTCCCGAGAACGACACTGCCATTGTAGCCTTGAGCAATTAACCTGCATTGCTTCTGTATATATCCAGCTGTATAAATGGATGCAATGTAAATGGTATGTCAAAAGTTGTGTAAGTCAGCTCTGGATCAGAACATCTGATAAATGCTTGTAATGTAATGTGGAATTATAGTCAGCTGTTTCAAAGGAGCTTGGTCAAGGGCACCTATGCAGATGGGGTGGGGTCTGTCCTGTAAACATGCATCCAGCTGATATGGTGGGGCATGTTTTTGTAGTCCTGTTGGTCAGGGGCACATTAACACAGCCTCATTGAAGGAATGATATGTTGACATCATTCTGCTTCCTGGCGGTCATTGGCCTCCCCTGGGGTATTTATCCCCCGAGTAGGTGTGGCCCCAGCTTATTTTGTCATTGGCTGTGGCAGCCTTGAGCCGTTGCTTGCGTCCGCATAGGCTGTGTTGCTGGACAAATCTGGTCAGGTGACTTGGCTCTGCGAGATCAGGATATGTAAGCTCTGAGCTCACACTTTGAAAATGCAAGCCGGCATAGGCGACTGATAGGGTGAAACCAGAGAACGCTTGTCCACGCCAACAGCTGGCTTGTGTAGGAGTATGGAGCAGATTTTCCTTCTTCTTCTTCTTTATTTACATCTTGAAGTCAATCTTTTGATTTCTATCGAAGTCCAAACCTACATAGTGTGTTAAACTTTGTTGTTGCCCAGCATGATGATCTCACTGTACATACAGCACAGCCTGTTTAGCAAGGTGTAACAAAGAAGACCCAGGTCACATAGCAGTCTGGGATCTGACAGTTTATTAATGACAGTGATGTCAAGGGCTGCTCTTTGTGTGAGACAGATGAAGTAACAGCTATGAATAACTACCAGGATCCGCCTGCGTTGTTTTTGTGGAAGCCTTTCCAGCACCTGTCATGTTGAGGCACTGTTTATTTGTTTGTTGTATGGAGATGGGGCAGGCAGCCATTGGGGGGATTCAGATGCCTCCGAAATCTGCAACAACATCTGCCGTTTATCCCTTTAGAAAGTGTAATCACCAATGTGTGCACAATGGTTATTCAGGGGAACAACCTGAATGACATATTTTGATTAGTGAAAAGTTTGAATGCGGAGGCCATTCAAGTTCAAGTCAAAATGGAAAGTATTGGATTTTATTCCGTTTTGAGCTGTGTGGTGCCATTTTTAGCTACTAGTTGGATGTATTCAGTAAATTGGAGATCTCGATCTTCACCCATTTGCTTTGCAAATGCAACTGTTTTCATTTAAATGATGACCCATTACCAACAGTTTATTTTGTACCTTATTGCGTCTAATTTGGTAGATATTGGCTTTGTCTGCTTCGTGTATAAGCCTTTTAGTGATAATTGAACAAATAATATGTTTTAATGAAAAGGTATTCAATCTTTTTCTTGATCACATTATTTCATATAACCCTAGCTCATTTTTATAATTAAAATTATGTGATGTTAATACAAAGTTAGTGCTCATACATTAGACACAATGAAGAACTAGGTCCTGATAGGTAAATTGTGTTCTACTTATCTGGAAAAACTGGTGTGGAACGGTTCGTTTGAAGGTTCTCTGCCTCCTCTATTTGTAGATCACTGGCTGCCATGGGTCTCGTAAAGCACTTGGATTCCTTTGATGATCCTCCGCTGACATTAAAAGATCTATGCCATTTGACAGAATGATTTATATATGGAAAAATGCAATGACGCTTTCGTTTGATGAAAACAAAGTGAGGACAACATGCTTAAAATATTAACGGTGCTTCCATTCAATCCTAGGAAATACACGCTTGCATTTTAAAGTAAGCTGGTATAATGTTTCCTGATTTAATCCTCAAAGAATGACATCCTTCATGCCAGCAGTGATTTCAGGTCTCTCTGAAATAGCTGTCACAAAATACCACTATGATCATTCACCTCATCAAAAAATTAATTCATAAATAAATTACATGTACTGTATGCAGTACTGGCACACATTGTAGAAACCCTGCATTTCAAACAGATTTTGATGATTAATGCAATATTTCACAAAATTGCTGTTTTTGGCATAATAAATAAAAAGCATCCCCAGTACTTATGACAACCACTGACCACCAGTTATATTCCTGTATTTTTTTCACAGCACATTTATAAATTTACATGACGACATACTCCATATTCCACACCTTTCTCAACCTTGATTACATTATTTACAGATACATGACCTCCTGAGAGCCAGTGTATTCAGACCAACTGAACTCACAATAATGTTTGTGCTTTTCACGGAAAAGAATACATTACAACGCAATCATTGACTGAGGCACAATCTGATCAAGCTGCTTTATATAAAAAAAATGACATGGATGTTTTTTCAGAAGGTGGCTATGGTCAGATAAGATTCAGAGGGCAGTGTTATACACAAAGTTGAAAACTTTTCCACACAACCATCGCCAATGTACAGTTATACATATAAGTTACATAATTAATTATGATCATGCCATTGGAATGCCAGAGCCACAGACATGCAAGTAAATATCTACACCCTATGTAATAACAGAATCCCATAGGTGGTGTGAAGCACTCTGAGGATGTGATAACGACTGTGTGCTCTGTTGTGGTATATTAACATGCAGAGGTATTGGAGACATTTGGAGACATGGAGACTGGTGTTCCCATGTGGCATGGAGGCAGAGCTCAGCTTCTCAGTGCTGGTCTCAAATATCAGTCTTCACCACCGTAGAGGCCCTGGACTGCAGTGTCAATCTGCGGAGCATTTCTGTGGGTTTTCTACACATCAATTCTTCAGTTTTCTGGACTTTTCCCTCTATTCTTGTCAGCGCTGCAACAGGTAAAGGCTAGGGATTTGACCACAGTCCATTTTCTCATTCAAATGTACTCTCCCGACATTGTCTTTTGAAGTATAAACTTTAACTAGAACGACTGTAAAGCCTCGTGATTGAAAGTTGTGAAATCTTTTCATCAGATGTGACAGTTATATTTTAAAGAAAGTTGGATGATTCCACTCAGTTTAGGTTTTTATTCACGGTTCTAGAGGCAGGCAGTTGTTGATTGTTGGCAATATGGTATCTTGACCCTGCTGGAAGGACCCTCCTTTCCTTTACTGCAAAGTGAACTATTTTTTTCCACAAATAAAGGCCCATGACTTCTCATAGCTAACCCCTCAATAACCTGTCTTTACAGCTCATAAAGTACTATATGAGCAGTTTTTATGAAACAGGCACTTTCTGCCTCAGCAAAAGTAACATTTTCGACAGAAGGCACAAAGGTTTCCTCCCCCTCTGGAATTTGCAGTCAGCTGCACAATATGTGCACAGTGTTCTCTGCCACAGTGTGTTGAGGCCACACAGTTCACTCTAACACGCCTCATCTAATCAAAATGTTTGCTTCAGTTATGCAATGGACTGACATGAATACAAGAACTCCAAACAGCCCTAAACAGTCTTCAGCTATGATAACAGACAATCTAAAATGGATGTTTTGAAACATTATCTGTGATGTCAGGCTAGCATACGAAAGCAAGAATGGCTTGGAAGATAGTGACCTCTAGAGTTGGAAAACAGATATGTGTAACAGGAGAGAAACCACATGTCTCTTGTCTGAAACATACAATTAAAACTTTCAGTATTTGGTCATGTTTAGCTTTTCTGTATCTGTGTTTGAGATCAAAATCTCTGGCAATGAGTGACAGATATAGGGGGAATGGCAGCTCTGAAATGTTCTTGATTGTTTTCTCTCAGCGATTCTGGTAATGGAGGTTGTTTCCTCAGATGTGGTCAGGTTGGATTAAATGGACTGCCTGCTGCAAATGCATTGCAAATAATCACACTGTAGTCTTTATGTAGGCTGTATACTCTTCAGAAACTGCAGGTTTGTTCACAGAGGCAGGGTGTAAGATGAGAAGCAATTGCACGAAAGATACTGACTTATTTTACTCTATGTTGACTCATGAATTGCACTGGCAGCTCATTCTTTGCCTCGGTTGATTCCTGACATGTGTATTTATATATCAACATCTATGTTGGCTCTATATTGTTTTACTGAGTCTCAAAAACTTAAATGTTTTCAAATTAAGTTTTATCCTTCTCAGATGCAAGGTGTTTCAATGCAGCTGATAACCATGTCAGTCTTGGCCTTTCTGTTAAAAGTGATAATGGCTGTAAAGGTGTGTGCTCAACTTTCATTCTTCAGGTTAGTCTTTTGAAGTTACCCGGGTATGGATTCCTTTTATAGCCTAAATTCCTATTTTTGTTAGTTGCACACAGTGAATAGTGGGTCAGTGTTTAAATCTCAGCTTCAATATTTCATTAACAAATGCAAGTAACACTCCAAACAAAACCTTGTTCAAGCTTTGAGCTTTGTGTCAGCCTAAAGCATTATGTGCATGTGACCTTACCTTAAAAGTGGGAGCACATATGGGTAATATTGTGAGCTCTCCAAATATTATCAGGCTTCCAGGGCCGCAGATATCAGGCCTGGGACAACATATATTTTGTAACAAATTAAAAGTAGTTACACCCCAAATCTCAGGGCCCCCTTGGGTTTGGGCCCAGGACAGTCCCAAGTGTCCCAGTTGTCCTGTCAGGGCTGAGCTTTCCTGCTGAAGCTTTTCCCAGCTTGAGAGGCAGTATTTTCGTAGTATCTCTGCTTTCAATGAACAGTGTAGATCCTACAAAGGAAGATCTTCCCACACGTGACCTCGACTCGAGTCAAAAAATTTAAGCAACATTAAATCACAGGAGACACTGCGGCTCATTCTGCTAGATTCACAACTCAGCTAACGTTAGCTATCGACACATACCTGACCTGCAGGAGACTTACGTGATCGAAGATCGCTAAACAGATTGTTCTAGCTAGTGAAGGCGTGCATTAGTCTAAATACGTTGTTGTAACTCCACATAAACTGGTAAGGGAATAATATATTAATGGTTACTGTTCAGTATCGTCCATATTAGCAACAGGTCTCTGCAGTTGTTACCATGTGAATTGAAGAATTGTTCTCCCCAAGCCGTTTAACGGTTTTCTAGGCAAGGTGGTTTATGCATAGCAAACACGCTCGTGTAGTTTCGACAAGTCTACTGTAAAGCTCACATGATGTAGTATTGTTTAATTGTTTTTGTTACTTAACGTAAGTACAGATGTTATTTTGATTTCATGTGGGCAAAACACCTTTCGAGGTCAACAGTAGGCCGTTGACGACCGTTAGTTAAGTTTACCATAACCTATCGTCAACATTTGAATAGTAAAAACAAGAATAAGACTGCGTTTAAGGACATTCTCGTTCACAAATTACCCCATGTAGACTAGCTAACGTTAAATTACATTCTCCTTCACAAATTACCCCATGCAGCTAACGTTAAATGAATCGCGAACTACAGTAAGCTATGGTCAGTCAATGAGAATACAACGATTTAGCAAACCAGATAGCTGCGTAGGCTACGCTAGTATTGCAGCCTAGCGCTCTGCAACGGCTCCAAAGCGATGTAGCACCGCGAACTGCCTTTTAGGCGCGTTCTTCTTATGGTCAATAGTCTCCAGTCCAACCGATTAGTCACTGCAGATTGTTCGTATCAGTGCTTTAGCCTAGTTTACCGCAACAGGTTTTCTGGGTGTTGTGTTGTCCCAGTTCAATAGAACGAATTAGTTTTTACTTGTAAGAATTTGTGATAATTATACTTGTTGCTCGATTTACTTCAAAGGAAAAATGGCAAACGCAATTTTTGCTGAAATGGGCTTTGGTGATATATACTCCGTTCCGATGGCAAACGCTGAAAACCAAGCACTTGAAAATGAGGTGAGTAGGCCTACCCCCGAGTTTACTTGCGAAGTATCCCCGATTTGAAATTTTTCGGTTTAGTTGGCATTTTCTTTCAAGCACAGTGGCTCGGAAGCCTCACTAAAATGGTTAATGTTTGACACTTTTTCCCACACCCACTATTGCTGTAAGTGGTTGTTTAGTAACTTACTTTGGAAGCATGTATGCATTGTGATCTCATATTTATCTTGGGTCAGTGTGAATGTGCAGCTGTTTAATGCAGAAAAATAAAATAATTACAAATATCACAGTACTTACAAGGGTTTAAAAACATTATTTATGTAGGTATTTCTTTATTGAAAGATTGTTTCTGTAACTGTAAGGAACACATTTGATAATTATTTAATCACCATTATTGTTATTATTGCTGGAATTAGTTAAAACACAGCTTATTCGTTTAGCACACCCAGGCTGATTTGTTGAGAAAATATAGGATACAATATATAACATTTTTGACTAATTAATTTGAAAGATAATTTAGAACTTTTGAAGTAAAAGTGATTGGATCGATTTTTACCACAAGGCTCCAGTGCTCTTTAATACAGACATAGTCACGCAGGAGGCTCTGTGTGTTATGTCATCCCTATGTGGGAGTCATTCCTGTATGATGTTTAATGTGAGGAAAGGCCAACATAGCACATACAATGTGTTTGGCAAAATGTAGGCTACTGTATGCTATACTGCCTATACTCTGACCTAACCCTTGTCTCTACTCTTTAGCTTCAGATGAAACGAAAAGAGAAGTCTAACTTGGATAACAAAATCAGCCAACACCAAGAGACAATCCAAGCCTTATCAGATTTTCTGAAAAACATCAGACAGGAGCTGCTTCACACCCAGGTGCAGTGTTCTACACTTTCACAAATAATAATGTGGATAGGGTGTTCAAAACAAATCTCCAAAGGGACTGTTGCTGACTTGTGAAAAATATAACTGGAACCGAATGCGGTACAGTTAAAACGTGGCAGTTTGAAGATTCTACACCATTACTGGCTAGCATTGTTTATTTTAATATCCCCCTGACTCTTTGGAGATTATTACAGAGCAACTCACTAAGAAAAAACAGCACACTGTACTGCAGCGCAAAGGTCATCCTTTGCATGGGTCTTTTAAGAGCCCAAGGAGCACTTTTACTGGACGTTTTACATTACCTAGGTGCAACACAGAGTGGCCCGGGAAGTCTTTTCTCCCTACTGCCTTACTGCCATTTCAGTGCAGCAGCAAACTGTATTCTAGCTCCTAGGCCTGTACACTGCAGTATGCACACTGTTCATTGGATATTCTGTGCATTTGTGTGTTGGTGGCAGCCTCCACCCCCCCGTGTTTTTGTTTGTCTCTTTAAGCCGTTGTTTTAATGTCTTCTTATACTGTGCTTTATCTATCTTTCTAAAGTCTCAATTTTAATGTAATATTCTGCACTGGTGGCAATGTGAATTCCCCTTTTGGGATTAATGAAGCAAAGTAATATATTGTATGTTCCCTTTTGCATGTGTCTGTGATTGTGTATGTGTCTTATCTGTGTATGTATGCACATGCTAGTGCGTGTGCTCATAAATTTGTCTATGCATATTTTGTGTGTGCGTGTGTGTCTACATGTTTATGTGCTTGTTTATGTGTCTCTGTGAACGTGTTTGTGTTTCTATGTGCATGCGTGTGCATGCGTGCATGTGTGCATGCACAGGCGCTCTCCGAGGCTGTGGAGAAGGAGGCAGAGTCTGAGGTGCATTTCAAGGCCCTTGCAGATAGAGAGATGGGCTGCCTGCAGCAGGAAGCCACTCAGCTGGGGAAGGACATTCATCTGTTGAGGGAGAAAAAGAACACACTGGAGGTGAATTTACACCCATTTCTATTACATTAAATGATTGGAAGTTCTCCCATCATTCAAACTTACGGGAGTAGTTCAACAATGCAAACTGGATGGGACAGAGACTGAAAAGAGACACGCATCGCTTACAAAACTGTGCTATATGACATACCTTTGTGAAATAGGACAAACAGCATTCTAATGGAATGGCCTTTCAATTGTTCATTTGACATTTTACTGGGATGTTAAAGAACACAAGTAGATAACGACGTGTACTGTACTTGGTCTTCTTCCTGTGGTTTCTCTTGGTATTTTGCCACAGAGTGAAATCCTCAGGGGCTCTCAGAAGCTGGAGAAGATGAAGAACCAACTGAACTGGGATCAGCAGACACTGGATGACTGGCTGGAGGAATTTGCACTGGAGGATGAAGACACCATGGTCCTGGTCAAATACTGCCGTCAGGACGAGAGCAGAATAAAGGTCAGACGCGAAACCAATCCCACTGCATGAGGGTACTTGACAAGGAAGTAAAGAACAAGATACTAACTGTCATGCCCAAAACAAGCTGAACATTTTTTGATATGTTTGTAATTGTAGATTATAAGCCTTTCAGGGAATCAGCTTTGAAACTCATAACAATCTAATATCCAGGGCCTCACTGCATAGCACTGCTGTAAGTGACATACTGGATGCGCTGAAACTCTGGATTTGACAGTATGCTTGATGCTCATTTGCCATTGGCTACTGCAGGGACTCACGCTGAATATTGACAAAACAACCGCGGAGATCAACCAGAAATACAAGGCCCTGGACAAGGAGTGGACCAAGACAATGACGGCACAGGTTGAGAGCTCAGATTCCTGCCTGTCACCCATTCCGAGTGGGCGTCAAGCCAACAAGGGTCGTCAGTCACTGGCACTCACTGCTGTGTGTTGCTTAAATTATTCCTGAGGTTTCTGTTTTAATCATGTTTTATGTTTTGAGCACAGGTGGCGCTGGATAGGGTCACAGAAAATTTCCACAGGGCCCACAGTGAGCGGCAAGATCTCATTCATCAGTGGGAGAATGCCATTGAGCAGATGCGCAAGAGAGATGGCGATTTGGAGCAGTGCATCATGGTAACCACAAGGTGGTGCTAGTGAGTGCACCACTGAGCATGGCGCGTGTGAATCATTCATTGTTTAGGCGCGCTAATTTTTTCTGGTCTCCAAGCATGAGTGTGACAGTTTCCGCATGATATCTGGGGACCCTGCGGTTATAAAATGCAGTGAGCTTGCAAGAAAAATGCTATCTTGGGGAAGCAGTGCTGTCTGCATTGTGAGTCACTCTGAATGAGAGGGTCTGCTCAATTCCAGTAAAGTGTATTGTGTAGGGAACTGTACTAACAAAGATTGCTGGCCCAAATCCCAGGAGGTGCAGTCCTGGTGTGCCCCTGAGCAAGAGTATCAGTAAAAAAATCACATATGTAAATAGACAGTATTTAATAGATAAATTTAAAGCTGTTTTAGTTGCTCTGAAATAGCGTGTCAGCTACGTAGAGGGATGATGTAATGTAATGCTAACACGCTCATCTGTGTTTTTTGTCCTAGTCTCTCTCTCAAGTGAATCAGGACGTGAGACAGAGGCAGGAAGCGATAGGAGAGAAGAAGAGACAGCTGGAAATCCAGGAGAGCAACAACCAGGAGTGCGAGAAGAAGTTTACGGCCGCCAGGCTGCTGGCGAGCAAGCTGAGGGCGGAGTTTCGGGACAACGAGTTCCTGTGCGGTCAACTGAAGAGCGAGGTGAGTGCCCCGGCGCCACTGACGCCATGGTGGAGCACGATCCTCTCCTGACAGCCACTTCTGCTCCTTTAAAGTGTCCATCCTGATACGGACTGTCCCATTACATCACATTACATTACGTTAATGTAGTAGATGCTCTTACCGAGAGTGACTTACAGTATAGGTGAAACAAAAGTGCCTTCACCTGATTAATATGACCAATGGTGCTAGACCTGACTAACAGCATTTCCTGACAAGCAAGTTAAGATGCAACAGCCCTATATCAGTAAAAGTTAACTATGCTAACAAGAATGTAAAGCACAAATTCTAAATGCATACAGACTAGTACATCCATAAAACCATGACCATGAGTCAGTGAAAAGTGTTTAGATTTTCAGGCTTCTGGCAGAGCAACTTATACTATTTATAATTTAATTCCTCAACATTTTTGACAGTTGGAAATTCAATCAAAAAGTTGCCTTACTTTATTGCTGCCTTTAAAAGCTGCCTTTACTTTGATTACTTTATTAAGAACACAAGGGCAGCGCCTCAGGTAGGAACCAAACTCACAAGCTCATAGTTATGAGGCCAGTTCTCTATCCATCATCCTACATAGCCTTGGGTTCCCAGGGAGAAATGAACACCTGTGATAAATATAATCGCATTTGTGGTGCTGTAGTCCACTATACCTTAGTTTGCAGTTTGACAGAACTGCATATCTCTGGCTACCACTTACTGCCCGGTAAGGTTCTTACAGTACTACATGACTTTAACACATTTGTAATGCTATCTCTTAGGCCTGGACAGAGAGGCTGGATTGGTTTTATTGAAGCAATATTTTTTTGAATGGGATGGTCCAGTGTCTGACTAGATTGAAAGATTGCAGACCCTGTGATTCTTCAGAGACCAGGGTTTGGGGTCAACTGTCTCTCCGTTTGTTCAGTTTGAAGGCTTAAGGAGCACTGTGGAGCAGGTGGCTACCAAAGTAGATGCTATGAGGTCGCAGCTGGCAAGCCAGAATAATGACAAGAAGGATAAAAGCTTCAAGTAAGCAGAATTTCCACATGTTTCCGGAACATGCCAAGCGCTTGGCTGGCAGTGGTATCACTTGCATCGCCGCTGCCCTTGTGCAGATGGTGCCACTCAAGACAGACAAGCAACTGAAGGGGCCTGCGCACACATGTACGAAGCTACCATGTTCTCAGTTTATGATGAATAACTCAAAGGCAGTTAACTATGATCAATGGGATGTCATTTTACTATTTTATAGAACTAGACAAAAACTATTTCGGATGGCTTTAAGTAATGAAGGGACTGTGTCTGACTGCATAATTAGTATGTACATATCATTCCTGGTAAAGACCCTGGCTGTAGTTCATTTAAAATGCTCAGTGACTCTGCTGAGGGAGTAAAGCTCATTTGTTTTTAATGGGGAATAGAGGGCAAATGATCATTGTGATCAGCAGTGTGGTGAATGAGTGTGTGTCGTTTGTGCACAGGCTGAAAAATGCCAAGCTCCTCATCACAGCTCTGGAACAGAAAATTAAGGAAGTGACAGAGTCAGCCAGCGGTGTGGAGGGAGCGGCTTCCATGATGGAGCGAATGCTGGAGGAGGAGGAGCTGGCCAATACCGTGAGTTTTCCAAACATGAAAAAATATTGTCTCCAAACACGGCTCTTCTCATTTTTTTCAGTGCAGTTTAATCAAATTAAAATTTACATTTGATTTTCAAACAAGATAACATTAAAACCAGTTCAAACACACAGAATAGGTTATAAAAAATATACAAATTTAACTCTCATGATCCAGAGAAATCAAACATTTTCACAAAATAAGTTTGTGATTACAAGAAACCAATTTATAAAAGCTGATAATATGGTTTAGTACCAGCTTATAGGATTTTGTCCCCCTAAAAATGACTAAAGAGTTTTACCAGAGATGCTGAGATTCTATATGTACCATAGCTCAAAGTACACTGTAATATCACAGGTATTGCCCCATCACAGTTAAATGTCCATCATAATTCTTAGCATTTCCTCTCCATTGTGCGGTGTTCTTGGCACACATTTGTAATTCTTTTCTTTCTCGTACCGCTATTTTGTCGTGCAGGAGCTGGAGTCTACGACGCATCACCATCACAGGATGCTGTCACAGAAGATACAGGACCTGCAGGCCCTGAAAGCCAAGGAGGAGAACTTAATGGCCGAGATCTCCAGGACCCAAGATGTCCTCAGGAACCTGCTTCGTCACCTCAGGAACGCGGAGGACGACTACGTCAGAAACCAGGAGCTGATTGAAAGCCAGGTGAGGGATCTGCCCTCCTCTTTGACCTTCTTACACCTGCTTTGACTTTGAGGGAGGCACTGTAAATCAGTGGCTGAAGATAGAGAAATCTCAGTCAGACTGTTTCTGAGAGCACCATCCAAGATAGTGACTGCTCTTCATGCCACAGTCAGATACAGATACATATACGCATTGGTTTTGTAGGCGCACAACATTTGTAAGCTGAGAATAAAATTCTTTGTATCATATCTCACACTGACTGTGTTTACTGACACAATAGGCTAAGCTTTTAAGACTTTATTTTAATTTTTAATGGAAAATCTTGGGTGCTGATGTGCTTTGTTTTGCGTGAATACATTTTATGTACAAAGAGTTGTGCTGCCCTGCCAAGATGCATTCTAAAAATAGATCCTTTGCCTTGCTAGGAATCGATTTGGAATCGAGCTCATTCTACGATCACTCGACCTGTAAAAAAATTGAAAATTACCATCCCTAATATAAGCTACTGTACAATAAATAAATGAGTGTTTCCGAGGAGCTTTCTACTGACCGATGTTTATGTTTTTGACAGGACTGCCAGATCAAGGTGGTGAAGGAGAAGCTGAGGCGTCTGAAAGGAGTTCAGAATTCTGAGGAAGACCACGCCTTTAGACTGGAGCTGTCTGCGTTGTCTAAGTCCATAGAGGAGAAAAAGAGAACCACCATAATGCTGTCACAGCAGCTGAGAAGCTTGGAGGTACCCGCTCTACTATTCCCTGGCTGTTATTCCATACCGGAGGACAAAATGTCTGTGGTATTCAAAGTAGCACAGTGTCATGCCACTGTCTGTATGTTGTGATATGCGTATGTTTTACTGCTGTTATATTTTACCACAAACACTAAATTAATTTCCCCCATTGGGGTTAATTAAGGCAAATGGAGCTGAGCTGATCAAATTTAAGTGTTCTGTAAAATCCCTTTACCACTCTCACCCTGCCCATCATGCACTCTGCATGAAATACCTGCCTAAAATGTATGCATATGCTGTAGTGGCAGATGGGATGCTGGGAATGCTTCATCGCTATTTGAACTAGTATTACGGTATCACTGTCAGTAGAGGAAATTGAAGCTCAGTGAAGCTCGCCAGCAATAACATGGCTTCCGGTAAACCTTTGCTAACATCTGTTGTTTTTTTGGTAATTAGTGAGCGTTTCCCTTGGTTTCAGGTGGAGAGTCGCTGCGTGAAGAAAACAGTAGAGAAGGTTGGAGCACAGAGGAGAGATCTGACCTCCAAGCTTGTGGAAATGGAGCTCTGTAATGAGATTGTTGAAAGGGAATTGAAGAAGCTTATTGCCAAAAATCAGGTGAAGGAACCCAACACTAGAGACACCATCCCCATTCTCCACCAGACAGGGTGCAAAAATACTTTCTAGTGCTGGATTCAATCGACTTTCAGCCTCCTGTTTTGAATCCAAGTAAAATAAATTTTGCATCAAGGTGTTGCAAGTGTGTAAATATTTTTTTCCTAGTTTGGTGAATACAGCAGCCACCAAAAATAATAAGGGAAACAAATTACACTTAAATTTAGTCAAACTTAAGGATACGTGAATCAGCCTAAACCCTGGGACAATTTATGAGTCGACATAATGACCTCCTGCACTATGCTGCACATCTAACCAAACGCTTTCCTGGGATGCATTTCCAGGCTGACTATAGAAAAAACTGTTTGGTGATAACCACACAATAATGCAAGTAGTCGTTTAAACTAAGTGTCACCATTTTGAAAACGGCTGAAGGCACCCTTTACCTAGTGGTACTGTGGTTTGGCAGTATGGTAGTGCTTATGCATATCTGATGGCTCCTGACAGGAATCCCTGGTGGAGGATAACCTCTTGAAGTTGGACGCGAAACGGGTTCGAGATCGGCTGCAGAGCGAGACTGAGCGCGTCATCTCTCTGGAGAAACAGAGGATGAATCTAGAGGCAGCGATGAAGGAGAAAGAGCTGGAGGTGGACTTTAACAGAGACGTGCTCCAAACGCAGGTGAAGATAAGCAGCCAGGAAACCCAGCGTCTCAGGTACATTTCTCTGCATCTCAATCAGAGCACATGGTCACTGAATAAGTAATGGTAATGTTATGATATGCTTGTCTGCCCTCAGATTGCAGTAATGAGGATATATATTATGATTATGTGATTGTGTATATATATGATTGTGCATTCCAAATGGCATACAAAGCATACAGAGGTTGTTGTGAGGCAGCAGAACTAAAATTGAAAAGGTGGCAGAGAGAGGATTCAGATTAGTCTCTCAAATGAGCAGGCCGGACATGGTGCACGCGGTAATGCTTATAAAGATATAGCTATATAGATATTCAGATTTTAAAATATTAACACCTGTTTATCGCTAACACGTTATTATTTAAAAGCATTTATGTATATTTTATCCTCAAAAAAAAGAAATACTTTTTTTATAGCGTGGCTATAGACAATCATATCGATGATATCTTCAAATGTCTTGAAATGTCTTCAAATATTGTCTGATGTCGTGTTTCATAGAGTGGAAAAAACACTTAATCGGTTTGAATAAAACGTTGCTTTTCACCATGGCAATCACAAATCAGAATGGGGATGAACGAAAACCTGAGTCGGATCGACAAGATGAAGACAAAATATGAGACCATCGCAGTGCCTATCATGTCTGCTGATGGAGAGGGAGAGCGGTCACTGGAATATTACATGGTCCAGGTGAGCGCTTCCTAAAACATGTTCATCTCAGGTGTTCCTTTCCTTTTCAGGCCTTTGGTGAAACTTTGTTTGACGTGTGAAACGGCTCCTTTCTCACCAGGCTGCTCAGGAGAGGGAGGAGCTCAAGCGCAAAGGCGACAAACTCGACAAAAAAGTCAGTAAGAAGGAGACGGAGATCGAGGCCCTGGAGAACACCCTGCACGCCATCAGCCGCAGAAGAGAGCACCGCAAGGTGTCCGGCGTGCTCAGCCTGTCCAGTGCGTTAATGACCATCGTTTCAGTTTGCTCAGCCTGTCTAGTGCGTTTACTGTATGACCATCGTTTCAGTTTGCTCAGCCTGTCCAGTGCGTTTACTGTATGACCATCGTTTCAGTTTGCTCAGCCTGTCCAGTGTGTCTATGACCATCGTTTCAGTTTGCTCAGCCTGTCCAGTGTGTCTATGACCATCGTTTCAGTTTGCTCAGCCTGTCCAGTGCGTTTATGACCATCGTTTCAGTTTGCTCAGCCTGTCCAGTGCGTTAATGATCATCGTTTCAGCTTGCTCAGCCTGTCCAGTGCGTTAATGACCATCGTTTCAGCTTGCTCAGCCTGTCCAGTGCGTTAATGACCATCGTTTCAGTTTGCTCAGCCTGTCTAGTGCGTTTACTGTATGACCATCGTTTCAGTTTGCTCAGCCTGTCAAGTGCGTTAATGACCATCGTTTCAGCTTGCTCAGCCTGTCCAGTGTGTCTATGACCATCGTTTCAGTTTGCTCAGCCTGTCCAGTGCGTTAATGACCATCGTTTCAGCTTGCTCAGCCTGTCCAGTGTGTCTATGACCATCGTTTCAGCTTGCTCAGCCTGTCCAGTGCGTTAATGACCATCGTTTCAGCTTGCTCAGCCTGTCCAGTGTGTCTATGACCATCGTTTCAGCTTGCTCAGCCTGTCCAGTGTGTCTATGACCATCGTTTCAGTTTGCTCAGCCTGTCCAGTGCGTTTATGACCATCGTTTCGGTTTTCTCAGCCTGTCCAGTGCGTTAATGACCACAGTTTCAGTTTGCTCAGCCTGTCCAGTGTGTCTATGACCATCGTTTCAGTTTGCTCAGCCTGTCCAGTGCGTTTACTGTATGACCATCGTTTCAGTTTGCTCAGCCTGTCCAGTGCGTTTATGACCATCGTTTCAGCTTGCTCAGCCTGTCCAGTGCGTTAATGACCATCGTTTCAGCTTGCTCAGCCTGTCCAGTGTGTCTATGACCATCGTTTCAGCTTGCTCAGCCTGTCCAGTGCGTTAATGACCATCGTTTCAGCTTGCTCAGCCTGTCCAGTGCGTTTATGACCATCGTTTCAGTTTGCTCAGCCTGTCCAGTGCGTTTATGACCATCGTTTCAGTTTTCTCAGCCTGTCCAGTGCGTTAATGACCACAGTTTCAGTTTGCTCAGCCTGTCTAGTGCGTTAATGACCATCGTTTCAGTTTGCTCAGCCTGTCCAGTGCGTCTATGACCACAGTTTCAGTATTCTCAGCCTGTCCAGTGCATTTATTAATCTTTAGGGTTAACTCTTAAAATGAACC
Source organism: Anguilla anguilla (assembly GCF_013347855.1). NCBI lineage: Eukaryota > Metazoa > Chordata > Actinopteri > Anguilliformes > Anguillidae > Anguilla > Anguilla anguilla. Next base: position 44,654,218 of record NC_049205.1, read on the forward strand.
ATAAAAACCGTTACTTGACTCAGTAAGCCAGATCTCTAGATTCCAGTTTGCGGTGACTGATATCGAGGTGAAGTAAGGTGAGGAGCAATGCTGTCACTGTATATCGTTCTGTGTTACAGCTGAGGATTATCAAAAACATCTGCAGCTCGAGGAGCAGAAGAGGGCTGTGGACGAGAATTACAGCTTTAAAATGAGGCAGATAAGAGAACTCCAACAGGATATCGATGTGCGTCTGATTGGCAGTGTGTCAATCACACAATTTTAACAATCAGATTTCTTTTTTGCTACATTAGTCTAAAGCAGCACTTCTGCATAGCAAATGCCACACAATATAGATACTAGATGCATTACTTGAATGTGAATGCTGAATCCTTAAAGGCCCATAGTATTGTTAAAGAATATAGTGTAGAATTATGTAGTCCCCTTTGGTGCAGTTGCGGTAGGTACTGTTGCCAATGGATTTACTATGTAATACAGCGAGAATCTTGCAGAAAGCAGATGACAGATTGTTCTTTTAGAAATCAAATACAGGGAAACTATTTAATTGGACAGAGTATTTATTAATCTACCCTGTAAGCCATTGTACTTCCACTAAGCTCTATACCTGGGGTTCACTTACAGTGAGGAACCTCTTGGTTTCCCTTTAATGGCTATAATGAATAGTTTTGAGTGCAGTGCATGTGGTGTTCAGCACAGACTTTCCACCAGCTGCTAACCTTCGCTTTAATAATGGCGGAGTAGCTTGTCATTTCGTCCTTGCTGCTGATGGGACAGTGAGTTAAATGTGTCTGCCACCATTAGGATTAAATGAGGCAAAATCTGATCTTACCCTCAGGGCATGAACAACACACTTGATAGCCTCCATCAAGAGGAGGCCTCATTAAAGGAACAGAGGGATGAGAATTGCAGAAAGATCCTCACCCTGAACAAAGAACTGGAGACTCAGAAAGAAAAGCTGGAAAGGGTCACAAAGCAGGTTTGTCGTTTAAAGATTACGATGAGGATTTCAAGGCTTTTACTCATTTTCTCTTAATAATAATGATCATTTAATGCATATCACAATAAGAAATGGGGAAGTGGGTGGTACTCACCGGCAACTGTTTCATACACCTCGACTGTGACTGACACACCCCCAGCAGTGACTCTCCTCCCACTTCGGCACAGGGTGAGTCAGGAAATTGCCAAATGGCTCAGGCACGTCAAAATCAAGGACGGAAATGCCATTTTGACAGTGCGACAGCTCACAGCATGCCATGCGCTGGGCATATTTCCTGAACACTGATTTCTTGGGGACTGCATTGGGTTTAACCTGTAGTAACCTGTAGTTGTTTCCATTCATACTGATCTTGATGGAAGCAGGCTTTCCAGGCTCTCGTGCTGAATACAACCCCAGTGCAATTCTGCCATTGCCAGACATAGCACATTGCGTTCAAGCCAAAGAGCCCAACTTTAGTCTCATCAGACCACAAAGTCATCTTCCAGAAGGTTCTTAGGGTCTGCCACATGGCCTCTGGAAAGGTACAGGTGAGATTTAAAGTTGGCCTTTCACGGGAGGAGTTTCCTCCTGAGATGGCGCTGGAACCTTGGTATAAAATTGTGACATTGCTGAAAAGAACATAAAGTGACAGGATTTTTATTGTATTCACAGTGACACTTTGTTCCGATTTTGTTATGTCCCATATTTTGCTTTATCATCTACGTTTATCTCTGGATAAGGCCATGTGCTAAATAATTGTAAGTGGATATAAACGGAAAGGCTGAATTCTCACCTCTGCCCTCAGTGCTCTAAACTGACTGGGGATGTCCGGTCATCCAAGAAGACCAAAAGCAAGACCAAAGAGGAATATGAAATAGACCTCTGTCAGCTGAATGACTTCAACAAAATTGTGGAGAGGATGCTGCTTGAGGCTATGGATGATGACCCAGACCTGAGATCTGTGCTGCAAATGCATTTTCAGGAGGTACCGTTTGCTTTCAGTATCAGAACCCTGTTAAAGGGAATCCATGAAAGCCAGCGGCCCAGCTTGTGATCCAGGGAAAACTGCCCGACACACCATCCAGTGTGACAAAAATAAGTGTATGCAGGGATATCTGGGTAGCTAACGCCGTTAAAAAACATGTTCCATGTATATGGACGGTATTATATCAGATCCAGCCTGTGTCAGTGTCAACTCTTTCCAGCAGCCACTCAGAGTGACACAAAATTGGCCGTAGTGTCAAGTTTCTATGTGTCATCCCCTACTTGTGATCTCCTTTGATGACCAGATGAGTCCATGGGTCTGTTATTTTAATCCAGACCTTGCTTTACAGATTGTGACTGGCAGCCAAGCAGTGTGGCAAATAATCAGCCATGGTCTCACCGAGTGGGGGGGGGGGGGGGGCTCAATAGGACATCAGTGTCTCATTATTAACATGTGACTCTCTAGCCAATCTGGCATCCGTTGTAGCACAGTCATTGGCACAAATAGTACATGAGATGTCCTCCTTTGACTCAAAGTCTGCAAATTTAGCAGGTGGATTGCAGAGTTAAAATAACTAGTGGCTTCACATTAAGTTTTGGTGGAGAATGTATCCTTGGCTGCACTCAACTATGGAGGAAACTGAAATTTTACTCAACACATAAGCACCGCAGGCTTGCTTCATGTTATTTGCTGAAGCATATATGCTCTGGGTTTTTTCCTCAGAAAAACCTACCATTGCCAGAACCTGTGTTCCCGATAGCCATTCATATGACCCCTGGTTACAGACCTGTTCACTCTGCTAGGTAAGCACTCACAATGCTAGCATTAGAATGTGTTGACTTAGAAAACACATGGATGTCGGTTTCTATATAATACATGTTGAGCCAATAGCTAAATATTTACAGAAACACTCAGAAACAAAAGCTAGGGTCAATGGTACCACAGTAGTACCACAGCCAGGATTTTAATCAGCTATCTAAACCAGTATGCTACACTACCACAAGATTAAGACCTAAATCTAAAAGGCACTGTATAAACTGGATTACTGTGCTCTAGAGAGACAAATAAATGTGTTAAATTAGTCCTTTAGTTTAATTAAAAATAAATATGAAAAGCCTCAAATTTGTATACATTTGATATAAGGAGGAAAATATCTCCTGCACCTTGGACCTCTGTGACATCTTTGTGTTTGTGTGCGTCAGGTCTGCTAGGTCTTCATGCAGCAACAGCATCAGGGCTGACTCTCCTCCGCCACGGGTGTCCAAACCACCCAGTCTCATAAGCTCTGCTGGTAGCGCCACATCTCCTGTCAGGTAAGCGAGGAGCACAGCCAGGTCTCATGATCCAGGAAAGGCTCATCCTGAAACCCTTATTCAGTTAAATTTAGACTGCAAAATGATTTTATCAGGAGGCTTGATTTCTTCCTAGAAGTCAGACGTGCTGGTTGTTTCATTAGAAGGTAATTCTAATTTGATGTTTGATGTTTGTGTGTGTTTTGTGTATTAGAAGGTAATTCTTATTTGATGTTTGATGTTTGCGTGTGTTTTGTGTATTAGAAGGTAATTCTTATTGGATGTTTGCGTGTGTTTTGTCTGCTAGGTCTTACAGCAGTATCCGCTTCAGGGCCGAGTCTCCCGCCCCACGAGCACCCAAACCAGCTAGCCGCCTAAGCTCTGCTCGCAGCTCCGTGTCCTCCATCAGGTAAGCAGCAAAGACACCAAGTCTCTCAAAATATTCCTGTCTCAAAAAGTCTCGGAAAAGTCATGGAAAAAGTTGTGTGCTTAAAATTCCCATTCTTCTAAAAAATTCTGTGAAAACAGACCAGTTCTCACTTTATCCTTTTCTAGCTCACAAGACAAAATATCTGTGTTGGCAGGTTAGTAGGTAGATGTTATTAACGTAATGCTAGTTGATGTCCCTGTGCTGATTCTGCTGAGAAATTGCATAACTCACTAACAAGTACATTAGGACCACTTCCAAAAATCATTTGTGGTACTGGTTACCAAGAGCCTCCAAAAGTGTCAGCAGGTTTCATGGTTATTGCACTATTTTCTAATCTAGGAGAATAAGTGCAATTTTACAATCTTGTGCTTATCATAGGATTGTCAAATTTAACGTTCATTTAAAATGCATACTGTGATCTGTTTATTTTAAATGAAATTTTTCTCTCTAATTGTAGTTTCCACCAAGTGTGCATGTTGCACATGTTGTCAGTATTATCTGTAAGCACAGGAAGGTCTCAAACTATAGGGGAAAAGCCTTTGCTACTGTAAGATGACGTCTTACCATCCTGGTACTGCAATGAAAAAATAGTTAATAAATTACTTTAGATAATTTGGTTTCCATATATTTTTTCATATTGCAGTAGCTGCCATCATTTACTGTATACAGTGTGTGTAAGCGCTATCTACTTACAGTAGGCGTGAAAGTAATTTCCATGCTGCTCAGTCCATGTTACGTCTGTGGTGCGTGTGTGCGCCTGTGTCTCTCTTCAGTGGTGGTCCCAGGACTTCCGGGCAGCGGTCCCCCCGTGTAAAGATGGTGGACCTGGGATTGCAGATCAGGGTGTCCAGTGCCCTTTCCGCCACTCCCCCACGGGACAGCAGGCGTGGGGGCTCGGGAACCAGCAGGAGCACCCCAAGCAAGAAGTCCCAGAGAAAAACCTAGTAGTGCCGCCACTGTGTCCACAAGTCATAAATGTCACTATGACGATGCAGCCACGGAAAGCACTGAGCAGGAAGAATACTTATTTTTGCATTTTGTATATACACCAATGTTTTTTTTTTTGTTTTTTTTTAATTAACACATTGGGACTTTAAACCTTGTGCCAACAGTAGTCTATAAGTTAGTTCTCACACAATTGATTAAATATTTCTTATTGAAACAAAACCTTATTGAAACGTAAAAGCAACCTATGGCTAAAAAAATATTAAACAATTGGTAAAATAGCCTTTTGTGTGGACAACTGATGCTTCTACAATTCGTGGGCTGAAAGGTACAACTTTGACAAAGAAATAACAATGCACGATTCCACTGAAATTGTACGTGTATTTTTCCATGCACAACACGCGGGCAAAATTACATTTCTGCAAACACCTACGTTTTAAACTCATTTAGCCCGTAGTGCAAGTGTATTCTGTAGTGCTTTGATACTTTTCAAAACGCCATGAAGAGCAAAACAATGCGACAATCGCAAAACACAAGCTATGTTAAAACATCTATCATCATCGAAAACCTGCCACCAGAAACAAAGTATTGCAGCTGAATATAAACATATCTGATAGAAATGTTCGCTTTTTAATTAGAAGGACGAAAGAAAGAATCGTTAACCTTACGCATGGCGGACAATATTAGCATTTTTCTTAATAAACGAAATTGTAACGCCTTACTCGCTTAATGCCACGCCTTTTATTTATCGCTGATCCGGACTTCTAGTCTGTAATGTTAACTAATAAGTAGTAGCAAGGCGCACCGTGATTGAAAAATACAATACTGTTTATTTCAGAGTAGCACGTGTTGATCTTCAACAGTGATTTGAAAAAAATATTAATTCTCGATTTGCTGTGGAATGGAGTGCACATGAACAGACATAGTCAACTGGCGCGTGTCCGCCCATGTAGCTCGCCGTGATCGTATAGTGGTTAGTACTCTGCGTTGTGGCCGCAGCAACCTCGGTTCGAATCCGAGTCACGGCATTGTGGAACAATGTCACGGCAATGGGCGTCATTTTAATGAAAGTCAATATAGAAATAGTAGGGTACTCTTCTTAGACTGTATTACATATAATTAAGCCCTTGTTATTTCATTTATTCACTTCCAAAATGGTGCCTTCCAATGTGGTGGCGCCAGCATCTCAGAAACTGCTGCCCTCCTGCGATTTATTCACACTACTGTTTAGAGTTTGCACAGAATGGTGTGATGAACAAAAAAACATCCAGTGAAAAGCAGTTTTGTGGCCAAAAGCATCTTGTTAATGAGAGGTCAGAGGAGAATGGGCAGACTTATTCTCCTCTCACCTCTAACAGAAAGGCCACAAATGCTCAAACAACAGCTTTTTACAACAGTGCTGTGCAGAAGGGCATTTCTGAACATACAACATGCCAAACCTTGAATATAGGCTACAGCAGCTGAAGACCACGCCTAGTTCCACTCCTGTCAGCTTAGAACAGTAAAATGAGGCGACAGTGGACATTTCATGTGGCGAATCTCAATTTCTGCTGTGACATCAGGCTCGGAATGTGGCATAAACAGCATAAATCCATGGATTCTTCCTGCCTTGTGTCAATGGTAAATGTTGCTGCTTCTAGTGTACGGAAGCAGTGGGGAATGTTTTCTTGGCACACATTATGCTCCTTAATACCAATTGAGTGCCACATCATTCATTTGAATGCCATGTCATACCTAAGCATTGTTGCTGACCATGTTTAATATCCTTAAATGTAAGGATAATTCTATATATCAAAACATTATATATAACCTTTTGCAGATGGATACGCCCAGTAGGGTAATTCATTTCATTTGCCTGCACAGTCGTCAATTCAATAGAGCACCTTTGTGAATAAGTACAGAGGGAGGTTCAAAGCATGAATGTGTGGCTGAAAAATCTGCATGGACTGCATGATTCTGTAGATTCAGCATTTACCAAAATCCATAAGGAATGTTTGCAGCGCTTTTTTGAATCCATGCCATCAAGAATTCAGGCTGTTCTGGGGGCAAAAGGGAGTCCTAGCCAGTACTAGATACAGTAGGTGTACCTAATAAAGTAGCCAGTAAGTGTATAAGATACAATGTTACTGATCATTTTATGTATCAAAACAAAGATTATAAATAATTAACAAATATAACTGGGAAAACAAGTCAATTCAATAGTGTACGAAAAGAGAAGTCATAAGAGTAGACACCCACCCCGTTCTGCAGTCTGCAGCCTGGTGATGATGTTCCTGTACCGTTGGTGAACCACCACCAGGAGGAGCCAGTTCCTTTTTTGAGTAGGCCTTAATGTGATTCAGATAACTGAACGTTAGTTGTAGTCCCTGTGTCGGATTTGCACTCAGTTCCTAGATTATTTCACACACTCTTTCTGCGTGCTTGCCATTCCCCACAGGATTTTAGTCGGGGGATCTATTTTTTAACCGAGCCGCAGATTTGAACATTGTCCAATTATAGAGGGCAGTCCACAGACAGCAAACCACGGACAAAGTACACCTTCAGACCATGGATCAGACAACACAGCAGACCACCAGCTGCGACGGGCTGGCAGTAGCATAGCATTCAGACTCCCCCTAGCGAATCATGTGACAAATTACATCGTTTGCATATGTTAAATGTACCCTGTGTTACAATGTACACGCTGCAGTATGGTGGATTATTTCCTAACATGCAACTGCCAACAGAATTCCATATGCAAGTTTTTTTCAGAATGATACATTTAAGGGTATGTTGTATTTAAGGGTTTTAGGTAGTCTAGTACAAATTAATCAAGGCTTCACGTATTTTAAATGTATATATGCTAAAATATGTTTACTCGTGCATCCTCGTGAGAGTTGTAATTTAATGAATACCCTGTAATACTTTATAACCCATTCATAACTGCAAATACTATTTGAGCACAGAATTATGTCAATACTTGCTATAGTTTACTCTCAAGCATTTGTGCCACATGGAGATTAGTCCATTACACATTAGTTTCACTTTAAATGTAGGTTGCCATGAATGCCTTTTTAAAATCGGAAATAACAATTTTAATAGAATTGCAAGAGAGTTTCAGTCTTGATATCAGGCACTGCGCTGAGTGCGTCCGGTGTGACCAATCGTCATCAAAATCTGTGGCACGGGAGCGACACCGCAGTATAGCCTACCAGCATCCTCAGACGGGTCTCCAAAAACGAGAGACAGTGAGATTCCAAATTTGCTCCCCGCCCTTCTGCAATTGGACATAAAGAAAAGCGAATCAAGCTCCTGTTTCTCGGTTGCCAGTTCCGAATGCCACTTACTAAAAAAGACTATTTCCATTGGTTTTCGGTGACGCCACTCTGTACCGCTAGACCCGCCCCACATCTCAAGTAGCAGTCGGTGAATGGTGAATCGTACACAGTTCTGATTACACCCCAGCAGTGATTGCACTAGGAGCGGAATTGACCGTGTTTCAATGGTTGCACACAGTCGCGGACCTGCCAGCGTGTTTGCATCAACCAAGTAACGATGCTTAAACCTTGCGTCTTGGCTGCAAACTTCTACTGTTATTCAGCTGGGTGACCGGAGAAAGCGTAAATGTGACATTACTTCTATGTTGTGCTCAGTTTATTGTTCTGGTCCCAGACGCAGACCAGCAATTGTGTAAGAAGATGTTGAGTCGACTGATGAGCGGAAGCATCAGAAATCTGGAGAGAGAATACAATTGCACCGTCAGGCTTCTGGATGATACGGAATATACATGCACTATCCAGGTCAGTCTAAATAGCCTACTGGTAGAAATCAAACCGCTACCATTATAAAAGCTACTCCCTGTGCGGATTAAACGGCGACCGCGACCACCAAAGCTTTGTTTGTGATCAGGGAAGAAACGTGCTGGTACTGTCTGATAACTGCAGCAGGTATCTGCATCCCGCGGGTCCCGCGTCTCTATCCATGTAATTTGTATGAGGTCGCCAATGTAGCTTCAGAACAGCTACATACTGTATCCTAACTGATCAATGATGTTGCGATTCGGGGCGAATGCCTTTTTGTAATGCATTTGTGGAGGGTGATCTTTTGGGTAAATATACGTCTGTGCTTTAACGGCGGACGACTGGAGTGGTCTAATAAAGCATAATAGTGGGAGCTAGCTGTCTGCATTTGTGTTTCCGTCTCGATTGGGCTAGAATAAGGGTCTCGATCATCCCCGCTGCTACCTGTGTAACTTTACCGAAAGGTATCCAGTGTTATGACAGGTTCAAAGAAGGGAGGGAAAACAGACGGCCTATTTGAGGTGGTCTTCGGTGCTCTAAATTCACCCCTGTGTCCGTATATTTTTTAGGTTCCAGATATTTTGACAGAAGTTGTGAACAAAACGATGATCTAACTGGATGTACAAAAATTACAAGGCTGACTTTCAGGAAATGCAGCTATATGACGACAGCTGATACGTGAAGTGGAAACTTATTAGCTGTGCCCTGCCTTTAGAATAGGCTACAGGTAAACAGCCCTCATTAATATGTAGGCTATTGCTCTGGAACAAGGCACCGTGTATATGGTTATTTGACCTTGCAAAGTATCCTGCACTACGATAAAGGCGCATTGTGTCGAATGTTGTGATTCATCTTTCTATGACCATTGTGCTGTGCGGTGTCAAGTGTTCTGGATGTTTGTAATTAGATTTTTCGTTCTGCGTTATCAGTGCCATTTAAATGGACGATCGGGGCAGAGGGGTAACACAAGGATAAAACGCTCTACTGGTCTCTTCTTGACATTTCAACAGGCATTCCGAAGTGCTTCCGTAATAAGAAATATGTAATTCCGACGGCTCTTGCAAACAGCAGTGAAGCTAGCGCAGCTCAAATGAGAATGTATTGCATTGGAATTCTTTAGTCTTTGTTCTGAAATAATACAGTCTGTTCTGAAATTGTGGCTATAAAACCTGTATCCATAACTTTAAGCTATCCTTCATACGCTATCTATACCCGCCTATCCAGGGTTGCGGGGGTGCTGGAGCCTATACCAGTGTGCATTTGGGGAGAGGCAGGAATACACCCTGGGCATGCCGCCAATCTATCGCAGGTTACACCATTCACTCACAGACTCATACCTATATGGGCAATTTAGACTCTTCACTACCTGCCTTTGGACTGTGGGAGGTAACTAGAGTACCCTGAGAAAACAGGGAGAATATGTAAAGTCCACACAGAAGGACCTTGGCCGGGATTCGCTACCCACTGCACCACCGTGCTGCCCATAACTTTAAGATAGACTATAGAACAACTCGTTTTTGAGTAGGAGTCCCTCCTATTTTCTCTTATACCCCCCTAAAGCACGAAACCCATAATAACGGAGGGCAGTATGTTTAACAATGCAACTACTCTGCTTGGTGGGACTGGCCTTCTCAAAGAGAAAGGCAACAAAACATATCAATAATATTTGCTATCTTGCACGATTGTCTGTACATATTTTATGCAGTTGTAATATAGCCTAACTACCTAGACAAGTGTAGGCCTACAGTCATCACCAATCCCAAACATATGGCCCTATGTAACAATAAAATGACAATTTTCTGCTATGAGCCTCAAGGATAATTGAG